>NC_046975.1:15293522-15600188 GCF_009769545.1 Cyclopterus lumpus
TCAACAATTAACTGTGACTCAGCAGGCTTAGTTGTGGACCGTATATTCAAAATGTCATGGAAGTCTGACTCACTTGCTTCGTTTCTATGTCCAAGCCATAAATGTTTAATTTCCGTGTTGGGAGTTGGTTTGATATTTATCGTGCACACAGGATGTGAGGTGGCTCCGGACGTCAACGTGACAGCACAGAAGTTCCTAATCAGACTCCTGATACCAGCGCCTGAGGGCATGAATGAGGTCTACTTGCGCTGTGAAAACGTGAGGACATGTGTGTGGATGTGACATCCTGTCATTTGCACCACCTCACTTTGAACATCTCTATCATTATCTCACCTCTCTGACCACAACCTTGCAAGTCTCACACACTCTCTCTCTCCTCTTTCTCTCTCTGTCTCTCTCCATCTCCTCTCTCTCTCTGCACTGTGTGTTTGTCTCTCACCCTCCAGGAGCAGCAGTATGCTCAATGGATGGCTGCGTGTCGACTGGCCTCCAAAGGCAAGACTCTGGCCGACAGCAGTTTCCAGAATGAGATCCAGAGCATCCGCTCCTTCCTGGCTATGCAAAAGACCAGCTCTGGTTCCCATGGCAATGCACCTACCAACGATGAAAGCATCAACCCTCACAGTCTGGTTTCGCCACGCTACCATAAGAAGTACAAAGCCAAACAGGTACAGGAGAGGTGGAACGGGAACAAACAATAATCTTATCAGGAGGCAGCTAGAATACAGAACTATTTGATCGCAACAATCTGTCATGTATTGATCCTACCATATGTATAGTACATACCATTCAGCAGTGGCCCAAATCTCCAACTAGAAAGATTGTAATCATTTTTCTGAACATTTGAGCTAATTGAACACTTCTGCGGTTGGAACTCCTGCCCTCTTTGTTCATGAGGCAGCACAAATATTATTGCATCTAAACCTCTTCCCTGTGCTTGCTCCTCCAGCTGACCCCTCGTATCCTGGACGCCTACCAGAACGTGGCTCAGCTCTCACTGACCGATGCACTGATGCGGTTCCTGCAGATCTGGCAAGCCCTGCCTGACTTTGGGCTCTCATACGTGGTTGTCAGGTTAAGTTTAAAGTTCAATTTAAAGCTTTTCAGAAATTATCGAATGCCAGTTAGCATTAATTTAGGGCAATTTTGTCCACAAGCAAAGTGAGAAAAGTAAAACTATCAGTGTTAAAATATTAGTCTAACTGGGTAAAGACATAACTGGATAAATACATCCGGTAAGTTTTACGAAGGGAACATTTACTCTCACGCAACATAAATGTAGAGATTACTGGTAAAGTCCACAGGCAGAAATTAGGAAAAGAATTGTTCCTATCAAAACAATTCTAGCTGTTCTAGTCCCAGTCCAGCGTGTGTGATCCAAAAAGCACTCAAGTCAGTGTCACAAAGTTTTTGAGGATTAAAGCTTGTCTTTGGTCTCAGCTAGATCTTTAGTGGAAAGAAGCTGAAGATGTTTTTGCCCAACAGGTTTAAGGGCAGTCGAAAAGACGAGGTCCTCGGCATTGCTCCCAACCGCCTGATCCGTATCGACCTGGCCGTGGGTGATGTGGTTAAGACCTGGCGCTACAACAACATGAAGCAATGGAACGTCAACTGGGACATTCGACAGGTGACAACAATAATTCTGTCTGAGCGAGCATCCTGCAAGGTTTAAAACGTTTGTTTCAAGGAATATGTTTTTTAGCTAAGGTTTCCCAGGTGTGTTTCTTCTGCTTGTAAGAATATCTTATAAGATCTTACCAAAAAGCATTTGTGACACAAGGTCAAAACAGGCACAATTTAGGAAAGGTAAAACTTCAGCAATCAAAAAATCAAGAATGACCTCCAGCTATACACTAAGTATTCCTCAACCCAGGCTGCTGATGTACAAGAGTATTGCAGTTCTTAGTGCACAGCTGATCTTTTAAAAATGAACCCCTAATGTCATTTTATTTTAATAAATGGTAATTCCACTCGTGCAACACTTTTTTCACAGGCAAAATTCAACCTTTCATCTTAAAGAAATATCATACCTGATCTTGTATTACTTTGTTTCTGACTCCTCCAGGTGGCTATAGAGTTTGAAGGCAACATCAACATTGCTTTTGGCTGCCTGACTGCCGACTGCAAAATCGTTCATGAGTTTATCGGAGGCTACATTTTCATGTCGACACGCAGTCGTGCAAAGAGCGACACGCTTAATGAGGAGCTTTTCTACAAGCTGACCGGCGGCCATGAAGCTCTCTGAGACTAAAACACACAAACCCACATCAGATCTCCTGGTGTGTTTCAACAGTGGAGAACCGCGTGGAATTGGATGTTACGTTCCATTCACGCTACGACAAAAATAGTCTTTGTTCCACACACACACACATACACACACACACACACACACACACACACACACAGTCATGAGCGATCAGTGGGTGGACAACATGTTCAGACAGTTAGACTGGTGGTCCTCTGCTGACTTCCCCTTTACTTCAAGGTGGACTGCTGCTGGGCCCAACTGCTGGATCTCAGGTCCTGGATCAGCAGATTTGAAACTCAAACTCATGGAAACGTAAAATCGGCAGTTGTATCAGCAAGCAGCAACTTTTCTGATTCGCCTCACAGTATGCAGACTTCCTGTCGCTCAGGATAGAAAACCCTGCTTTGTCCAGAGCTGCAGAATTATTGCCAGCAGCCACATTATCACAGCCAGGAATCAACAGCAATGAGTAGAAATAAACTTATAGAGAACACACATTTATTAACATAAATACAGCAATTAACTTTTCATTCTCTGTTGTCCTCACTCTTTATAGTCGTGACGTGTGGTTATTTCTTACACAGGAAGCTTCGAACCATTAATCTCCCCTCACATGCTGTGTGTGTATGTGTGTGTGTGTGTGTGTGTGTGTGTCCATATCTTACAGAAACGGTTACAGCAAACCGTTAACTGAAACCACAGTGTCTGTATCCTCAGCTTTTCTATAATTATCCACACATACATTATGTCTTCAAAAGACATATAAAGGACCAGCTGGTTGTTGCTAGCAGTCTGTAACCATAGTTATATATTTTACAACATGGTGAAATTATCTTAGTAGTCAATGTCTGCCAAAGTGTATTTAGCACTTACAATGCAAAGGAGAAAACACAGCCTCTATACTTATACATAAATTGCCAGCATAAGTTGATTGACTTGTCATATAAAATAAAGTATGTCTTCCTAAAGCTGTCCTGATGCTTTTAAAAATGACACAAAAATAAAACGTTTACCAGTTTAGTCCCATTACAGATGATTTCTGAATGGATTCTCCGATTGTGTTACCAAGGGAACTAGGATAAACTTCAACCAACCATGGAATGCTAGACCAGTCAGATGAGTCCTGCTCTGACCAATGACACAACCGTGTCCTCTGATGCTACTGCAGTGGCAGGATGCTCCCTGAAACACATGACAAAAGTGACTTCAGTGAAGTAAATGGCTCTCAATCCAAGTTTTAAAAGAATCTAAATTGAGTGAATCCATGTGATAGTTTTTCTTACTTGTAGGTCTCAGTGTTAAGGCTCGGCTAAAATATTTAGGGAGAAGTTTTCCCTCTGCGTCACCTTCAGTCAGCAACACACCATTATCTGACCAGAAGAACTCGATGCCGTCTGTACAGAAACACACATAAAACATATAAGAGAGATACTTGCCTAAACATATACACTGAATCAGGTGTATTGGGGAGCAGTCATTGGTGGCTGAGCTTACCAGCCAGAGCTTTGAAGACATCAATATACACAGCTAGATCACAGTCTTTCCTCATGCCTGGTGGGAAAATGAATGAAACTCATTTGTCTAAATGTTCAGCTGACTCCTCTCTGTCAGACAAACACACACGCAGCTTACCGCTGATCACGCCCTCCTCCCCAGGAAGGCCCGGTGCCAGGTGGATGTGTGTCCTCCTCATGCGGCTCAGGCCCTGCTGCTGGATGGAGCTCCAGTTGCGGAGGTAGGAGCCATGAACGGCCTCAGCAGGGCAGTCTGCAGAACCAGTCAGGACCGGTTTCAGCTCCAAATCCATTACCTGTCCACAGCAATGGAACCAGAGTGAATGAACACAGCATTCAAGAAGTGTTTTCTTTTGAACAGATTAAGCGCTAATATACAGATAACTAACAAATAACTAACATGCCCAAAGGGAAATCTGAGTGGTATCAAAATGCATTGCTTAACTAGTTGTTACGATCTTGTAATTGAACTACTATCAGGATAAAAATATAAGACCAATGAGGGTTTGTAAATCCCATGTTCTGCTGACATGTCAATATTTGCAACACATGAGGAAAAAGGTAACTGAATCAAATGAAGTAAATGTAATTAAAGTTGAAGATGCACATTAGCACCAAAGTTGGTGTTAAACCCCAATGTTCTTCTAACACTGATTTATAGGATTGAAATTATATTTCTCTTTTAGACTGATTGTTAGAGGTCTAACAGCCTGTGTCATCTGAAAATGTTATTCATATTTTGAAGGTTTAAATTAATTTATTACGTTTGTATGAACTCTGGGTTAATTTCCCTTCTCAAGAATGTAAATTAAAGTCATAGAAATTGAAGTTAGCTGGTCCACAAGAGAGTAAATGTTTTTAATCGCAAAGCAATTTTGGTGTAAATTGAGTAAATACTGAATACAGAATCTACTCATGAGTATAATACATCCTGGCACGCTGGATTTCCTGATATCTCCATACCTGCAATGAATGACCCTGACTGGCTCGAATCTGCAGGCGGCCGTCCTCCGGATGAGGGCAGAGCTTGAAGCGCTGCTTGTCATTTGTGGCCACGACTCTTTCGACGTCTTTCAATGTGTATGAGCGGAACTGCGGGTGAGCCAAGAGTTCTTCCACAAACATGAAGCCATCTATGAGGATAACAGTTGACCGTGGTCACAACGGATGTTCTCTCTTGTACTTTACCCTGCACGCTGCATTGAATTTAACTTACAGTACGCAAGCAGAAACTGAGCTGTTGGTTTTGAAATCAAGCAGCCTAATATATAATTTCAATATAGTTTTATAACTGTCCAATTCGAAGGAAGCCTATGTTTCACATTTGCTTCTGTTAAAGAGTTAAAGATGATCAAAGGGAAGAATCTGTTGAAATGCTTTATGTTCGGATGGAAAAATGTATCGAAGTTGTGTCAGAAATTGTGAAAGTATCAGGGAAGGGCCACTTATGCTACCTGGAGCAGATTGCGAGCCGCTCACCTGTTCCCATTTGAAGACCCATCTGGTTGGCTCCATGGCGAAGGGCATATGACAAGGATTTCGACAGGCGGACATCTCTGTCCTTGTCGGGGAGAAGAAGGCATCACTCAAAGCAGGCACACACTCTCAAATTCAGATCTAATTATAGCTCTGGTTTAAATATAGGACCTTGACTTCACCATACCTAACTATGTATACTGCCCACCATGATACATGGGTGGCATGAGTCAAATATCAGTCTGTGAACTATCAAAGGGAACATCTCAATTTGTCTTGCTCCAATCTCTCACCTCTCCACCACGATTCCCTTTCCCTCCTCTTCCTCCTCTGCCACTGGCCATTTAAATGCAGGTGCTCCGTTATTCAGATCATGATTTAACGCTGTTAGATACTTGCCATAAATTGTACTTATTTGAATGAATCAAAACGTCTCACCGGACCGCACTGCTGTCCACAGACGTATAGCTTCCCACTTCCTGTTCATTCCCACGTTTCGCTTGCAGGGAGCGCTGTGGCGGGCGGAGCCGCGGAGTCCCGGCACCACAGAAGAAGAACTGCAAATGTCCTGGAAGAAAACATCTCTCAGACAGCCACAGCTGCTGCAGGTAAACAACATACTCATCACATTGACCAGAAATAACCGTAACGCAGCTCAGGATGTAAGCTGTTACATTTTACGGCGACTCAAAGCTCACGTGGTGTCGAACAAACAACACAGACTGCGGGTGATGGGGGGGGGAATATCTCGGTACTAGAATTGAACACAGAGGCAGAGCTAAGTTTGCTAACTGATGTTAGCATAGTTCAGCTGGCGCCGCCTGTTGGACCGCCTCTCCATTTGGGATCATTTGGGTTTCATTTAATACGTTTGATGCAGTTTGCTGTATTCGTCTCTATCTCCTTTCTCTCTCTCTCTCTCTCCTCTGTCTCCCTCTGTCTCTTCTTTCTCTCTTTCTGTCTCCTCTGTCTCTCTCCATCTCCTCTTTCTCTCCTCTGTCTCCTCTTTCTCTCTCTGCCTCCCTCTGTCTATTTCTGTCTCCCCATCTCCTCTTTCTCTCCTCTGTCTCTCTCCATCTCCTCTCTCTCTCTCCTCTGTCTCTCTTTCTCTCTCTCTGTCTCCCTCTGTCTATTTCTGTCTCATCTGTCTCTCCATCTCCTCTTTCTCTCCTCTGTCTCTCTCTTTCTTTCTCTGTCTCCCTCTGTCTATTTCTGTCTCATCTGTCTCTCCGTCTCCCCTTTCTCTCCTCTGTCTCTCTCAGTGTTGTAACCAAGACAAAGTTGCAGGTCGCCACAGAATCGTAACATAAGATGCTTCACCGGACGACGTGACTAAAAACAATAAACGGCGTTTAAAGAGAAGAAGAAGCCGTACTTTTTCTGTAAGTGTGCCAAAATGTTTATTTTACAATTTGCTTGGTTGTTATGTGTTGATATTATTCTTAACTATTAGCCAACTAACCTTAACCTGAGTTCACTCGAGACGGATAAAGGAGGAACGAGAGGATTAACAACAAACGTGATAAAGAGCCCTCAGGGTGTCCCTCCACTATGCCAGTGTAGACTATTGAGACTGGCCCTCAGACAAATTGTAATTCCTTAACTTCATTTGTGCTGTGGACAAATAAGACAAATGCTGTGGGTGACAACATGCTGGGTGCAGTTCCTTTGAACCGGCCCTCTCCTCCAAGTTTGAGTTGAACATTTTGTGATATCAGGGTGCAACAGTGCTTCTAGTGTAACGGATGCCCGTTGATGACCTGTGTGGCTTTCAAGGATGGTCACTCATGTACTCCATAATATTTGAATAGGTACCCAGTAGTTAAAATAGTGTCACATGAGTTCTCTTTAAATTCCCTCAAATGGCAGATTGTTGTTCAGTATATGGAATATACGGTACCCAATAATAATGGGACTGTTTCTTCCTATATCTAAGAAGGAAAAAACTGCAACTATCAACAAAACGTTCTACATGTTATGCCTTTAGTGGTAAATAGGAAAACATGTTTTAAATCTAAATAAACTGACAGATTAATTGTTTTCCAAAGAAATCACAAAAAAACTACATAAAATAAATAATAATAATGTCACAATACTTCATGCAGCTCACTACAGAGCTGTCTGTTCTGATTTATTTTAGTGACAGCAGCATCGTCTGTTTGTGTCTGTGCTTTTTTACATTTTGATTGCCTCTGTTGCGCAGGCGATGGAGTTCCCTCAGCATTCCCAGCAGCTGCTGTCAGCTCTGCGCTCCCAGCGCCAGCGGGGCTTCCTCTGCGACTGTACCGTCGTGGTGGGCTCATCCCGTTTTCTGGCTCACAAAGCTGTTTTGGCTTCCTGCTCTCCGTTCTTCCACATGTTCTACTCAGACTCTGCGGGGGTCCTCGGTGGAAACGGCACCGGCAGCTCCGTCACACTTGACAGTGACATTGTCACGTCTGCTGCATTTGGTTTGCTCTTGGACTTTGTCTATGAAGGCGTGCTGCAGCTGGGCGAGTCTCCACCAGTGGAGGACATATTGGCAGCTGCAAGCTTCCTGCACATGAACGAAGTCGTGAGAGTCTGCAAGAGACGACTGCAGAGACGAGGGCCTCTTGCTGAGGCAGACAGCACTCGCTCTGAAGAGAGCGCTGGTGCGAGGAGGGCAACAGAGACGGGAAGGAAGGGTGACGGTGGAGCTGAGCCTGTGGTGGCCATGGCAGGGGATTTCATGAATCCAGCCGCCATGGCAGCACCAGTTCCATCAGTATCCATAATGACGGGGAAAAGTCAGTTAGAGTCTGTGAAGTCTGAACATAGGACGGGTGGGGGGTCATCAGAAGCACAGGTTAAGACTCCTCTGAGCCCCGACCTCGCTGATACCACGCAGCCAGGCATGGATGCCCCTCCTCTGCCCCCAGGCGGAGAGCTGGTGCAGGGCATCATCACAGGCCGGTCTGCCCCTGTTGCAGGAGGTCACGCCAGTTTGGGCACTGGAGGTCATGGGGAGGTGTCAGCACTCTGCAGCCCTTGCAGCACCACTGAGACATACAGGTACATGTTTGATTTGTATTTCTAAACTGTATTAACTTGGAAAAATAAAAGTTGTTGCTTTGTGTACTGATGGATATTTTTATCATGTGTTGTTAATAAAAAGCAGTTTAGATTATATCTCTCTTTCTTTCACCAGCCATTGCAGTAACCAGCAGCCCTCCTCGTCTTCTTCCTCCCTGGTGCCAGTGAGTCAGGCTAGTGGTCGGTCAGTGGTTGCTTATTCCCAGTCAGGATCCACCCTCTCCCCTAGCCCACAGCAGGACGTACCCAGACTGCCACGGGATGACTCTGTAAGGAACCCCTCAGAGGCGTACCATGTAGATGCATCAAGTGCAAGACAACAGACGGTCATGTTAGTCCAAGCATCAGCACAAACCACACAAAACCCAACATACTCACCACCACAGTGGGCACTTCCCCAGATCCGAATCCAGAACACTGTGTCGCTCCAATGCCAAAGCTTGGACTTCCACTCTGCTCCTCGGACACAAACCCGTAAGGGACCTGAGGGGAATGTGGAAGCTTCACCCACCACTAGAAATGAAAGATCTCACCCTCCGAAGGGAAGAGTGAGGACAGACCACAATGATGGAGAGAAGTTGAAGGTCAAAGTGGAGGCCATTGTTATATCTGACGAAGAGTTAGAGGAGGAGACGGAGGAAAGCAGAGAGAGAGAATCCGTGATGGAAGAAGAAGAGGAGCTGCACAGTCCTCAGTTTCTCTCCTCCCACCCACAGGTCATCTTACAAATGACCTCCCATTCAAATGACTACTCCTTCCCCCTCTCTCCCTCCTCTTCGTCCTCCGGTGCCGGCCCTTCCTCCCAGGACACTTCCTCCTTCGCCCTCATCCCTCCATCCACAGCTCAGCAGCATTCAGACCCTCCTTCCTACTTCCAGGACTTTCAGGACTCATTAGGGAACTTTGTAGAAGACGTCCCAACCTGTGGAGTCTGTGGAAAGACTTTCTCATGTACATACACACTGAGGCGCCACGCCATCGTGCACACACGTGAACGTCCCTATGAGTGTCGCTACTGCTACCGGAGCTACACACAATCAGGCGACCTGTACAGACATATACGTAAAGCTCATGACCAGACGCTGCCCGCCAAACGCAGCAAGGCAGACATGGAGTCCTCCCTGCCACCACAACCACCACCTCTTAGCTAACACACACACACACACACACAAACTATTTATATACTTATGCACACATACCTAACTTTAACATGATAGCTTAACTCTAATTCTACATTTTAACCTAAATCGATCAGAGCTGCAACTGATTATTACTTTAATTTTCAATTGATTTGTGGGTTATTTTCTCGAATAATCAATAGTAATAATGTCTTTTATTAATCCCTCAGTGGGGAAATTCTTCTCTGCATTTTACCCATCCTTGGTTATTAACGAGCAGTGGGCTCCAGTGTCTTGCTCAAGGACATTTCGACATGCTATGGGGGGAGCGGGGATCGAACCGGGTACCTTGTGGTTTTGGGACGACCACTCTCCCCATGAGCTACAGCCGACCCAATAGTTAGATTGTGTCAGAAAATGTTGAAAATTGTATTTCACAATTGCCCAAATCTCAACTGTTTATCAATATGTAACGTAGCGCTGAGTGACCGGACCACCAGGTATAGATGGCCAATCACAACATTTTAGGGTGGGACATTGAGAAAAAATATAGCCTGAGGGTCGGGGAGATATAAACAGACTACAGCATAGATGATCTGGTATTAAAGTGAAAAAGTAGTTTAAAAATTAAACAGAAACTTGCACATCAGCCGCAGCCATCTCGGTTTTGCCTTAATGCGGCACCATTTAACAATGTCCGTCTCAAACACAACCAATATTAGATAAATGGTTGTGATTGGCCCAGAAGCATCTGCCAGAGCAAATAAAAGAAGAGCTCTTCGATTTGTCCTCGTCCCCATGAGTGCATACATACCAGAATTCTCACACACACTAAACACCAGCGATGTGGCGGTGATATCACTTGTCATATATCACACTAACATGCTTAATGTGTGAATGTCTCCTTAGAACCCTATAACTTATCAGATTTTTTTTCTATTGTGCTAAAATTTCGCAGGGATTTTACAGTTTGGGTTTGTCATTTTTTAATACCTTTATCATTATTAAAAAAATTATCTAAAACAATTTAAAAGAGTTTTAACAAGATATGTGACATCCTACACTTAATGTGCAAATAAGGGAAAGCTATTGTGTTTAGGATTTTATTAGTTACAATAATTGTAATTTGTATGACTGCCTTCTGTGTGACTCTGCCAGCAAAGTTTGACTGATTGTAAATGTAAAAGCATTGTACCGTCTAGTGTTTTGTTTACAGGATGAAACTATCAAAGCAGATACCTGCACCAATTCTACAATTAGAATCAGATAGTGCCATTTTATAACTTGTAATACAAGCTTTTCCTTGCATCAGTTTTAATGAAGCCGCTTCATCAATAGCAGATGTATACAGTTTATCTGATGAAGGAGAAAATCAACTGTGCCAAAAAGTATTTTCTTTGTCTCCTCCAAACATGCAGTGAGAAGTCTTTCATTAGGAATCATTCCTAAGTGAGGTAACTGACTCAGAAATGTCAGTGGCAGCCAAATAAACTGATTAACTTTACAGGGCCTCTAATGTATGCATTTCTAGTGGCTTTTCAGGATTATTTACATTATATTACTGTTTAATTTGGTCAGATTATTTTAGCACTGTGGCTATCTTGTCCTTACTTATAATGTTGCTACATATTTCATAGACTTTGTTTAGCATTCTCCATCAGCGTTAATTCAAAGTAGGATGGAAAAAGACTTGTTTCACTATTCAACTTTCAGCCGTCATGGTAGTGTTGCAGTGGAAGGGACTTTCTCCCTTCCACTGCAACACTACCATGACGGCTGGAAGTTGAATGAGTTTGAGGATACACCGTTATGTGTGTGGCTTTTCTTATTGTGTTTCTCCTGTAATGTGACAGAATATACAGTACGAGCACACAAAATATTATTCTGCCTTCTCTTATGTGTTTATATTTTAACTTTAAATGTGCCTGAATGACTGACTGTTTGGAGTTAGTGCTTCTGCACCACATTACTATTTGGTATTGGAGTTTTGTATTGTGAGAAGGGACAGTGGAGTCAGTGATCATTTCATCCTTGTGTCATGGTGGCGGGTGTGCACAATCTAAATGTTACTTAGTGAATAAACACTGTTCAAAAGAAACAAAGTGAACATATTGTTGTTTTGATGAATCACAAAATCACACAGGTTGGTCAATCATTTACATTTTTTTATTTCACTACAAAAGAACATACAAAAATATAAACATCCCGACTATTACTCTGCAACAGTAATGTGGAACTCGTGAGCCTTTCTTTGACTGACTGCAGCCAGTATTCAGCAAACTGTACATTTCACTCAGAGCAGAAGGTTGTTTTCTCTCTTCAGTCTTCTACTGGACCGTGGATCTGTGAAGAGACAAAATATCATCGTACACCCACAAATCTGTCTGTCGTATTTCTGACTAAACTATTTTCTAATACAATATTGTCAATGAAGCCGCTTTTGTCAATTTTGACAGTATTTGTTCAACTGAAGAGAAACAATACAAATGACAGAGCCACAACATTGTTCCAATAGCAAATGTACAACCCAGACATGTATTTTTGTTGAATAATATTGAATCTATAAGTCATAAAGTGTATCAGTGTATTACATGTGGACTAAGTTGTGAACCGTTATTGGGCTGAAGAACACTTTAACAACACCAAAATTATTGTTCCTAAATCGGTCTAGCCTTTAAAAACTAGCCCTTTTTAAGTCAACTACCAAACAAAAGAACTCACCGCCTCGGCCAACTCGGGCCAATCCATCGCCATCACGATTGAGTCGTCAGAGTTTGGCGGCGTCTCCAGGTTCCAGTAGGTCAGCTTGTCAAACACAGAGGATACCCTCAATGTCCGGTCCTGGAAGACACAAACACACATTATTCACCATCAGAATCCTCACCCGGACAAAAATGTGATTTTATGGCCAGTCAGTGCTTTGCCTAATGTTTGACTGAGCCAGAATGCTGGTCAGTGTAGATCGTTTTAGTGACGTGAACGATGACATCAGTGATGATGTTTACCTCTTGATCAGAGCTGGACTTGTTGATCTCTTTCAGCACCAAGCCAGTGTAGCCCTGTGGACAGCTGATCTCCTGCCCCTTCAACCCACGCCCTCTGAATGACACGGCCTTTTCTGTAATGAGACAAATGCACAAAAAGACTGTTGTCCTAAAAACGACTGTGGGATAAAAACATCAGACACTCCTTTTTAAATCTGTGGATTATACATGAATCATGCGTGATAATGCTGTTTTGATTAATTTGTTAAACCGTGTAAACGTATCCCTTCTCTTATCAGGATGAATCCTGTAAGAATGAAGTATCACCATGTTTCAGGATCATTTGTGGGATTATTTTTCTGGCTTTTATCTCCACCGCTGTTTTCTATAAAGTGCGAACTGGACCAGTAACAACACGCTTTAGTCTACTGGGAGAGAGACTGAGTGTACCTAGTTTGCAGTCTTTCGTGGTAGCAGTGAGGTATTTGGAGACCTGGGCCGGCCCATTGTGTTCAATCTCACAGGGCATGAGGTGGACTGGGACTCGCTGTGCCTCACCCACAGATGATACCTGAACACGAGTAACCCTGGTGTTACAAGACATCCTGCAACCAGAAGACAGAAAAGGACAAAAACATGATTAACAATAACTAACACTATTGTATTTAAACCAAGATTTTTGCTCTGATTTGAGACATATAAAGGTTGTCTCTGAAGTATATGCTGGCTCTAACAGATATGGATTTTCCTAATTAGATTAACTATGATAATTTACTATTGGGAGCTCTGACAACAGAGCAGACTTCCCCTTAAATAAACAGCATGCCACCTCTATTAAGACGTTGTCGTATTAGCGTGTTTTCAAAGTTCCTCTCCAACGGCATCAAACGTGTTGTTAAGTGACTTAAATGTGGATTTGAGAAACATAACTGCAACGTTACCTTTAAGCAGTTTTCTAACCGCTTATCTGAAATGAAATGTAAAATTGTACTTCTTCCGGTTTGCACCAGTCGCAGCGTGTGATTGGACGACATTGTCTTCTTCTACGGTGTAAGATCTGTTGGCGGGTTTCTTCTGTACCGCCGGGGGATGTCGCCTCCTCCTGTTGAGAGATTATTTTACTTCTTTTTTTTCTTCCTAATTCACTTATTTTGGTCAAGGTCGCAAGCATTTCTGTGATTTCCCTGTTATCAAATACTTATTATAACTTATGATCCAAAATACTCCATTCCTAATTCCTAATGCAATTTAGAATGAATGCTCTATAAAAGAAATATAGAATATCAGGTCCAGATGCTTTTGATGTGATACAATTCCACCTCTTAAAATAGTACATTTGACCACCATTGTAAGACCAAGGTTGATCCAATTGGGTGTTTATTCAATTGAAGTACCTTTGCATGTAAACAATGTTGTCATTTAGGGGCCGCACTTAAACATATAAATATAGATTGGGATGTATGCAAATAGAAAAGATGAAACTTGAAGTAAAGGCTTTCCAAGTCAAATTATCATCCAACATTGTCACCGAAGGCAATGTATCAATCAGTTTTGAACAATTACCAAAACAAAATGCTAAGCAGATATAAGCAGTCTTGATATTCTCACAGGGAGTTATTAAATATATAAACTATATGATGGGACTTAAGTTGTTTAAAATATGAACTCCAGTTCTTAAGATTCAGCCCTGTTGTCAGTTCAACACAGGAGCTCTGTTCCAGTTGGCAGCAGCATGCCTCTTCATGTGGGATGGACTTGACGCTGTCCAATAGCAGCTTTTCAGCAGCTAAAGTTTGGGGGGGTTCTGTTAACACCATTTCATCCAGAAAGTATCAAGCTGTGGACAACGAGACTACAGGGAAGTAGAAGTGATTTCCTAACAACTCCTATAGTTGGCCAACAGAAACCAGAGGTGAGTTTCTTTGATACAAGACTGAGTAGTGTTGGGCATGTTGCTGTATCACATGAACATTAGACAAAACAAGGTTTTTATATGGTTAGTGAATACAAAATGCTTAGTCACCACACTAACCCTTGCCAGCATAACTCTTGATCTGAAAATCTTCTTGGCTGTGTTCATTAATGTGTTGTGCTAATGTTCCCTTTTTCTTTTCACGATATCGTTAAAATGTTTGTAGTGTTGGATTAAGTGTTCAGATCAAAAACACTAATATTACACGTTAATTACAAGCAAAAGACAAGCAAAATATTACTTACATAAAACTATATACAGTAAGTATAATCTGGAAAATGTATGGAAATTATGAAAAGTAAAAGTTATAGTCATTGTTATATACATTGTTATACATATATAAGCTATTCATATGATTTGTATGCAAAATCTTTATTTTAACCAGTAACTAAAACTGTCAAATGTTTAAATTGAACCAACGTACAATATTTCTCTCTGAAATGTGAAGTAGAAATAGAACGTGAGAAGACTCATGTAAAGTACAAGTACCTCAAATTTGTACATAATATAATGTTATATTCCATCACTCAACTTTAGTTACATGAAGTGAGAAAATAAACAGCCTAATTTTACAGACACTTGATGACCACTCTGAGCAAAAGCGATAATTACTGCCTATCCAGCAACATTATGACACACAATGTGTAATTACCAAACTGATACACATTGATGTGTTGCCTCTTTGCTTCCAAATGCCTGTAAAAGAGTTAAAAGTGTTAGTTGACTGTTTGTTTCAGTCATCTGACAGGAAAGACCTCTGCTTGTGACTGAGATTGGACTCAGTGGTTTCACAGCTCTCAGTCTATCAAAAGGGCTCTTGTGTCTGTATATTTCATGAGATCATAACATCATCAACCACACCTTCTTGATGACATCTTTTTGGGTAAGAACCAGATAACCATTTGGAGAACATTCAAGACGTTTCAAGGAAAGCGACTGTAGACCTGAGCCAAACTTAGCCAGTACGGTCCTTTTCATTCTCTCTCGTCTTTTAGAACATGCTTGTGATGTGGTTGCATTTAACTTCCTGATTTTCTGTTGTATGTTTCTTATAAAGGGGTGGTTTTTCGAAGTTTAGACTTCATGGATCAAGAAACTCATTCGCAGCCACAAGATGATAAAGAACTGTCAGGCCTCATTGGCCAAACTCTGCTGGGGCTCCGGGATGCTGTCGCCTTGGTGATCTCAAATGCCCGTCAGAAAGTGAAACAGGGATTTATTCTGGTCTTTGTCGTCATCCTGCTCCTCTGGATCGCCGCGTTTTTATACGGCAGTTTCTACTACTCTTACATGCCCTTGGCGACCTTTTCCACACCTGTGCACTATTATTACAGGTGTGTATGTGAAGTCTTACAAAGACTGTGTAGTTTCTGTACGTTTGATTCTTGCTTTTAATCTCAATCATTCATATTGTATGCAGGACAGACTGTGAATCTCCTGCGTCTTTTGTGTGCTCTTATCCAATGGCCAACATCTCTCTGATGAGGAATAAGAAACCTGTACGTATGTGTGTGTGTGTGTGCGTGTGTGTGTGTGTGTGTGTGTGTCTATCTATGTATCTACTGTGTGTATCAATCTCTACTTCTGTATTCAGGTGCTGACAGTCGGCCAAGTCTATCAGATGTCTCTGCAGCTGGAGATGCCTGATTCTCCGACCAACCATGAGTTGGGGATGTTCATGATCAAGACAACCTGTTTCTCTCGGGACGGAGAACAAATTGCCTCCTCTGCTCGCCCTGTGAGTCGTTGAATAGTTCGTTCATCTCCCAGTACTTCATTACTAGAGCCTGCTAAACCCAATGATTCACATTTGCATTGCTGTGTGTTACTCAGGCAAGACAGCTGTCGACCTCCAGCTCTCGCTTTGTGAGTACGGTGCTGACGCACACTAACGCTTTAATCACACGATTAAGATTAGGGCTGCTTCTGCTTGCTGCAACAGAAGGTGATCTCAGTGCTCAGGTGATGGAGAAGACAGGACAAACATGTGAACTAGTGACTGCTACAACAAATACATGGTCGGAGTCAAGATCTTCCATGTGTAAGGGTTAACATCATTAATTCAAATTATTTTATTAAACACAGAGTAAAAAGAAAAGCATGTACATTGTGATGCAATCGAGTGCAACAGTCCTCTAATATATACTGATCAGTAAAGTGTTGATATAGTACTTTTTAAGGCTGTGTTTTGTGATGTTTTGACAATGTTTTAAATATATAGCCTACCAATTAGCGTCACAAAATTTAAACATTCAGTAAAATCCTCACAGCTTTCTTACTTACTTATAACTGAGTCAACACAACATTTATGTTTTTGCTTTAAACAAAAACTGAACTTTGCAGACCTACTGTATTGCACCTCATAAAGTAGTCCACTGAGCTCAGCTTCTGTTAGTGGTCATCAAACTGAGCACACAACCGAATCATGGAGTTATAGAATGTAAAGCTGTTGCATCCATGACAACATCAGTCATCCTTTCTGTAATATTGATCATGACATCATTGAAAACACCTTCTGGAGATATCACGCGTTTGTAAGGAAAGAGCGCGTTAATGAAGGAGACTGAAATGAATTGTGGTGTCCTGCTGTCAGAGCATGCTGCGATACCGCTCAGACCAGCTGAGGTACCTCGGCACGCTGCTGTTCCTCCCAGCCTTTCTGACCGGAATCGCTGAGCAGAAACAAGTGCTGGAGGTGGAGCTCTTCTCAGACTTCAAGGACGACCCTGTGAGTCAAGCGTTACTCTGCGAATGTGTCAGTATGCATAAACAGCAAGCAGGTATTTTGTCGGAGACTACCTTATAGGTTCGTCTTCATGTACACAGTATATCTCCTCGATTACGGCCGTCATTGAGATCCTGTCCAGCAAGGTGCAGATCTACTCATCTCAGCTCGATATTCATGCCCACTTCACTGGTATGAGGTAAGATGTGTGTACACCATGCTTTATAATAGATTATACAAATGATTTTGAAACAAGTACAGTTAGAGTTATATTCTCACACCAAAACACATTTTAACTTTAACCCTAACACACACAATCTATTGTCTTGTGTAACACCTTGGAACTGCAGATGAAAATGTTGGCTAATTGTGGCATTGTTTATTACATGAGTATATCTACTCTGAAATAAACTAAACTAAAGACCAAAAGCTACTTGTTTCTTCACTAGAAAAACTCCCTCTCATGTCTACACCTACAGCGTTCAGAGGAGTGAATGCAACATGTCCAAATGTCTTCTCTGTAGGAAAATAATGAAAGTAACCTATTGGTATATAAGTAGGAGTCAGACTGAGAGAATGCCTTTTTTAGCATCACATCATATTTACTGTCTTTGTTTTTCTGTCAGATACTTGTTGTTCAACTTCCCTCTCCTGTCAGCCATGGTGGGCGTGTCCAGTAACTTCATCTTCCTGAGTGTCATCTTTGTCCTCTTCTACATGAGGCTGCTTCTGAGAGTGGATTGGGGACCAGAGCAGGTGAGAGGAGAGGCCCATTCTGGCTGACACTCTTTATCTGCAGCTGCAGGGCTACAAACATCATTAGTTTGAAGTTTAAGTGAGTGTGAAATATGACCAGATTCCTCGCAGGTGCTAAGACTCAACAAGCTCTGAGAGCTTGTTTTCCTCCTTGTTTACAGATCAGACCAGATGGACTGCTGTCAGATAGGGATAGGAACACAAACAACAACCATGAAGAGGAGGGAAACGATGCTGTTGCAGGTGCAAAAACATAGGCACAGAGAACTTCTGCATTTTTATTATTTGCATCAGTGACGTAGTACTGACTACAAAAAATAAAATTCCTTGACAGGTATGCAGATCTGATGTCACCTTAAAATTACCCCCACAAATCTGAGACGAGCGAGGCGCCATCCTTTGGCGTCAACACAGAGGAGCAGAACAGACAGGTTCACCGTCATATTAAAACAAATGAAACAGAAGCAGCCTGAGGCCATTATTACAGGAGCGATGACAAGATGTAAGGAGGAAGATTTAAGAGAGATTGGTGGTTGAAAAGGACTCAAGGCATACATAAAATACAAAAATAACAATAAAGTGTTGTCTTGTGTTTTGCTTTAATGTTTATGATTTATGGGATTGACTCACATGAACCTTCGTCACTTCATACAAATCTTTCATTGTCAGTGTGTTTTTATTACTTTACACTTCATAGCTGTAATCTGCTCTTTGATAGTAAATCAATTAAACATTATGAAATAAAAATGCACGTGAATAAATACAAATATGTAAGGTAACCATTAAACTGTGAAATAATCTGATGAATTCATTCATTGTTAAAACTCTCTTAATACCATCCGTTTTTATTTCACTCTTTCAGATATGACAAGTAAGACTATATATATTTTACAGGTTACAACTACCAAAATGCCTAAAGCCTGTGTGTTAAAATGTTCTTCCAAATGTAAAATTATGATTTAAGTATGTAAGGCAACCTTTGTGTATCTTTTTCTATTATCCCAAAATATCTTAAACTAATTTAATTTCAAGCCAAATAGTGTTATACTTGACTGCAAATAAAGTCATTTCCAATTAAACTGCTGCAATAAAACCTTTAAATGTAGTCAAAAAACAGTTAACGCACAAAGTACACACTCCTGTTTGGAGGGAGAACACCGCACACTATTTCCAGCCGGTTATTTGACAGTGTGTCATTCCTGGATGTCCTCTTGAAGCTTTGGAACCATCATGACGTCACTGCATGCAAAATATGGCACGAGCAGGGAGAATGAGAGAGGGATGTAGCTCACTGACGGGCTCAGAGCTTTCTAACAGGTGGAAGACACGGTAAGGTAAGTTAGACACGTATGATCATTTGTAGTTTTATATTTCCATGTGTCATTTGAAGAACGCTTAACAATATTGCTGACAGAATTGTAAACAAACTAGTTTCTCCAAACAAATTCCAAACATTTCCCTGTTTTGTACAAACACCTGAAGTAGATTCTCTACCTCTACACACGGGACTCGAAGGTGGACTCGACCGATGATAACCACATGGAGGGGACGGAGACGGAGAGCAAGCAAACTATGGATAACAACTTTTCTGCCAAACTGTCAGATGAGATGCACAAACATATGACAATCAGTGAAAAACCTTCCAGCAGCTGCAGGAAGATCCGAGTGAGATCCAGACCCAGACTGAAGTCCACAAAAAGTTTCCCACCTTACAGTCAGTGTATAGGTGGACTGGGAGAGGACAAGGAGGGGGACAATGAGCTCAATTCAGAATCAAGTAATGTGACGAGGGACAACGCAAATGAGGTCGCTGAAGGCACAGAAAGGAAAGAGGACTTTGAATTGAACGCAAAATGTGCAAGGGATGAGGTGAAGGCAAAATGGAAGAACAGGAGGAAGGAGAGGCTCTGGGGGAGCCATGAAGTTGCTCCAGACGGTTGGGAGAGGGCGAGGTGGAGCGGGAAAAGAAGCGGAGAGGAGAGTGGAAGAGAGAGGGAGTGTGGGCTACCCCCCAACAGTGAGTGGAAACACTTGAGAGGAAGAAACTCCAGTTTTGAGATAGACAGAACAGAAGAAGAGGATGAAGAGAGGAAGAGGTCTCCTGTTGCAGCAGCAGATGTAGAGGTAGAGGAGGAGGAGAGAGGGGAGACCCTGGAGGGGGAGGTTGAAGAGGCAGAGGAGTTGCCGGGCATGAGAAAGGGCTCCGCAACACATCAGTGGTCCACACCGCACCCAATCCTCTCCAAGCTTTTGCAATCCTCCTCCACCTCCTCCGTCAACTTCTCCTCAGCGGAGAGCGACGACGTCTTCAGTGAAGGAGAAGATGTCGGCTCAAGGAGGAGGGCGTTTAGGAAGGTGAGATCGGATGGATGCAGTTAAAAACAAAATGTTTTAATTGTTGGCATTTGCTGCGCCAGACTGGCATTTCGCCTGTGCTCCTGGCTGCTCTGGCTTTCCACAGAAGAGGCTTACTAAAACTATATTTCTTAACTGTTCTTTGCACCTTTAGTCCAGCTCAATTTGCATTGGCTTGAAAGATTTGAATGCGTTTGCATGCTGCTGCTGCAGATATGAAAGTAGACGGGCGCACAGTGAGTAGACTTTCCATAAGCCTGTAAGGACTAAATAAAAGACATAGCGGTCAAATGATCATTTTATCATTTATGAGAAATACACATCTTCAAAGCATTTCCTCTCTGTGACCAAAATATCAACATTTGCAAACACTTGCAATTTTAAGTATTAACTCTTACATATCACATATAACAGGCCTTTCCCCTCAAACTATACATGTGTCATTTTGTAACAATGCCTATACTGAGCATGGTCAGTATGGTCAGTTTGTTTTCACTTTTTTTTTTACATGCCTGCCTCGGGGCGGCTGTTTTGTGTATATACAAAACAGATCTTAACTGTCGAGGTATGACAAACTGTATCTTGATCTCACCGTAGGCAAAGCACAGATGTGAATAGAAAAATTAATAATGGCTGAATTTCATTTAGCTGCTTCAGTTTCCTTTCATTGTCCATGCTGCCTCATTGCTGTGAAAAAGTCCTGTTAAGGCCTGGAAAATGGGTTTAGTAGACAATAAAAATACAGAGGACCCCCCTCGACATGGGAAGCATGTACTTTTGTGTTAGTGTTGTATTAGTCTACATAAGGAGGTGGTTGTGTCTATAAATAGGTCACCGCTGTCACTCCACAGCAACAAGACCAGAGTTTAACCCCCACTTGCTCACTGGGGCCTTTTCACTTGCAAGCACACATTCAGGTTTCAGCGCATTTAAGATTAGTCTGCAGGTTAATACGTTTCTCTGTATGCTCTTCAAAAACTACACTGCATACTGGGATAGGTTCCACACCCACTTTGTCTGGCATGTAGGCATTAAAATAATCTGCACTTCTCTTGTGCCTCAGAGCCGCACCTGGAAAACCTACCTGACCATGATGCACTGGTCAATGCGGAGGCAGAGCTCCTGGGTCCAGCTGGCTGGACATCAAGGCATGTTCATCCAAAACAGACTCAGCAACTATGATCACTACAACGCTCAAATTAACTACATTCACTTTCTCTACACTACTGCATGCTGGATATAGCTCACATGTGTACATAATACTGCTTTTTACAATCGAAGACAGTTGTTTTTTAGTCTTTGTTTTAGTTTGACCACCACACACACACTGAGCTTATTTAGTATGTTTAGAACACATTTCATCAAGTCAATAAGCCTTTATAAGGGCCTTCTTGTTTTATTACCCATGTGGCTAGCTAATCATTCTACCTGCCTCACTGCTGCCAGGTACCTTCCAGCTGAGTGAGGGAGGTGAGGTGTTGAAACTGTACAGTGAAGTGGAGGCAAAGTGTCTGGACTGCCTGATGCGAGACCCGCTGAGACCCTTTGTCCCTCAATACCACGGCTTGGTCACCAAGGGGGACCACGGCTACATCCGACTGGAGGACTTGCTGAGCGGACTGAGGAAACCCGTCATCATGGACTGCAAGATGGGAGTCAGGTAGGTTTGAGAGCAATTATTTATTTCTACCAGAGGTATACATTAACTAACATTGTAGAAATGAGGAGGGGCTGAGTTGTAAAATCGCTATGGTTATGTACAACATGAGTTTCCTTCTCAGGACATACCAGGAAGGGGAGCTGATCAAAGCCCGGACTAAAGCCACCCTGCGGAGTGACATGTACCAGAAGATGGTGGAAATAGACCCGTCCGCTCCATCGGCGGAGGAACATGAACAGAGAGGGGTGACCAAGTGTCGATACCTCCAGTGGAGGGATACGAACAGTTCTACGTCCACACTGGGCTTCAGGATAGAAGGCGTCATGGTAGGATTGAAGGCCAATAAAATCAGTGTCCAACTCAAAACACCTATCTATCTGTTTAATTCTCATCAAGTTCTCAAATGTGCCATGTATGTGCTGTTGTGTTGCTTCTCTGTGAATTAGATGGAGGACGGAAGTGTCCAACGGGACTTCAGGAAAATTCGGACTTTCGCTCAGGTCACGGAGGCGTTCCTCTTCTTCACCAGGAGACAGCTGGAAATCCTGGTCAGTTCTATGCGTTATGAAAACACTAGTTTCACCAAAATTCCTGTAGAAAGGATGTCCTAAATCATGTAATAATTAGCTAAAAAACAAACCTTGAATAAAGTCAAGGAATCAATGAAAGAAAAATAATGACTAAACATGCTGAAAACAGACTCAAACTGAAATCTAATGAAAATAGCGTGTCTCAAGTAGTTGCCTTCTAGGAGAAGTGAAAAGATGATCGGAACATATTCAGCTTCCAATACATAATCAATGCACTGATGCCTGCTGTGCATATCTGAAGACAGTTAAAGTATACCTCAACACAATGGCCGTAAGGAGTTTTAAATTGAGAGTGAATAAAAGACTAAACATACAACAACGCTGACAAATACGTGAAAACAGAAGAATTAAATGGAAATTTCAAAATACAACAAGAAGTGACAAGTCCTCTAATTTTCCTCCTCTAATCTTTGCTCCTGGCTTCCTGTCATTTCTTTATTTGGTGTCCACTCTCCATTTATTATTTACCTTGTGATGTGTGTAGTAATTGTTGCTGCTAAACCACAACTCTACAGAAAGCCTACCACTCCAGACTCCTGGCACTGAGTGATGCACTGAAGAACTCAATATTTTTCAGAACCCATGAGGTTGGTTTACATAGAGATTACATTCTGCTTTAAATCATATTAAATGCAGAGGTCTTTTTGCTGATATTATTATCTATATGTTTGACCTGATCAGGTGATTGGCAGCTCGCTTCTCTTTGTCCACGACCACAGCAGCAAGGCCAGCGTGTGGATGATAGACTTTGCGAAGACGACACCGGTGCCTGACGCGAGCCCGCTCAGACACAACATCCCGTGGGCTGAGGGGAGCAGAGAGGACGGCTACCTCATCGGTCTCACCTCCCTCATCACTTCTCTGAGCCAGGCCATCAGTGTGGCCTCCTGGCAGCTGGAGGGCAGCTGTGGAGAAGAAAAGATTGTTGCATGAGACACCCTTCATGTACAACACTCAAATTCAGGATCAGGTGGACAAAACGACTGCCGTTACACTCTGAACTGTTTCCTCATTTTTTATTTACCAGAAGGGACAACAGAGGATGATTTGTTTGTGGGGAATCCGTCTTCAGGCTGAGAAAAAGGAACAGTATAAATCAGCTAAAATCCCACAGTAAAGAGATGTGGTCATCCTGCAATTGTACATCTGCCATATACTTACTGTTAGTGGAGACAGTGTTTTATTATAAAGAACCTTTCTTCGTTACTCGTCCCTATTTATTTCATAAAGGACCACAAACTAAAGGGTGATGGTGGTGTTGTGGCAACACCTTCAGTTGGGCCAAGAAAACTTCAGGTCCTCCAAGACAATAGTGTTTTTAAATAATCCAGACACTCTTTTCAAAGTCAAAGAAATACACTGGATCTATTTAATGCAAAGATATAATTACTGTGTATCAAGATTAAAAGAGCAAAGTGAGGGCTAGTCCACGGAGTAGGACACTGAGTTACATTCCCTGGAGTGTTCAATTTAAACCTAATAATTCAGCTCCTGTTGTGGAGATGAAGATCCATCTACAGTATTTTTACACATCTGGGAATTATCTACCAATAGTTCCAAACCATTGTGTCACCACGTACCTTTTGTACATCATAAGGCCATGTTTCTGGTGCTATTTTTCCACCATTATTTCTGGAGTTTGCCTTTGAGTTTATTAAAAACATTGGCCCAAGTGGCCTTGCACTTTTATTAACCCGATTCAGATTTGAATTAATACAATGGACTTGTGCAGTAACTGTTCTTGTACACACATTCGCTTTCGAGCAACACTGGACAAGTTTCAGTGGACGTCCCTGTCTAATACATTCTTTTGTGTTCATATTTAGCTTTTTGTACCAAGACTGTACAGTTCTGATTTTCATAGATAGTATTCTTCAGAAAAATATATACCACAGGAGGCGGGACAAGAACAAAGAAAAAGACCAGACAGAAGACGGACACACATTTCCGATGACACTATTGCCACACATTATGGATGCTACACAGTAGAATCCATAATACAGAAATTTAAACTGGAGAGCAGGTATGTCTTCAACTTTCTATGCCAGACTGTAATTGTTGCATCTCATTCTGAATCACAGTACAATACGATGTAGTCATTAAAATACTGGGTCTGTGCTCCTCAGTGAACAAACAGATAGGAATAGTGCTGTGAATGTGCTGTGAATGTACAAAGGAACCAATGACTTCATGTTTTTGCATTTTCTACCAAACTGCCAGGCGACCTACTGGGAGGAAGTCAACGTCTGTCCATAAACAGGAACTGGCCATTGTCCTGATACAAAGGACACCATCTGCCTACATCAAGAGCAAATCAGCAGTGTTTGAATAAAGTACATCAGTGTGTTGTTGTTGTTGTTGCTGCTTAGAACATGTAATGAAAATGATTTTGTCGCAAAAATGCCTTTAAAAAAAATTAAAGGGTTGTCAGGTTTTGATTGCAGAAATAATTTTGACATAGTGTGTATAGTTAAAAAAATGACATAACTAATACTCAGAAAACATCCACCCCTATCATTTCATATTAAATCACCAACAGGTTGCAGACATGTAAACTACAAACAAAGGCAAAAGAAAGAAAAAGGAAAGCAAACAAACTCTGCTACTTTAAACATAGTATGTCACACGCAAGCTTATGAAACAGTGAGCCTTTAACAACTTCAATGTGCAGCCAAATATTATTCAAACCCACAAACATATATTTTATATTCTAGTGGAAATGCCAATGTTATTAAAAAGATACCAAACATGCATGTCTGGACTTTGCGAAACTGTGTACAAAAGACAATTACGGGAACTTTTTGTTAAGCCAAATAATGTAAACATGTACTGCAATCTACATTCATCCAACATCTTCATCTGACATTTCCAGGTAATGGACAGTAGAACATAAAATGTTTTTTATTCTCAATGTAATCTATAACCATAGGCAGGATGCCACACCACAGAGCTCTCTGGATGGATGTGCTAAATAACACATTATGGGAAAACGTTTTGTTTGCTTGCACACACACTTCCAAACTGGTTTCAGACAAAATAAACACAATGTATTTGCAGGAAAAGAGATTATTAGCATCAAACACTCAATTTCTAGTTTACACACCTATAGCAGTTAAATCCACCCTTGCAATAAATCCTACTTTTGTGAATTTTATTATTATTTTTGTTGTCTTACAGAACTGTTAATTCAACTTTGTGGGAGTTTTGGAGACGGTAGTTTGCAGCCCAGATGAGTTTTGAACAGGTGTTTCTAATTTTCTGTCCACCCAGTTTACACCATTAGGGTGCAACACAAACTTCACCATGCAGTGGATTCCTCTCAAACACTTTTAACAAACTCTATGACCTTCATTAAATTAATTGCTGTTGTTTTAATTAGGTGGACTTGATAAACTGCCAACAGTACTTTATATTTTATGAAGTAACAGCTAACTACATGACGTTGTCCCATATGTGCATAACCCGAATTCCAGTGCGAGTCAGTGTCAGAAACTGTCCACCAGGTGCGCCAAGTTGTTCGTGTTGGGAGAAAAGTGAGGACGGACAGAAGTGCGAGTAAGAGGCGACAGTTTCCCACGTAGTCTTGGGAAATATTACCGCGGAGAAGGAACTTGATTGGTAAATATTGTCCAATCTGTCTGTGAGCTAACGTTAGTGACATCAAGCTCGACGCGGATCTAATGCTAAAAGCTACGCTAGCTAGCTAGACCAACGGTTACTGTGGGGCGAAGTTGTATTAAAAAAAGAAAAAGAAAAACGGTTGAAGTTTGACATTAAAAACAGATCACAGGGCATGTGGAGCTTTTCGTTTTGGATGTCTTCTTAAATGAGCCGGTACACATTCTCTGTTTTCCCAAATGGAGGTCGGAGACTTCGGTTACCCAGGATGGATCTTGTGACTTTGTCCCAGAGAAGCTACCCGAACCTCGCTGTGGTCACACGTGTGCTGAATGACGGTATGTGTTGCGATTAGGCCTTCAGCCAAGTTCAGGGCGCTTTAGCATTTGGTTTAAAGTCGAGTAGTTATGGTCTATGTATTTATACATTCGCACACATTAACAGGGACACCTCTGATGGGGATATAATGTGTAATGTAATGTATAATACAAATAAATAGAGCTTAATTAGCTTTATGGCCTTGCTGCAGAGTCCGAATTAACCTTTGCATCATACGTTTTGACTTGACTTCATAGGACAAGCACACCTGCAACTGTGATAGCATTAATGATGTGTGGGTTACATTAAATGTCCCGGTAAAGTAGTTAATACAGTGAGACAGCGTGCACAATAGCAGGGCCCTCCCCTTGGTGCCGCCATTAATATAACGTTATATATTTTATAAATTGCTGAACATGTCTGCATCAGTGGCAGACCATGAATGTTCCTATTTTGGTTGAGTTTATCAGAGAACTCAAATGGTGTGCTGCTTGCTGGATTGGAGATTCAGTAAGTAAGCAACAGTTGTCAATACAACAAAGAATACGACTATTTCTGGTTTTAATCGAATTTAGTATCAAAAGTTTAGTTTAATGTATTTACAACAAGAAAATAGTAGGACAACACAGTGCTGCTTGTTGAGCTGCTTTGTTGAAGCCCCATGTACAATTACTTTGGACATTTTTAAGAAATGGTATTAAAAATAAATAATTGAAAAGTACAAATGCAAAATATATCAATTTTTTTGAATTTGTCCTGTAATCAATGTAATTATATATGCACATTCATTATTATTTAAATGTTAGATATTCATATGTTTTATGTGAGATTTGAAGGACTTTTCTATGGAGATGAAATTGACCAAATAAAATGAATAAATATTAAGTGTATATTAAATTATATTTGCACATTGTAGTCATACCATAATGTATGTGAGGTGGCCACAGAGTGTACATACAACACTCTATTCTTTGAATAGCAAAACAATTGCATTTTATCTGAATATGAATGTATATTCTGAAGAATAAATATATGACTTCATGTGACCTGTCCAGATTTAAGACCATACATCGATAGATGAGAGATGTATATTTCAAGGACCCTTTGAAACCTCCTGGGGGTAGTTAATAATGTAGGTAAACATGTAGGTTAATAATTTCCTACAGGCAACTAACCACTGATATCAAGTAAAAGCTAACATCAGCAATATATAACGTAATATCTTCAACTTCTATATTGTGACGCGTTCAGTTTCGTGTAATAAAACCCCCACAGATTCAAACAAGTTTGAATGCACCGCGCCGTTGTGTTGACCCGGAAGAGAAACAGTGTTCCAACAAGACAGGTTGTATTTCCGTTGTCTTCTCGAAAACGCGTAGTAGCACAAGCTAGCTGCCAGCTAGTTACAGATCACACACGCGCGCACACACTGGTCGCGTCGTGCTCGCCTTCGTGTTTCCAACGACACAAAGACTCCTTAACTTGGGATGTTGCGACTTATTCCACAGCCTTGCATTTGTGTTTCGTGAAGTAGATAAACGAAGCACTGCTTGTATTTGTATTTTCACCAAGGGCTGTGTGTTCATCTTAGCACTTTTCCAGAAATATGGCGGACGGCGGAAATTACTACAACGGTAAGAGAGCCTGTTCACTTCAGCGTTAACTTTAGCTCGCATCTTTTGTGCCACATGTACTGTTTTCTTCAGACCGAGGGGACTTTATGGTGAAGAGAGAGGTCACAAGAACTGGTGGCCTGGAAGGTAAAATCATGTCATGCCAACCCCCCACCACCACACACACACACTTTGGAGATCTGATTACTAGCTATATACACATAAGTATAGTTCATTATTACTATTTATTATTACAATCATTTAGTCTTTAAACAGAATACAGTTACTGGTGTGGTCATTGAGGCAAGTGCATGTTTTTCTGATAGTATGAAGTGAAGGTGTGCACGTTTTATTAATTAATATCGTTATATTGCCAACATTAAGAGACATTGTGGCTCCATTCATTCACTGCCCATGTCTAATAATGCATTCATATTATTTTTTACTCTAATTCTGTTATTTGTATTCCAACAGAATGGTATCGTATGACTGATTGGCCTTTTAAGTTTATGTAGTATGATATGTAAGTTAAAACTGACTATATTTTGAACTCCCTTCTCTTTCTCAGAGCATGATGATAGAACTGCACCACAATTTCGTAACCGTAAAGGCAAAGGCTCCAACAAGGGTCGGTCGTATGACAGGTCTCGCAGAGACCGCCAAAGGGGAAGCCAATCTGGAGGCTTTGGAGGTCCTGGGCCACGGTCTAGGCTTGAAGATACCGATGCAGATGTGACTATGAGTGACAGCTCTCAGGACAACAGCTCCCAGCACAGATTGTAAGTGTGTTTTTAACAAATTTGAAATAGTTGTGACGCATGTGGTTGGAAAACTATTTTACAGAACGGATTAAATATTTTCCATCCCGCCCACAAACAACAAGACCTGAATTATTTCATGTGGATCTGTTTCAACCACATGGAGTCACAGAACGAGAAACTAAAAAGTTCCTATTTTCACATGAAGTATCCCATGCTGCTTTCAGAATATGAAAACACTGTCATGTATTCACTCAAAGTGCCTCTGATAAAACAATCAAAAGAGGAAACTAAAAGTAAATTAAGTCAATCTAGTACTTTGGTTGACTTTTGAGGGACTGCTCGATGTTTTGTGATGGAGGAAATGGACCCAAAATGGGTGTTTTTAATCGTAAGAATAGGTGAGAAACATTGAATGTAAACAATTTTCTTCCCATGGTGCACACTGTTTGAAGGAGGATTGTTTCAATAAAGGCCTTGTTGTTTCTTCTTCTTTAGTAACCCATATGAAAGATCTTTTCGAAAAGGAGGAGATGGACGCTTTGAAAGAGACAGGCGCCAAGGCAAAGGGGGGGGAGGTGGTAGAGGAGGTGGTCGAGGAGGAGACAGAGGTGGTGGTGGCAATGGAGGAGGAAGGAGCCGGTCAGGCTGGTTTAAAGTAACGGTGCGTACTCTTTCCGTTTCCACAGAACATCTGTACATCTACTGTCTAACCAGTTAAAGGAGCTCATATTTGTTCTCATCTGTGACAGATACCGCATGGAAGAAAATATGACAAGAAATGGTTATTGCCTGCTCTTCAGAACATCTGTTCAGTTCCCTTCACAGCTGTACAGGTGAGGTTTTGTGCCGTCTTATGATTACCAATTAGAAACATATTTTTGTATTTTAAAAAAATACGGCAGACCTTCTTGTGCCTTTTTTACGTACGTTCTGATAACGGTGATGGTTACCTGAGCCTTTTTTAACTATTATTCTTGACTGCCGGTAAAAGATATACACATATCTCCATTACCCATTTTGACACTTTCATAAACTGAAGATTTTAAGGAGATTGTGGTTGTGGACATAATCTTTGCATATATTAATTTTGTGTCTCTCCCTCGTCTATACAGTTCTACGTTGACCAGAATAGGGTCCATTTCTATGTGGATGAATCCTCTGTTGCCACTGCTTTGCACAAATGTACTCACAAGATCACAGACACAGATGGCTATAAGGTAAGTTGGGTTAATAATGGAAATCTCACTCTTAATGCTGCAGCTGAGCTGGCGGTTTGCAGATAACTAACTAGTTAAAATGTCATATTGTGCTTTGAATATAAGTATAGAGGATTTTAAATCTAAAACTTGTGTGTACGATACATCTCTATTTACTATCTTTCATCATGCCATGTGATGTTTGTTTCTTCAAGGTTGAAGTGCACGTCAACCCCAGTGCTCCACCATCCTTCCTCCTCGCTGACCTGAAACCTGAACACTTGGAGCACCTGAGGGTGAGCTAGAGGAAATATAAACTATGGGGGCTCAGACATTTATGGACCATGGTAAAAGTCTTGCAAATACTGTAATGTAAACTTCTAAAATGTGGAATCTCTGATAATATTGTGGCGTGTGGATCAAAATACATTAGCTAAAAAATGAAGATTGCCGTGAGGTCTATCACTTCATTTACATGCTTTCACTAAAGTAACCGAGGTATGATCCAATTGACAGAAGTAAAAGGGGGTTTTGGGAAATGTAGTATTTTGGTTGGAATTCTAAACTCTTTTCATTCCGTTTCATGTTTGTGTTAGTTTTGTCCTTTTTCCTACTTTCTTGCCCAATCAAAGTACATTGGAGGAGTTTTCTATATTGAGTCCTCGTGTTGTCTGCTGTTTCTTTCACAGCAATGCATGGCAAAACGTTTTGATGGCTCCCAGCAAGCACTAGACTTGAACAACATCCGAACAGACCCAGGTGATAATCCACTCACCCCTTTCACACTCTAATCATATGTATGACATAGAAAACAGATTCAAGCGTAGACAATCCACTAGACTAATTGTACGTTAAAAAAAATATATAGATTTGTGCTAAACAGGGATCTAGTCTTTCCGTTTTCGAAATAAATGTTTACTACAATGTTTTACATTTTTATTTTATTGTATTCCCTTACTATTACTCACATTTTTTCCCAATATTTGTTTTGTGTTTTTATTGCTAATTTTGACAGACCTGGTGTCCCAAAACATTGAAGTAGTCTTGAATAGGAAGACAAACATGGAAGCTGTCATGAAGATCATTGAAGAAAACATTCCAGAGGTAAATTTAACAAGGCTAATGGCTGTTGTCATAATGAAGGTGCACATCGTTGCTGCTTTTGATGAAGTGATGGGTCAAACTGATTGTGCTAACACATGTCTGTCTTTCCAGCTGACAGGCTTGAACCTCAGCAACAACCGCATTCACAAACTGGATGAACTCACTAATTTGGTTACCAAGGCGCCTAATCTGAAGACTCTGAACCTTTCCCACAATGAGGTGAGACTGGCTGCTCAGTTGATTGAACGAATAATAACCAGGTCTGTGACCTGGTTTAATTTTAAATCTTCTTCTCCCACCAACTTGTTCTGTTTCTTCTCGTCCAGCTAAAGTCAGACCGCGAGCTGGAAAAGGTGAAAGGCCTGAAGCTGGTGGAGCTGTGGCTGAACAGGAACCCTCTGTGTGACCTCTTCAAGGATCAGGCCTCATACATCAGGTCAGTCAGCGATTTTGGGGGGTGAGGAGAGAATATTTAATGGAAGGGACTGAGTGGTGTGACGAGATGAGTCTTTTCTGTATGACGAGCATGCAGCAGCGTGCTCCAAAAGAAGATCAAGAAATCTTTTGTGTGTGGGTGTGTAATATGCCTGCACAATAACTGAAACCATTTCTCCGGCAGTCAAGGATGAACTTTTGGAGAGAACAGCAAGCTGACGTTAACCATTTTAACGCCCTGTATTTTTATATAGTTTGTGTGGCCAGAGAAATGGAAAAAAGAAACATGCAAATTATTTCACTCTTTTTGGTTGTTTCACACGTTTTCTCCCACTTGATGATTTAACATTTCATTTTCACACAGTAAACTAAACATTTCTTACTTTCAAAAGTTGCTGAGAGGACATCTAACCGCGATGCACCTCCACATTGTTTCCTTTCAGCTGGCTTAAACTCTCCACAGTTTGAACAGCCATGCTCTCTGACAATTATTTAGCTTCTCTGTCAGACTCTTTCAAGCTCTGGTCAATGTTATGGTTCTCGGTGATGCTGTACCCAGCACTCCCCCCGCTGACATCCTGGTTATTCATCCCATAAACTACTGCAAAACAAAATTGCATTGCTGCTGATTCATAACTCTTGAAGCACTTGGCAAAAAGAAAACACACATTCAACTTGACAACCATTGAATACAATTTACTGTGAACTGCTCCCAAAAAATATGAATCTACAACAATATTGAGCAGTACTGTATAACAGTGTAGGTTTTTATTGGAGAGAGGGCAATCCACAGTTGTCTTGACAAATGTTTGGACGAAACAAAGAAAATCGACAGCCAATGATTTCCCCTCCCCTCTTAGCACCCTTGCCCACTCTGCCCCTATAAAAGGCGAGTATGGAAGGCTGGATAGCCCATGACGGGTAAGATCCCACCTCGAAACACCGGGACAACCTAAGGCAGGCACAGTCACGATTACTCGGCCTCATTCCCCATGAGCTCTGACTCAATGAAAATGTGATGAGAAGAAAGTGAGAAGTTGGGGCTCGACAGAAACAGCTGTTGGGCTGAGGCGGAGAGGGATATGTGTCATTATCAATGACCAATGAAGGGCCGCACAGAGAAAGCAGTCTGTCTCTTCCACTAAGTTGGTTCCCGTTGGCCTAAAACAGGTCTCTGCTGTTCAGTGAATGAAGTGGAGAGTTTGGCAAATGCCTTTAACTAACTTCTGAGAGAAATGTCTTCCAAACGGGAAATTGAAGTCCAGTTTTGCCTGAAATGAGTCAAATGAAAAAACTTCCTCTTCCAGTATCTGTCTGTGACCAGTACAAAAAAAGCTCAAATACAGTAGCGAGAGAGCAGAATAGAGAATTATCACTCTAGTCCATTGTGTAATGATCTCCCTGTCCCTCTGTAACTAGAGGTGTTGGTCTAAATTAAGCTTGAAAATTAAAAGCTTACCGCATTAAGACCCATCTCTTCAGAATCGGTGGTGGCTTTGAGGTGCTTGACTGATAGCGGGTCTGCGTTTGCAGCACGGGAAGGCAATGGGATGAGTGGTGGGAATGCTGCGTCCAGCTCACTCATGAGGCCAGCTGTCCTTTTGTTTCAGATCTGTTCAGGTTTCTTTCTTTGCTGATAATCATGAGCGCAGACACAACAACTCTCGCATGATGGATGGTGATTGGCATGAATATTATACCACTTGTGCTCGTGGCATGTGTGAATTTGACTAAATATCCTTTTCCTCTAGATCTGGCGGTAACCACCCATCTCCCAGCAGATAATTAAAAATGGATGTGTTTACTGGTTTCAGGGCAGTCTGGTTGTGGGTCTCTGCATGTTTACATGTTTGCGCTAGAAAAGGTGTGCTTATATTGCTTCCCTGTGTCAGATCTCTGTATTTCCATATTGGGGGAGAGGGTGAGTATACCAACTGGTAAGTACACTTTGGGATTGGGCGAGTTGTTGAATGGCACATCATGAACCTGAAGGAAGGATGAAGACATGAATGATAGCCCACTAGCAAATGTTACTTGTATTAAAAACAATAAACCCCTTGTGGCACTGGTTGTAGTTACTCTTCATCCATTTGCGTGGATCTATACAGGACTGTATTCTCCCAAATAGTTTTATCAGCTTAAACTGGAAGTCACAAAATGACATTAAATGGGTCAGCAGGTGTGACTGACTGCTATCTAAATCAGTGAGCATGATTTATTTCTGTAGTGTAGTTTGTGATAATAACTATCCTGCTCTTTTGATTTTTGTTCCGTACCAGTGCTGTGCGGCAGAAATTTCCCCGGCTTCTCAAACTGGTAAGTCCACATGTTAATCCGCTCACTTTATCTCTTTTCAAATATCCTCATTTAGATGCGGTCATATCACTAAAGAAGTTCATACAAAAATGCAGAAAATTACGCCTGTGCTAATTTCTCTCTTTTGCATCTTAATTCATATGTGGTTTCTTTTTAGGATGGTCATGACCTCCCTGCGCCCATTGGATTTGATGTGGAAACGCCAACCATTATCCCCCCCTGCAAGGTAACTTGTTTTATCTTCTGTGATTAATTGTATATTTTTACTCCAATTGACATTGATGTCATATGGAGCGGTGACATTTAGTGGAACCACTCCAAGTTGTTATTTCGTAAGTAATGTGAATGTCTCAGGACAGTTGATGTCTTTTTATATATCTCAAATGTGTTTTTTTTCATTTGACAATCCAGGGCAGCTGCTTTGGCTCTGATGAAATCAAGGTCCTCATCCTTCAGTTCTTGACACAGTGAGTTTATTCTTTTTTTAAATTATTATGTTGACAGTCTTCTGGCAACATTCCATTGACCCGACTGCTTTAATGGCTGTTGGCTCAATGCACTGGTAATGTGACCTAACTAGTCGCTAATTCACCAGTACTGCTTTTTAAAAGGGTTGTGTGCAAGAAAAAATCACAGGGACATAAGGAAGAAAACTAAATCAACATGTGTGACTGTTTCAGATACTACAGTATATACGACTCTGGGGACAGACAGCCACTCCTGGATGCGTACCATGACGGAGCATCGTTATCCCTCACAACACCGTACTCTACCCAGAACCCCTCTAGGTAAGAACACACACCAAGAAACACACTTCTGTATGCATGTAGCAACACTGACTAATGCATGAATGAGTAGGAGGTTAAGTTTTTCAGTGTGTTTTCAAATATCATCCATCCATCCATCCATTATCACCCGCTTATCCGGGGTCGGGTCGCGGTGGCAGCAGGTTCAGCAGGCCGACCCAGGCTTCCCTCTCACCCGCAGCACTTTCCAGCTCATTCTGGGGGATCCCGAGGCGTTCCAAGGCCAGCCGGGAGATATAATCCCTCCAGCGTGTCCTCGGTCTTCCCCGGGGCCTCCTACCAGTTGGACGTGCCCGGAAAACCTCTAATGGGAGGCGTCCAGGAGGCATCCTAACTAGATGCCCGAACCACCTCAGCTGACTCCTTTCGACACGAAGGAGCAGCGACTCGACTCCAAGCTCCCCCCTGATGTCCGAGCTCCTTACCCTATCTCTAAGGCTGAGCCCGGCCACCCTACGGAGGAAGCTCATTTCGGCCGCTTGTATCCGAGATCTCGTTCTTTCGGTCACGACCCAGAGTTCGTGACCATAGGTGAGGGTTGGAACGTAGACCGACCAGTAAATGGAGAGCTTTGCCTTCCGGCTCAGCTCCCTCTTCACCAAGACGGACCGGTACAGCGCCTGTTTTACTGCTGCAGCCGCACCGATCCGCCTATCGATCTCCCGCTCCACCTTACCCTCACTCGTGAACAAGACCCCGAGATACTTGAACTCCTTCGCTTGGGGTAGGCAGTTTGCCCCCACCTGGAGGGAGCAATCCGCCGGTTTCCGGCAGAGCACCATGGCCTCAGATTTGGAGGTGCTAACTCTCATCCCTGCCGCTTCGCACTCGGCTGCAAAACGCCCCAGTGAATGCTGGAGGTCACGGTCCGAGGAGGCAAACAGGACCACATCATCCGCAAACAGCAGAGAGGCGATCCCGAGACTCCCGAACCGGATCCTCTCCGCCCCCTGGCTGCGCCTAGATATCCTGTCCATGAAGGTCACGAACAGGACCGGTGATAAAGGGCAGCCCTGGCGGAGGCCAACACCCACCGGGAACGTGTCTGACTTACTACCGAGGAGACGAACACAGCTCCTACTGCAGGCATACAGAGACCGGATGGCCCGTGCCAACGGGTCCGGCACCCCATACTCCCGCAGCACCCCCCACAAAAACCCCCGAGGGACCCGGTCAAAAGCCTTCTCCAGGTCTACAAAGCACATGTAAACTGGTTGGGCAAACTCCCAGGACCCCTCCAGTAATCTTGCGAGGGTAAAGAGCTGGTCCACTGTTCCACGACCGGGACGGAATCCGCACTGTTCGTCCTGAATCTGAGGTTCGACAAGCGGTCGGAGCCTCCTCTCCAGCACCCTGGCATAAGCTTTTCCCGGGAGGCTGAGCAGTGTGATACCACGATAGTTCGAGCACACTCTCCGGTCCCCCTTCTTGAAGATGGGAACCACCACCCCGGTCTGCCAGTCCATGGGCACTGTTCCCGACCCCCATGCGACACTGAAAAGGCGTGTCAACCAAGACAGCCCAACAATGTCCAGCGCTTTCAGCATCTCAGGGCGGATCTCATCCACCCCTGGCGCCTTGCCACCAAGGAGCTTTTTGACTACCTTAGCGACCTCTGCCAGGGATATGGGTGAATCCACCCCAAAGTCTTCCGGCGCTGCCCCCTCTCCGGGGGACATGTTGGCCGGGTTTAGGAGTTCCTCAAAGTGCTCTTTCCACCGCCCGACGATGTCCCCAGTCCGGGTCAGCAGTTCCCGGAAGACTTCATCATTTTAGGAGGAATTAGTAATTAAACAATGTAACTCTTATCTGCATTCACATATTCCATCTGTCCGCCTCTCCTTGTTTTAGGAGCAGTCTTGGAGAGTATCACAAAGACACTCGAAACCTGAAGAGAATCAAAGACTCCAGTGAGTTTACCCATCGAGCTCTTGACCTGTCACAGCTTCCAAATTGTTGAGATTGAATGTTTGTGGGATTTGATGTTCCCCTCTCTGAATGTTGCCTCCTAGCTGTGCGGTTTCGACTTCTGAAGCACACGCGACTGAACGTGGTGGCTTTCCTCAACGAGTTGCCCAAAACTCAGCACGACATCGCCTCCTTTAATGTTGACGTAAACACCTTCACGGTGAGATCATATTTGTTCTGTCAGCCAGCACTCATCATTAGCTGTTTCTCTCACTGTGAATCATTTCTCTGTATTTATTCTGCAAAAATGTTTTATTTTTTACAGAACACGCTGCTATCATTCACAGTGAGCGGAGTCTTCAAAGAAGGTGACTTGTTTGGTCATTTTTATTTTTTTTCCCTCATCCACTGCAAAGATAAGTCGTGTTGATTTGGTTGCTAATGTTCCTCATGTTGGTTTTTCAGTTGCTGTTGATGGTAAATCCCGGGAGTCCACCATGGCTTTCTCTCGAGTTTTCGTCACAGTCCCTGCAGGGAATTCTGGGTAAGTTTAGTGAGCTCCCAATGGCTTGAATCATCTTCCTGTTTTTGTTGTCGTTGTCCTTCACATTTTCCCCGAGGAAAGGTCATAGTACTAAATATGTAACAGCAGTTGTGGAGTTTCCAAAAATGTAGCTGGATAGAACTTAACAGTGAAATTACTGTTATATGGTATGCATCCCAGTTAAAATGAAAGTGTACATTTTATTTTCTGCATGTTGCTGTTGTGTACAAGTTATTTAAATGTTACTCCTGTTCACTGCTGCCCCTTAGAAGTAAAGAAATCCACTCGGATTACAGTTTACATATAGTATAGAGAGGTTACGATTTTATATTTAACACAAACAGGTATTCAATGTAAAAAATAATTAATTAATTACTCTAAGGCCTGATTTAGTCGGGCTGATTCCTCATGTTGTGGCAGACGGAGTGTAACCTACAAGATTACTGTCTTGTATTTCTCCAGGTACAAATTGTAGCTTTTCATTATCGGAATATTTATTTAACTTTTGTTTAGTTTTTTACCTGGATGGTGGACAATGGTGGCCTATCCAACTAAAGCATGTATAATACTTGTTTTGTAAATGGAGACAAAGAAATCCCAGCTTATTACTAGCATTCAAAGTTAATTCTGGCATTAAAATGGTTCCACAGTAAAACAGTTGAATCCTTTTAGGATGAATGCTGCCATCTAGTGTGTGGTTGGGTTAATGTGAGTTGGTACTTTATCAATGATTTAGAAAATATAACTTGATATGAAACTTGGCAGTTTTAAATTGCCTCTGTTTGAAAAGTGTCATACAAATCAAAGTGCCTTCCCTTTAGTCATGCATCTACCATTTTACTACCATGAGATCTTGTTGTTTTAGTTTCTGTCTACTGTGTCTCTCTTGTGCCACAGTCTGTGCATTGTGAACGACCAGCTTTTCATCCGGATGGCCACAACAGAGGAGATCCGCCGAGCTTTTGTGGCTCCTGCCCCAACTCCATCTTCCAGCCCTGTCCCCACCCTCACTGCACCGCAGCAGGAAATGCTCACTGCCTTTTCGCAAAAGTCTGGCATGAACTTGGAATGGTCCCAAAAGTAAGTCTTGTGTTTTTTGCATAGTGTTTTCAATGTTGCATGACATCCTTTATTCTTACGTAATATATTTTAACCGTTATTCTCTGTTGCAGGTGTTTGCTAGACAATGAGTGGGATTTCAACAAAGCGGCACAAGTTTTCACTCAGTTAAAGGTAATATGATCATTTATAGTTTGTCTCTACATTTCCATAAAGGTGTAATCATTTGTATAAAAATACACTGAAATGCTGTTTCCTTTCTTTTTCCAGACGGATGGCAAGATCCCCGAAGTTGCATTCACAAAATGAAGAGTTGAATCATACTTCTGTGAAATAAAATTTGCTGTAATCTTATTTGTCTTTTTGTTTTATTAAAAATAATTATAAAGTTTTCTATTTTGTTTTAACAGCCTGTTTAATCTGAAGACTGATGTTATGAGACCATTTTTGGTTGTTTTTGGTCATTTTGTATAGAAATCACTCCATGTTTTCATAGGAATAAAGACATATAGCCAATGGTTTAACGTGTTTTGTCTTTTTGTTTCACAATAAAAAATATTAATTACATTTCACTCAAGTGAAGTACTGTTGAGGTTCCTGAAAAGAAAATGCTATTAGGGGGACAGTGTAAAAACCTCATTAAAACATTAAGCTGCCTCTTCATCCCACAGGTAAGTGAGTACAGTACCATAGATTAACACAAACTCAACACGGCTAGTAGTTAAAGCATGAACATACACAAATGGAAGTGATATAAAACTCTTAGTGTTGACACATCATGTTAACGTTTAACCTAAAAAATCAGGTGTAATATTAATTCTACTTCCAGTTTACTAAATAATAACCTTACAAAGATGGCGCTCGGGTGGTGTCGTGTCTCTCTTCCGGGGTATTTGTCTGTCGTCACGATGACACGTGACGCACGTACGTTCGCCATACCATCAGTTGGCGTACGATAACAATAAACAACCCCGAAACAAGATATATGCACCAACAGAACCTGCGGCTCCAGTTTGAAACAAATGCAGGGAAAATATGAGCCGAGGCGGCCAGAAACGGTTGGAGTAGCGTCTCGTCGCGGAGCGGGGGAGTCTCGTCGGTCCTGACAAAGGATTTCGGAGTGTTTGTGTCAAGTCTCAGGGAGAACTACAGTTGCGGTCTGCCCCTTCCTTAGCCCCCTGCAGCTAGCCGTGGCTCATTCCCTGGTCTGGCACACTGCGTGTTACTCTGTTATGCAGTTGCCAGCGGACGGTAGTCTCACTCGTTCTCCTCCGCCACCTCTTCGCTCCCTCGCCCCGCTCCCTCTGGCCCCATGTCTCGCTGGCTTTTCCCCTGGCCGGGCTCAATCAAGAAGCGGGCCTGTCGGTACCTCTTACAGCACTACCTCGGCCACTTTCTGCAGGAACGACTGAGCCTGGACCAGCTCGGCCTGGACCTCTACAACGGCAGCGGTGTCATCAAGGAAATCAACCTCGATGTCTGGGTGAGTTTTTATCAGATGGCTATAGCTGTCAACGCCGCGCCACGAGCCACACTGTGTTTTTGTCGGGCTCGTGCACCCTTGACTGTTTCGCAACTCGCACTCGAGTTCAACAACAATCTCCAAAGTCATGTTCCGAGCCGGGCTCACATAATTTCGAGGAATTGCATTTGTAGGAAACGCATCACATAACCTGACTAGATTAACGGCACCTTTCCACAGTGTCTTAACACTCAGAATAGATGCAGTATATATCCCCCTCTTCCTTTGCCTCATAAGTCTTCACACGGAGTGATGATACAATAGGAAAACAGTTATTTACATTTCTTATTGACTGCTTCCTCTCTCCTCCAGGCGGTCAACGAGCTGTTGGAGACTCTTGGGGCTCCTCTGGAGATAGTGGATGGCTTTGTGAGCAGCATAGTAGTGACCATCCCCTGGCAAGCTCTCCTGACAGATCACTGCACCTTAGAAGTGTCTGGTCTTCAGATAACATGTCGACCCAAGTACCGAACCAGTAAGTTTCCTTGAAAACAAGTCTTCCACTTGGGACACTAAACGCCAATCAGGCAGCCACAGGTTGAGTGAGGGGTTATGAGATCTGCTGATTTAGTCTCAGTTCGACAAGTATGGTTGTTATACAGACGATGGTTACGTGTCATCAGAATGTTTGTGAGGATCAAGGCAAAATCATTTCACGACAAGACTTTAAATGCTCTAACACTGCTGATTATTTTCTAAATATATAACGATGCATGTTTTTCTTCCTTAATTAAATGTCAGAAAATAATGCAAAGGGATGGCGATCAAGTCAGTGGTTTTGTTGGAGCAACCTTCTAAAAAGTAACTTAACTGTCATGAGGGAAAACATAAGCAAATCCTTACATTTGAGTAATTGGAATTCTTGGATTTTTATTATTGGATTTTTTGTGTGCAATTTATCTTAAAAAAAGAACCAAAACAATACTTCATCAAGCTATTTTAATAATTGATTAATCTCCTGACAATCTATTTATCAACGTTTGACAGAAAGCTCAGGAGGTGCAACTTGGATCTCGATGTGTAAAGAGTTCATTTCAAGTTCTGTTTTAAGGAGTTTACTAATCTTTACAGTGCACGTATATACAGTCTGCACACAGACTCACTTACACTATGTCTGAGTTCCATGTGATTTTGTTCGCACTCAGGTGGGGGTTGGGACTCCCAAGGCTGGTCATCAAGCATGACCTCCAGCATGCAGCTGGCTCAGGAGTGCCTGAAGGACCCCCCTGAAGCGTCCGAGGAGCCGCCTGCCCAGCTGGAAGGGCTTGAGATGTTTGCACAAACCATTGAGACAGGTGAGTCGAAGCTGTGTGTGTCCTCTCTTTGTGAAGAGCTCACAGGGGGAACATACATATGTCAGTTTCCTCCAGTAATAATGTGCACTCTTACAGTATTACTGAGAATATGTCCCCAATTAAAAACTCAATCTGAACAGACACTAAGAAGAGATGATTTGAAAGGTCAGTGCTGATGAACCTTTGCATGTCTCTCATCTCATCTGTGTTTGCAGTCCTTCGTCGTATTAAAGTCACCTTCATAGACACTATCGTTCGCATCGAGCACCAGCCCCTGGACCTGGAAACAGGCGTTGCCTTAGAGGTGCACATCAAACGGTATGTCTGCCTTTTCACTTTAACGAAATGAGCTGCAAAGGAGAACCAGAAGAGTATTTTATTGATTATTGCTCCTCCTTCATGATGTTTGTCCTTTGTGTGTTATTTCTTTCATTTCAAAATAGTAATGGGAACATCCAGAACACATTACTTATGGTACTGTTTTTCTGCTGAAACATGCTGACATAGACTATATATTGGTGCATTTTGTAATGCAATGTCAGAGGTCAGTTCTACAGGTCATTTGGGGATGATATTTATAGAAAAGTTGACCTTTTTTAAGTGTCTTTTAATGCTTGAGAAATTACATGGAAGATTAGTTAGGTTCAGCTCAGAAGACTCCCTTAATTTGTTCTCCAAAATAACATAGTGTACACCAAGTTACTGAGCTACAAAGCTACTTCAATCATTGCCAGAGCTTCCTGGTATAACTGGGATCTTAAGAAATAGCATCATCTTATCTTCATTTCTACTCAGTTTCCTTTAGTAAAGACATGGTTTTTTTTGTGTCTTTTGAGGCCTGATCAGAGCAAAAACAGGGGGGTTGAGTTTTTTTTTTTTTTATAAAGTTGCAACATTGGGATGCATACACTGTATATGTTTGTATTGGTGCATCCTTCATTCTCACTTCTGAAAACAAAACAACTTTCCTCATTAATTCCGTGTTAAAACAAGTGAGAAGGGCCTTTTCGTTAAAGTACAAGTTTGAGCAAGTGTTCTTATAAATGGGCCATGGTCATAAAGACATAAAAGTGTAGCACAGATCTTGTTGAGCAATGAAACATACTGGAGCTGAAAGACTGTTGATTCAAACAAAGAAGAGCTCAAACATAGTACTCTGCATAACTTTCTAAATCGTTTCTGTCATACAAATAAAAGCGTCCAGATTTTTTACCAAAAGCTCCAATTCTTTTTTTCTTCTTCTTGTTGTATCACTCACAGGCGGGAGCACACATGTCTGTGATCAGTAATAGTGCAACTCTTCCACATCAGCACTTGTGTTGCAGTCGGAGGAGAGGGGAAGTAAAACGGAAGCCAATAATTAGATTTCACCTTCTTCCTGCTCAACAGGAGAAAAGGCCCCTGCTCAGTTATAAACGTGCACAATGAATATTGTGCAACTTGTGCAATCATTCATTGAAAGCAATTGTGTTCTCAATGATTGAAAATGAAGTACTTTACTCAATTTTCAACTGCAGTGATCAGGTCCCAAATCAAATGGCCAAATATTGCTCATGTGACAGTATTATTAAGACTAAAATTGCAAGTTAAGAGCATATTTGCTATCACCCCCAACTACCCACTTATTTGATTAATTGCCAGGTAGCCACTACTGGTTTTCTGTGTGTATTTCCACTGGTACCACATGTCCCATGACTGTCTTGCCATGTTCTATTGTGTATTACTGCGACACTGTTGAACCCTGTGTTTGTGTGGCTTATAGACAAAGCTGTTCAGGATGGCTGTGTTGGTCTGGGGTCAGTGACCAGAAGGCCCTGTCATCTCAAATGCTTGGTTTTTAACAGAACAACTGATTTGAGTCCTGTGAAGCAGGTTTAATGGGTAGAGTTTATTAAACAGGTTGCTATTTAATCATATGAGAGCAACGTACTGAGAGCCGAACTGTACTTCAGCAACACAACAACAAAATATCAAGTGCCACTTGTGCCGATCAATATTTTTTTGTCAGGTATATTCATTTTTAAACCATGGCCTTACAATGGTCCTGTTTCTCATAATATAAATCACATTACCGTAAACCAATTTGTTTGCGTTCTGTCATGTAACGAAATAATGAGTGTGTTCGCACGTTCTCCAGGCTGGAGTACTTTGACGAGGCCGTGAGGGATCCAGCCAGCCAGACCGCCGTGCCTGTTGACATCCACCAGCCGCCCTCCTTCCTGCACAAGATCCTCCAGCTGAGCGCCGTTCAGCTGTTCTACGACAGCAACGGCACAGCGCAGGTGATGGAGACTTAACAGCTCTTCTTCATGTGTAATTTTTGTATCTATTCTTTAATGTATATCAATTATTTATTCACCTTTTTATGTATTCACTTATTACCAGGATCATAAAAGATTAAGCTAACTAAAAACAAAGAATACATTTAAAAAACATGTCACCGCATTCACAGTATGAGCAGTCCATGTGGATATGCTCATAGATATCTCATTTCTTAGGGTCCTCATGAGAAGGAACACCCTGAATCAGCCATGGCTAGTGAAGAAGAGGAGGAGGAAGAGGAGGAGGAGGAGGAGGAGGAGGAAGAAGAAGAAGAAGAAGAAGAAGAAAAACAACAACAACAAGATGAGGAGGATGAAGAGCCAAAGCCTTTGACATCCCCTCCTTGCCCTCCAGCTCAGCCACTGCTTATAGGAAGCTGTCCCGGTTTCATTGAGACCACCGTCAAAATCAAACAGAACGACATGCTGCCTGGACCAAAGGTGTGTGCGGTTGTGTGTGTCTGCATACTGTAACATCCTGAAGGATTAGTAAATGCAACGGTCATATTAACTTCTGTATCTTGTCTCTCTTTCTCTGTTGGTCAGTTGGAGTTGGATGGGAAGGTGGGCTGTGTCCACATGCTGCTGTCTCCGGATCAAATAACCCATCTGACAGACCTGCTGTCGGCCCTCTGCATAGACACTGGTACAGTAAAACACAGCCATTGTGATAAACATGCACCAATCACCCGGGTTAAACCTGACTCTTGCCATTAAATGCTGTGTGTGGTCACAATGTGATGCTTTAATGGCTCCTGGATCCGATTTGCATTACAGGTCGCATTACATTTAATGTGACATGGTGATTATGACATGAAACAAGATAGTCATATTTAGTGGGGCCTGTTATGATAACATAAAAACATTATAATGAAATCCACTTTAGTATTCAGATTAGTTTTCTGGTATAGCAAATACTTGTTCCTCCATCTTGATGGTGAGTAAAATGTACAAATGATATTTAAATTCATGCATGCTCCCACAAAATAACACCACAAATCTACTACGAAATGCATTACTCCTTCTGTGTCTAGTAACCATGAGGTAATCGGGTGCCTTCAGACTTGAGCAATACTTAATATATAACCCAGACAATAAGCCTGTGTTGTCTCCTCTGAGCAAGAGGGTAAGGTCACAGACTTATGTTAATGCCTCATAAATGTTAGGTCACACTCAACCTCAATCTCTTTCGTTCTCACAAACGCATTCATGAATCTGTTTCTCCTTCTTCTCTCACCAGAGATCGAGACTAAGTGTGGCGGAGCCCTCAGTCGTCCGTTGGACTCAGACGACCTGCGTATGATTGAGGATGACCTCAGTAAACAGCTGGGCTCCAGTCCCAGAGACAGGGAGTGGGAAACTGAGCCCGACCTGGAGCCCTTCATCACCGGCCTGGAGAATGGAGGTACATATGGCAGCTAAGGTCCCGTTATAAGGTCTGTCTGAGATGCATCACAACCTCAGCGGGCTGCTCCTAAGACCATGTAGTTTGCAACCATGTCAGCCTGTGGGTAGAAATGTCCCCTCTTTTAAAATATACATCCAGCATTCATACAGTATAATATGTAGGTATACAGCATTATTAATACAAATGTATAGGGAATCTGCCTTAAGGCAGGCTGTATGAAATGCAAAGACACAGGTTGTTTTGGGCTGTCGGTTCAATGAGAAACCTTGGTGTGAACCTCAAAATGATAAATATGAAGAGTGCGGATCTTGCAGCAACGTTCCCTGAAGTTTGCGACATTGCAGTATTTAACACATAAAATGTATTGTTGTTATTACCTGCAGAAATGTTTTTCTCCATGGGTCCTGGAATGACCAGTAGCGGGACATCTGTGCGCTCTGGCAGCGAGTTGTCAGACAGTGATATGGAGTCCTCCACACACAGTCTGGCCAGCTTCACACAGGTGTGTGTGTGTGTGTGTGTGTGTGTGTGTGTGTGTGTGTGTGTGTGTGTGTGTGTGTGTGTGTGTGTGTGTGTGTGTGTGTGTGTGTGTGTGTGTGTGTGTGTGTGTGTGTGTGTGTGTGTGTGTGTGTGTGTGTGTGTGTGTGTGTGTGTGTGTGTGCGCGCATTTGGCAGATGGCCTTAAAAAGATCATGATTAGATTAATAAGCTTAAATTATCAATATTACTGGAAGTTGTAAATGTACCATCAAATCACAAGTAGTCTGATATCCACTTGAATATTCCCTGCCAGGGCATGGTGAACGGTCCTAGGAGGTATCCTGGAGCGGGTTGTCTGTCGAGTCTCCCCCAGACAAGCAGCCGGACCAGAGGTAAAATCACTGCACTTTCTTTCCACTTTACACAAGTGTTTGACCTTCTTGCCAGAATTTTCCCACAGAAGTGTGTCCTTAAAAAACTACGAAAACTGAACGGTCATCCTCTTCTTTGCAGGACGTTCACACAGCGGCCAGGCCGAGCAGCTGAAACCTGATGCTTTGTTGCGTCTGACTCTTGGCGGGCTCACCCTAACCCTTCTGCAGGAGGACCCGCCCTCTAAGCTTGACGGCGCCTCTTCATTGGCTCAGGTGTCTCAGGTGTTCTTCCGGGAGCTGGCCTTCTTCAAGGACAGCATGTTTAGTGAGCGAGACTTTCACCATCTGAGAGGCGGCTTTGCCAAAGCCTGCCCACACTCCCACCTCAGGTAGAGAAACACAGATGCATATTTTGTGGAAGTTCATAGAAGATTCAGTTGACGATACTGTCAAACTTCCCTTTCTCAATAAGCTTCTAAATTACAACAAATACTTTCTGAAATACGATAAACAGTGATGAAGTTGGATAGCCTGGAGGTTTGAGGAATGTGTTGCATGTCTGATGGGTTTGTAGCGTGTAACTTGCAGCCCGCTATATTGCAAATGTTTTCTTCTTCTAATTCTCGTTTGTCCTGTTTCACTCTGTCTCTCTCAGAGTGACCGGAGCAGCAGTACAGGTTGCTTGTGAGATGCGGAGCGGAAGACGCCACAGTCGGGCCATGACCTCTGACCTTTCCTTCAGCAGACTGGAAATGTTAGAGAGCCTCTGGGAGGACGGAAAGCCTCAGTACAGTGAGGTAGAACATCTCTTTGTCTGCCTGAAGCTCACCTTGTGGCTGTGTTCACACTTTACATCTTCGTCATTGTATTTTCAATGTGAACAATATCAAACAGTAAGTGATCACATGCGGTCATTATAAGATCTAACATCTGAGTAAGTCACAGCTGTGCATTGAGTCGTGATAATTGTCATGTTGGAAAGACCATAATAAATCACTTGGAATTTTGACGTGATACGATTTTTCAGACTGAAGTTACTTCCAACTAAACTTCCACCTGTTATCTAAAAGTAGTTTAGGTTTGTTCTCTTTTCAAGCTGATGAGGAGGACTTGAGAACACTGTGTCTCTTTGTGTGTCTTCTTCCAGTTGCTTCAGTTCCAGAAAGCTGGTCTGTTCACAGTTGGAGCTGCATCCAGACCATGTGCCCAACTACACTACAGCCTCACCGAAAAACACCTGCGTAAAGTACGCATTTATACAAACACACACTCTGACTTGATATGTGCCTGCAAAGCTTTTCAGATTTACAATAAATGGTATTTGTTTTGATTTACTTTAGATTTGTTTTAATAGGAAGTGCCTTACATTTCAGTGGACATGTGCTGCACTAACAATGTTTCAACCGCGGAAAGACACTGGATTGATTGAGTCATTAAAGACAACAGAAAAAAACTCTAAATAAGATGAACACGTCAACATGTTTTCTCATGATACTCTTGTAGTTAGAAAGTAACATGATATTTTTATAATGTAATGTTGATTGTGTATTTTAAACTTTTTGGAAATATCTTTCCAAAAACCTATATTTTATAATATTTGTCAGTATTAAATGTCTTATCTCTTATGCATCAATGGGGACTTAAAAAAAGTATTTAAAATGTTTTGCTAATTTGGGCTGCATTGGTGCGTATGGCATGGATGAGAGTATTATTTTTTTTTTAAATGAGGAAGTTCATACTTCTAATTAGATGTATTCAAACAGTTTATCAGGTTAATACTTCTGTAGTATCAAAAATAACTATCTTTCTGGAGTATGACGTTAACAGATATATCACTCTATCCTTTAACGTGTATGTGTGCAGGGTAAGCAGCGGGTGGTGCGGCGGGACAGTGTAGTGCGGGTGGAGCTGGCAGAGCTGAGCACTGAGCTGGACCTGGACATCCTCGGTCGCCTTGGGAAGTTGAGCAAAGCCTTCAGCCACTGTCCCACACATACTGCTGGACCTGGACTCATGCAGGTGGAAACCTGCAAACCCACATACATTTATTTAATCATCTTAAAGACCTTATTACAAATAACAATCCCTCAACATCGTAGATCTGCTATCAAATGCAATAGTCCGTAACCTAATAAACACATGCCAGAAAACACTGCGTCTAGAAGAGATGCATCAAACCTCTTTCACAGCCACACAATGGGATATGGAAAATAGACAAATCTTTTTTGGAATAAGCTTTAAAAGGTAATCTCATTTAACCAATCACATTTGTACTGACACATGCATACATGAACAAAATTAATAATAAATGTTGGAGCCAAAATGGGGTTTGTTGTTTTGGGGAAGCACTGGGTGGATGGGGACATGTAGTTCCTTTGTTTGAGCACAGGGTGTCACATTCACTTGGGGAGGGCATATAAGGAAGTGCCAGGTAATGGGAACAGGTGTGTTAATGGATGGGAAGCACCGTAGTTTTTGACCGTGCTTGTGTCAAGTCGGTAATGTTTTATCACGGAATAAAAGGTAAAAAGATACACATCGCCTGGACATTGGAATTGTTTGTGGTGTAGCGCGCGTCTAGACATGTTCTCCCGATTCGCCCACCTAGTGGCTCAAACCTTAAAGTTGGTTAAGGTTTGAGCCTCTACAATAAATAAGAACTTTTTCAATAGTTTTCCGATTGCCCCTAAGCAGCTAGTAGAGCTTCAAGAGTGACGAATACAACTGACTACTGTCTGCAACTCTGTGACTGAATCGGCTCCTAAAATCCATCCATCTCACTTTCTCTCCTCAGACCCAGAGCAGCGAGCTGTGCTCCTCCTTCACCCTCCTCTCCCCTCACGCCACCCTCAGGCTTCGTTTCCCCATACCTGACCTGCGGCCCCTCCCTAAGCGCCGACCGCCGACCCAGAGGGCAGTGCGGCAGGAGACCCTGGTGCTTGAGCTGTGTCAGCTGGAGCTGAAGCACCAGGAGGCCCCGGACCTCCAGAGCGAGCAGACTGCTCCGGGACAGCCGTGGGCTCCCTGTCTTACCCAGCTGCTGGAGGCCTCCTTCACCGACCTGCATGGTGGGAACCCACACAACCCTAAACAGTAACTGTTTGTTTGTTTCAGTATCGCGTCTGAAGGGCTGTCTGACGGCAAGTTAAAGCCATAGATAAAAACTGTAAATTGGACGAGCACCTCATACAACCCCAATTCAGAACATCCAAACTACGCACTTGAATTAGCATCTGGTTTATTTATTTTTTAAAGCATTTGTTGCTTGTTTAAACGGCATTGATTTTACCATTACTGCCATTCATAAGAATGGATCTATACAAATGTGAGTTAGAATTTGCTGTTGCATTTAGTCCTGTAGAACACAATTTATTGTTAAAAGATGGAAAAGCAACTCTTATATGCAGTTATAATGTTTTATCTGTATCTCTATATGAAGCAGACCTGTTGTGTCTCTCCAGGGTCTTACGAGGGCTGGGAGGGCGGCTCTTTCCCCTGTATCAGAGTAAAGAAGAACCGCGACTCTCTGCCGAGGTTAGTAGTGGTGATTTATGAGAATATTTCAATCTATAATTTACAATCTGCTTGAAATTAGCACATTACAGTATCGAAGCTCTCAAAGACAAAGTTGGAATCTAAATGCAGTCGTTCTTGCTCATGAAATGAGACAAAAGATATTGTTATACTGTACTCTACCACAAGCCAGTATTACTTTTCTTTCTGTTTCTGTGAGCAGGATATCCGTGTGTGTGCGTGGAGGTGAGACTCAGGGCCCGGCTGCAGGTCTGGATGGGATGAACCTCATCAGGGACCTGGGGTCCGCCTTCTTTGAAAGTCACTGTGAACTCAACGACAAGACCAGCTCCCCATTCTCCTCCAACCGCACCATGTTTGAGACTGAGGAGGTGCGCTGACATACAATTCATCATCCATCTGATCAAGATTCCAGACCAAACTCATCCCTCCTCCTTTCTTGTTGTAGATGGTAATTCCAGCCGACCCAGAGGAGATGCGTCAGTTTCAGGCGCAGTGTGTCGCTCAGTGTCAGTGTGCGGTGGACATCAACCTGCCGCTGGCCTACATCCTCCTTCCCAGCAAACAGGCCTTCCAGAGCTTCTACAACAGGTACATTAACAGAAGCACAGGTGGGAAGGCTCTTTTCCAAGATAACATTATCCAGGTATCCCCTAAAAAAATTGGAAGATGTCTGAAATTCTCATTAGTCAAATGTTTTTTATTGTACAGCGAGTTCACTCTCAGACATGGTCTCTGAAAAACCCTCTTACAGCTTTGTTCCTATTTTTTGTCTATATATTGGTCTTAAATCCTGTCTCTGGAGTAACATTAATCTTCCTCACCCACCCTTTTGTCCCAAAGGATCAATAATGATCTGTTGATGTGGGAGCCTCCTCCCCCCTCAGCCCACAGCCCCGACCACAGTCGCCATCACCACGACGAGTTCCAGCTCTGCAAATCGGCCTTTAGACTAGGTGAGTTTGACTGTCTTAGTGGAAAAACATGTAGATCTAGTATTTATAAAAGCAACTAGCCTGCTAAAACATATTTTATTAATCAAGCAGGTTTTGAGTGTGTTATATCAAGATGATTCTTTCTCCATTAATGAATGAAATCAAACAAATCACGCAGACTCTGATTCAGAAGAGGACGAGCCTCACTTCTACTTGGCCAGTGAATCATCTGGAAAGACACAACAGTCAGCTCCCCGCCCCAATCACAACCTCAGCCTCCTCTCCCTCACTGTGGTTATCGGCAAAGGCCGCCTCCAAGCCAGAACAGACAAGAAGGTGAGCCATGTGACCAGAGGCGTGACTTGGTTCAAAAGACTTAAGAACAGCTCTGGCTTGAGCCAATTATTGAACCTGTATCCATTTTTATCCAGTAATGTTTGTGTTTCTTAACCATTCCGGTTTCATCACATTGATTCAGGAGGACCAGAGTCACGGGGAAATTGTACTCGACCTAGAAGGGGGGAAGATATTCAGTGTGGCACAGCATCAGAACGACCCCAATCTCAATTTCCTGTGTATAGAGAGCAGGCGAGTGGAGCTCTACCATCGAGGTACAGTCTCATTTTAATTGCAACATAGTTCATATTTCCCTTTTTAAAATTAATGAAGTAGATTTAACGCTAAATAGAAAATGTTAATGGTTGTTCTGGGACATCATCTCTTCTGACTTCTCCACCACAGCACTAGTGAAAGACACACCCATCCCACAGCGGTTGGAGATGCCTAACTTCACTCCACCGAAGCACTTGGACTTGACCATCTACCCTACAGAGGTGGGTGTGAGCAGTGTGAGCGGCAAGGAGGGGGAGCTACAGATGTTGTCCACAGCCATCAAAATCACACTGGACCCACAGAGGAGTGTCAAGGTACGTCCTCCTCAAACGCCTGATTTTGCTGCCGGTGCAAGTCATTAAACAATGTTTGTTTCTGTCTCTCGTTGAAGGAGTTCCTAGTTGCCCTTCGACTTCAAGGTGCCACCATGCGACATTATGTGACGCAGACTAATCACAGCTGGCATGAGCAGGTGAGAAGCAGTACAAGGAAGCAAAAAGAAACAAGTCTTCTTTTAGATTGGAGTCTTCTCTCTTCCTCCGTGTCAGGAAACATTTCTCCTAGATTTCCTTACACTTTAACTCTTACTGCCAAACTATTGTGCATTTCTAGTCCTATTTATTATTCAAACTCTAGGCATTTCAATGTCATGCTTCACTTGACTTCAGAAAATGCGTTCTCTCTCTAGAACAACATTTTGACATTCTTCCTTCAAGCATAAATAGAAGTGTGTGAATGTGGAGTACAAGAGAGAGATCTCTGTAGTATCAATGGACCAGAGTGCAGTGGAGTAGGAAGATATTGTGCAGTTTACTGTATATAACTACATTTTAGCTGGTTAAGTTTGATTTAAAACAACAAATGTTATTATTAACATGTAACCAATGTTAGTATTAGGGCAATCGCAATTTGTTCTGTTTTCTTTTCCAGTTAAACCATTTGTGTTGTGCAGAAAAATAGAAACCTCGTTCCACACTGAAATACATTTTGGTGGAAGAATATGAAATGGTTGCCAGCTGAGTTTGTTTGTTTGTTTGTTCCAGCTGGTTGACTTCCTGGATGTGATTGATGATCCCATTCTGGGATACACAGCACCTGCCGTCATCACTGTCCTCCACACACACCTCGCTACCTGTGCTGTCGACTACAGGTATATACTACAGCCACAAAACAAGTGTGGTAAATTTATATTTATATTATACTTTTCTCTTTTTTTTTTCCCACCCTCATCTTCTGTTTTTCTGTTTGCAGACCTCTGTATCTACCACTGCGTGTGTTGTTCACAGCAGAGTCCTTCTCTCTGTCTAGTAATATCATTGTAGACACCGCCACCTTCCACCTGAGGTACACTTCACCACTAACTAAATATGAAGATTGTCCATTAAATACAACAATAATCCAAATCCTAATATTACACGTTGAAACAATCATGAGCACTGCAAATATTTCTGAAATGTAATGTAGGTGTAAGATCTTTGGCTAAGTTGTGTTTTTGTTATGTTGCGGTCAGATTCATCTTGGATGACTCTGCTCTCTACCTCTCTGACAAATGTGAGACTGACACCGTGGACTTGAGGAGAGGTAAGACGCATGAAGTTTACATGTTAAGTTGTAGAAAATACTCTTTTTCTCTACAGAGAGTGAGGCTAGTGAGTTTTTTCCATGTCTGTTTATATTGCGAGTTATTCGGCAACCACTTGGAGGAGTTTGTCTGTTCATGTAACATGTTGAAATTAAATTCCTAATAAGTGAAAACAAAAGTGTCAGGATGTTTGTTACCTTACCCATGGACGAGGGAAACTTTCTGAACAGGACTAGTGTGATTAATAACCGAGCATCAGAACATTATTTCCAAAACAGGTGTTTGAAAAAGAGGTCATCTTACAATCACTGATGTCTTATATTGAGGGATAATACAGTTGTAATATTAGCAACTTAAAAATATAATCAATGTCAAAATGAGCTGTACTCTAATAAAACCCACCGTGTGTCTTTGCGTCACACAGACTATGTGTGTGTTCTGGACATTGACCTGCTGGAGCTCGCCATCACCACATGGAAAGGCAGCGATCACGGAAAGCTGGTGAGTGCTCGCCGTCTGTTCTCATGAAGCAGACAGACCATCCCTGCCAGGGAACATGTGAACGTAAACACAACATTATAATTTAGTTGGATTTACTAACCAGCACAGTTTATAAATATTTGTTTTACCATAATGAAGTTTCACTATAATCACAGCTTCAGACAAAAAGACTAGGATTACTTTTCAGTTGGACGTGGAACCAAAAACAAACCGGCAACAGTAAACATGATGCAGCCGGCCGTTCAACCAATCAGTCACAAGGTGTCCACATGTGAGGAAGTTCAGTTTATAGTCCGTTATGTAACAATGTTTTGTATTTGCATTTCCTTGGTCTCATCTTTTCTTAGTTGATAGCATTCAGGAGTGTTGTTCATTATTTAGTTTTAGTTCCTCCCTCCTGCATAACGGATCTCTCTATCACCACCTTGATTGATTCTCCTGTTCTTAATTCAAATGTGCCTTCATTGTTTCCACTCTTTGTTCTCCAGTCTCAGCCTCTCTTTGAGCTCCGTTGCTCCAACAATGTGGTTCACCTTCATACCTGTGCAGATTCCTGCGCTGCCCTGGTTAATCTGCTGCAGTACGTCGTCTCCCAGGGCGACCTGCACCCCCCTCCGCGACACACCTCACCCACGGAAATTGCCGGCCAGAAATTACCAGTAAGACCAACTGGAGAATTTAAATTATGAATTGATAACAACTTAATAATGGCCTCAGACTAGTTAAACACTTCAAGTAAATTTTATTTATACTGAGATTGAGTTTTTCAGATGGTTTTACACTCCGTTGGTTATATCCTTAGATCTTTGGTTTGCTTTTTTTATCCACAGCAAAAAGAAGTTTAACCTGGAAAAAAATATAGAAAGCCAAGAGCAAAATGGGAGGGATCGACAGACATACAATAAGCTTTGTTTACAGAAATAGAGGTAGTAAAAGTACAAAATGAAGAAGAAAATGCTAATGAAGTGTATACATATATCATCAGTAAAATTGTAAGTGTTGAAAAGTGGTATAAAGATGCCATATCATTGTTTCATGTTCTACTATAATATTCTGTCTTGTTAGCTCTCAGAAAGTCCTGCGTCGGTGCTGCCCTGCCTTCCAGCTGAAACCGCTGAGATCAACCAGTATGACCTGGCCGATGCCTTAATTGACACAGAGAAGAGCCAGCGAGAAGAAAGTTCGGATCCAGGTACAGAAGAGTTTCTCTTTTTAGGCAACTCAACATCCAAACAGGATACGGCGCAGTATAATCCTATATACAAGTGTCCTTATATACAAGTATCCTTGTATATGGGAGGAGGATTGTGGGTGGATGCATTCAAATTGGTTTCCATAAGGGATACAAAACGGTGGTGTGTGATGTCACGCTTTGACTGAATGAACTGAACTTTAAGGAAGAAAAACATAAAACTCAGCCATCAGTTCTGGATTTCACTGATGCAACAAACAAATATGATGTAATAACAGTGGTGTAAAATCCTATCTGTATGCATCATACACATGTGCTCAGGAGTTTTTTAGTCATAGTCATATATATGTGTGCATATACATATCCCACAAATCTATGCTTGTTTTTGGCCAGGTTCACCTTCCATGCCGAGAGGCTCGCCTGTCTCTGTCTATTTGTTCCCTGGTGAAGCTTCGAAGCGCATACCCTCCGTGCTGCAGGGGGAGGACTCTGAGCTTGACGGACTGGTTGTCACAGCAACGGAGGCACAGGCAGATATGATGTCGGATGAAGGCTCTGAGGGCTCCACTGACAACGACGACTTTTGCATCTTGGAGGCTCCTGGGATGGGCATTCCCGTGAGTCTCTCTGCTTTCTTTTATGTCCCCCATTGGCTCACTTCCTCATTGCATAGCTCCTTCTAAGAATGACAATGTGTATGCTTACTCGCAAAATGTCCACATGTGGGATTTGTTACAGCCCAGGGACGGGGAGCCCGTGGTGACGGTGTTGTCTCAGGGCCCCATCAAGGTGAAGGAGAGTCACTTCTCCAGACCTCGAGGCAGCTCAGACCTGCTCAGAGCCCCCAGCCGCTTCCCAGTGCCCCAGAGCAGGGTGGTTCTGCGGGAGATCTCTGTGGTCTGGCATCTCTATGGGGGCAAGGACTTTGGTGGCAAGCCTATGTCCATACATGCCCAGCACACAAACCGGTAACAAACACAACAGGCAACAGAAATGTAGTTGTTTCTCATACAGTATGTTCATCAATGGTCATGAGAATCTTTCACTTGTGTGCATCATCTTTGTTTTAACCGTTCACTATCTCTGACCCCCTTTCTATAGAGGTCGTTCAGTCCCTGTTGGTGTTCGTGGGTCCCCTTCTCGTTCTGTCGCGCCTTCTCGTCCCCAAAACTCCTGGCGCTGGGCTGGAGGCAGCGGGCGCCAGCACACACTGCTGATGGAGATCCAGCTAACCAAGGTATATATATGTGTACATACAGTATAGAAACTAAGACTAGAAGTGGTTGTCAGTTAGTTTATCTTAATATAGATTTCTGTTGCAAATAATGAAGGTATTTGACAAAGAACTTACTTGGGAATAAATAAGTTTATTCGCTTCTTTTTGGACAATATCAATACGACTCACATCGGCAGATTGTGTTACCTTTGGACAGAGTCAGACTCGCTGTTTCCCTTTGTTTCCAGTCTTAATGCCGAGCTAAACTAACTAGTTGCTGGCTCCACTTATATATCTTACAGATATTTAAGTGATATTGATCTTCTCGTCTAACTTGTGACAAAAGAAGCAGCAAAAAGTCAAATTTGTAGTTTAAATTCAACTTAGAACTTGAAACAAAACTGTACTGCTTCAATTTTCCCAGTCAATTAACAGCTTGACCAGAACCACCCTAAACATATTCACACACCATATTTTTCAACACATTCCCCCTGTTTTGTCATTGCGTCATCCAGGTGTCCTTCCAGCACGAGTCCTATGCGGTGGCAGTAGCGGGGCCGGATGTAGAGGGGCCGGTGTCAGTTGGGGTTGGTCCTGGTGGCGAGCTGCCTCTCTCCAGGCAGGTGTTCATTGTCCAGGAGCTGGAGGTTCGAGACCGACTGGCCTCCTCACAAATCAACAAATTCCTCTACCTCTACACGAGCGAGAGCATGCCTCGCCGAGCCCACTCCAACATGGTGAGACCGCTGAGAGGGCGGCATGAGGAGGACAGACACAGGGAGACTTTGATTTATTAACTTACTAAATGACAGATTCTTCTGACTGAGAAATCTTCTTTTATATCAGGAGAACTGATTAAAGACACATTATTGATTATTTCATGAATATGATATTGATTATGCGTTTGTCTTTTTGTAGCTGACAGTGAAGGCCCTGCAGGTTTGTCCAGAGTCTGGCCTCGGTGGACCCGAGTGCTGTCTTCGAGTCAGCCTGCTACCTCTTCGACTTAACATCGACCAGGTAACCCCAAATCCAGCATTAGTCGAGTATGTGACACCCAAAAGCGAGAGCCTGAAAGGAAATAGAAAATGTTTTTTTGAGTACTCAAAGCTTTTCTGTGAATACTTCAGTCCTGAGAAGCATTCAAATTAGGTTTTTTTTCATATTAACATGGCAATCAGAAATTACCACATTCCTTCTAGCACTAGAACGGTATCGGATTAGAGAAAACATGCAACTACTTCCATATCTAAGCAGATTTTTTTTCTGTCTCTTGTTCAGGATGCACTGTTTTTCCTGAAGGACTTTTTCAGCAATCTAGCTTCCTTTGTTAACCCGTACCTGCCTGTGGACCCTGCAACTGAAGGTGAGCTATCACAGAGGATGATTGTATAAAATTCTTTGCTGCATATTTCATCAGTTGTCTTTCATACTTAATGTTAAGCGCCTTTGTCAAAGTCATACACATTAAGATTTTAAACAAAATGTGTCATGCATACACTGCAGCATGATTCATTTATACATTTCATTTATGTATATTTCTTCTCATTTATTGTTCAGTGAAGGCAGACACCTCGCAGAAGGCCTCTGATGAGGCAGAGTCAGCTGCTGGTCTGGATCCTGACCTCACAGCTTCGGTGGAAACTACCTTCAGCGAGCAGAGCTCCTCCTCGGCTGGCTCTACCTCTTCCTCCGACCAGCCAATCTACTTCCGGTACGTGAACACCGACTCTCCAGAATGCTCTGTGAAAGTCTGATTCTGATTTTACTAACTAACAGAAAATTAAAGTAATGTGTTACAAACAATCGCGCGTGTTTGTAGGAATATAGTTAGGAAAAATAATCACAACTGTGATATTTTGGAGTTCCATGATGTCATGACTCATCACACCACTAGATATTGTGACATCACACTATTCTATAACATCAAACCTTTAAATCCCGGAGCAATTTACAAATTTAATAGAACCCACTTTGAACTTAGAACACATTTAGAACCTATCCGGGTTCCAGAAAGTCTCTGTTCAGGAATGTCTGTGTTCCGTTCCGGAATGCCAGGGTTTCAGAATGTCTGGGATCCGGAATGTACGTGTTACGGCTTCCGAAAAGTCTGGTTTCCGGAATGTCCGGGTTCTGAGTTCAGGTTCTCTGAAAAGTAAAGATTTTTAAATGTTAACGGTATGGTCTTTCTTTTCCTCCCCTGACATTTTCAGGGAGTTCCGATTCACCTCTGAAGTGCCTATCTGGCTGGACTATCAAGGCAAACATGTCGTCATTGAACAGGTGAGAGGTCACTCGAACAGCTCAGCATAACACTCATGTGAAAAAAATCTGTAGGTGTATTTGATCTAGCTAATAATTGTTTCACAGGGAACGTTTGCAGGGATTCTGATCGGTCTAGCCCAATTAAACTGTTCTGAGTTGAAGCTGAAGAGGCTCTGCTGTAGAAACGGGTAGACATACACACTTCCATACGCACACATTTCTTTCTTTTTTTTAAGACGCAAAGAGATGCATCGTCATTTGAGACTAGATCACCGTGTTTGAAATGCAAACCAGTTTTCAGTTGCGAGTTTCTTCATCTGTCTTCATAAACACTTTCTAGTCTCCTCGGAGTGGACAAAGTGATCCAGTACGCTGTCACGGAGTGGCTGACTGACATCAGGAAGAATCAGCTGCCGGGCCTTCTGGGAGGTGTCGGCCCCATGCACTCAGTTGTCCAGCTGTGTGAGTCTACACTACTCCTAACACACAACTTAACATCCTATTTGATCTCTTGGTTCATTTATTTAACCCCTATCTCACTTTGTTTCTCCAGTTCATGGAGTGAGGGATCTGTTCTGGTTGCCTATAGAGCAGTACAGGAAGGATGGACGCATTATTAGAGGTCTCCAGAGGGGGGCAGCATCATTCGGCACCTCCACAGCTTCAGCTGCTCTGGAGCTCAGCAACAGGCTGGTGCAGGCCATACAGGTACTCTGTCTGTGAAGGGTTTTCAGTGCAGGCCTTGACTGTGAATGAAAGTTATTCAGAAAATAGATCTAGACCACGACCTGAATTTATTTCAGGTAGCGCACATTTCTTTGTAATTTGTTGAAGGATTTCAGGATAAGCAGGGCCTCAGGTATGCGATGCCTGATGTCTCTCTGCTTCTCTTACAGGCCACAGCAGAGACGGTGTACGACATCCTGTCTCCAACTCCACCCCTGAACCGCTTTGCCATCACAGAGGGCCGGGCTCCCTCCAGCCGGCCCCGCAGAGCTGCTCAGCCTGCAGACCTCCGAGAAGGTGTGGCCAAGGCTTACGACACCGTCAGAGAGGTGCGTCACCAAACTTACCCTCTCCAAATTGATTACGGAGCCTTCTAAAGAACAAAGGATCCAAAAGTAATCAGTCACATGAGCCTATGTGTGACAGAGCAGGAGGTTGAAAGGAAAGTCATAATACGTGGTGATGCACATAGTATGTAAACAGGTTGTCTAATTTAGAGCTGAAATTAATTAGGACAATTGACTGAAAATGTATTTGCAAAAATGTTGACAATTCATTGTGTAGGTAATTCTTCTGGCTGAAATGTTTTGCTTCTCGACTCAAATGTATTTGTGTCTCAAATGTGCTTTTCTTCTATTATATTAAACTGGAAATATATCTATTTTTTAAAGTAAAATTGAATTGTGGGCCTTTGAAACTATTTCTGACGTTTTATAGATTCATAGATCAATTGACAAAGCATGCATGCACATAAATGTACTGAAACACTAAATCACTCCCTGGACTCTCTCTGCCCTTCAGGGTGTGATTGACACGGCTCAGACCTTGTGCGATGTAGCATCCCGCGGCCACGAACAGAAGGGTCTGCCCGGCGCTGTGGGTGGTGTCCTGCGGCAGATCCCGCCCACCGTGGTCCGACCATTAATAGTGGCCTCTGAAGCCACTTCCAATCTGCTCGGTGGCATGCGGAATCAGATCAAACCAGACGCCCGGAAGGAGGACTTCCTGAAGTGGCGCACCGATGATGGTCAAGAATGATAAAGACTTCTGTGTGTGTGTGTGTGTGTGTGTGTGTGTGTGTGTGTGTGTGAGAGAGAGAGAGAGAGAGAATTATGATTTGGGGAAATCTTAGTGACAGGAGCCAATACAGGGTTTGAATGTGTGTATGGACTAATGAGTCAGTGTGCGCTCTGATGCAAAAACAAAGCAACGACTACTGCAGTTATTGACACCCAGTGTTTTATGTGGCTCCATCATACATGGACTTCACCAGATTTAGTCTTTCTGTTTTGCATCCAGCAAGAGCTCCCCTCATACTCCTGCTGTCAGTACACCAGCCTGCAGATTGTCCTTACTGTCTGTATAAACATATCACCGTCACTCTCAACTGGCTTCATTTTCAATCCAACCAAGGATCATCACTCTCAAGGTTTTCTGTTATCATAAGTAAGACACCGACTGGCGGCACTTTGTGTACTCTAAATTGTGCTTCTTGAAACTGTATTCTAATTTGAAGTAGTGATTTCTTCCACCATTTCACATTCTTCTAAGATCTTTGGAGAAGAAGTAGGAGCCAGAGGAGGGTGAAATTACCTTCTCACTTAGTAGTCTAATTCACCCATCATTAGCTGCAAGCAGGTTTTTCTTCTTTTTTGGGTGCAGTGTATGAGGAACTGACACATGGTGTGACTGACTCTCTTGGTTGTCCAGTGAAGCTCACAGTGGAGACTGGGAGAATATTTAAATGAAGTGTCCTTTGCTAACACCTTCGAGATGGTTTTCAACCCAACTTCACAACACCTTCTCATTGGTTCAGCTTTGATCCAACTGTGCACCTGCTTCTCTCAGCACTGTTATTCGTGCCATAAACCTTGCAGATTGCCCTTTTTAACTAGTTTGTATTGCCTTCCTCAAACCTGCACCGTCCCTGCTACTGTACAGGTGTGACACATACTGGCTCATATGGATACATACCTCACTGAGAGCAGGTTTCCTGGCTTAATAGAGATACAGATTATATGAAGCCTCTAAACTCTGTAGCACATTGGATTCTTTTAAAGCTTCGCTGAGATGGACTTCAGACGTCTGCAACTCGCAGTAAACAGTCCAGATGTCAGCCAGTGGCTCTTCCTTCTGCATTACAGCTCATTTGTGCTTCGGCCTTTTTTATGTTTCTTTATTTGTTTTTTATTCTGTTAAAACATTAGATATTGTCATACTCGTTTTCAAAATTAGCTTGATGTGAATCTTGTGACGACAGGATGAAAAATCGGGGGTTTTACATTTCGATCTTATTATTCTTTTGTTTATTTAGTGTAAGGGATATGTGTCCCTCTGAGTGTGTGCGTGTGTGTATGTATGTATGTATGTATGTATGTATGTGCGCGCCCATGATGCATGTCTGTGAGGGTGACAGGTTGAAGCTTGTTTCATCTCTTTTGTGTATTTACTATTTACTATATCATAAACGAATGAATGACCTGTATAATACAAAGACGAGGAGTATACAAAATTAATACAAAAAAATTAAAAATCCAATTTATAAAAAGTGAAAGCCATTTTTGCCTGACTTTTTTTCTGCTTATCAACACCAACATTTTTGTTACGTACATTTACTCAATTATCTTACTTAAGTAGTCTTCAGTTTTGTGGCATTCAAACTTTACTTTACTTTGCTTTACTATTTTACTTCAGACATCTCCATTACATTTCAGATATTGAATATTGTCTTTCATTTAGTTTTACCTCACAGCTTTTGAGAAAGCACATTTTTTAGTAACACATGATTGACTAATGAGATATGACCCATTGTTATCGATAAGAATATCCCAAACTACATTGAATTTTCAATGTTAACATGTTAATGCATTAGGAACAACAACCCAATTATGTAATAAATATATATAATATATAATTATTCCTAAGCAAACTGAGAATACAGTTTTTTTTAAACATTGTATTATGTTTAATGCATGATTGTTACATTTAATGGGGCAGGTTTAAGCATTATTTCTACAATATGTAAACTTGAGTAACAGTTAACAATGTGAACACTACTTCTGCTGCTGGTTATTGTAAATATTACCCCAAAAGACTCTTACAGTATAATACACTGGCTCTAATTTATGAAGTAAATAACACTAAAGGGACTATTACAAAGAGACATATTGACACTGTATTAACCAAAGCTAAATAACGGCTATTACTAAGGAACCAACGGTAGTGTAGTTAAGGTTTTGGGGAACTGTTATAGCGATGCAACAACGGCACTTCCGGTCCACATGTAAACGCTACAGCGTGATTTAAACGTAATTTACAGACTAGCTGTCTGAATACATTTACCAGAAAACTATCGTCGAACCAGTGACAGTTGTTTGTACAAAATGAAGCTGCTCACGCACAACATGTTGACGTCTCACGTGAAGGGAGTCACTAAAGGATACCCGCTGCTCATCAAGGTAAACTGTCAACACCCGACTAGCTACCTGCCTAACGACAGCACTTAAGACCTCAAAAAAGCGTAACACGGTTTCAATGCTGTGTTTTATGTTCTGCTCAATGCTACGTGAACTGTAATCACTGAACATGGGCGAGTTTAGAAATGGATTGTAATAAAATAGACTTACACCCGAAGTATACACTGGATTTCAATATAATTTTTATATTGAATATTTTGATACTTCTGTGGTCAAAATCCCCCCGCGTTTTGCTGCCTAGTGTATTCTTATATTTACCTTCTGCCATTCAAAGTTAAATAGTTTTTAAAGTGCCCTCTAAAATACCCTCAATGGAAAGGGAACACTTGATGTGTACTATAGTGTTCGTAACCAAACATTTCAATTTGCTGGTCCCTCTTGGATTACAGGTGTTGTTTTTTATGTTGGTGATGGCGTTGTGAACGATTGGCAGAGGAAGTGATTTTGAAGGAAGTCTGCTGCTGTTTGATGGCCCTTAAATTCTGCACTAATAGACTGTGTTGTTTCCTCCCGATTTGTTTTCTTTGTGCAGGCGACCGAGGTGAAGGTGAATGAGGTGGACTTCAACCCTCAGTTTGTCAGCCGGATGATCCCCAAACTGGAGTGGAGCGCTCTTGTCCAGGCTGCAGAGGAGGTGAGTCAGACTGCAACTGAGTCACAACTTGTAATATCTCACATCATAAACATGAATACCAGTGCAATTTTGGAGCATTCCAGAGAGACATGGCAAAGCTTAAAAGTTGTTAAGTAGCTCTCAATACAAGCAAAGGTATTCTTCAATTTGGATTATTTGGTCATATCTCTTTTCTTAGAAACAAACAGGTCATTAGCATCTCAAATCTTTCCTCAGAGCTGCACATTTTTATTTTTAACAGTTGACTGTTCTTCGCTGATTTACTTTACGATGTCGTCTTGTGGTGCAATATAGTTTTTATGTTTTGGAAAACTTAAATTGGAAAAGATATTCTCAAATTATAATCCTTTTATAGGACTGTGGGGTCTTGTGTATCAACAGCAGTGGTCCACCAATACAGGTTTATCTAGATCCGATATCTAGAGAGCACGGGCATGTTCTTTCCTTTTTTCCAATTTAATAAATGTTAAATTAATTCAAATATAATATTTATTTAAAACTGTGATTATCTGCATTGTATGAACTAAATCTATGTCTCCAGTGTTTCATATTGAGGCTGGAACAGGATACAGTTAACACTGTTTCATGACTAAGGTGTTGTGTTTTTATTTCTTTACGGACTTGTTAACCAGCGGGTGGAGAATCTGCCATGGTCTCTTCTGGCATCCAGTGACATCCACTAATGAATTTACAACTGCCCAGTTTGAACACTTGTTACTGTATCTTTTTCCTCTTCAGTTGGGTCATCGGCAAGACCTGCCGGGTGAGCTGGTGCCAGAATACGAGAACAACGAAGAATTCCTGAAGAAAGTGCACCGAGTGCTATTAGAGGTAAGAAGCTCACAGTGATTCCTGTCAGGCTGGTGGGTTTTTGACTGCACTGGTATTTATTACCACAGGATGTAGTAACCGGGTGCACATGATGAATATGTGTTCTTTTTATGCCCGTAACTCACTATCTTCCATATCAGTTACTCTGAATATTGTTTTTCAATTACTTTATCTTTTGATCTTAAACAGGGAAAACGTTTTTGTTGACATCTTATTTGTTATTTTGTCCAACCAACAGTTTGAAACCCAAAGATATTTAGTTTATAATGATATAAATCAGAAAAAGAATACAAAAGTGTATGGACTACTTGATGCAACTATTTTTCTTTTTCCCATTTGTTACTGACAAATATTTAAATTCATAAGTTTTTAATGAAATCGACAAACAAGCATGAAACAAGTTTTAAAAGTTAGGAAAAGGGATCTTGGAGAAACCACTTCTTCATTCAGGATATCATTCGTGGGTTCCAGCAGTTTTTTATATTCTTGTTTCACTTATTTCACTTATTTATGGGATGTCTTTGTGGATCAAACAGCTGAAACTATTGACTCTCAGTAACCCGAAAGGTGCAGTCGGCACTTCACATCCTCTTTCTATTACTGGCAATAGCAATTAGCAGCAAAGCTTTCATGTGGTTGTTTACTGCACAGTGTCTTGTTTTTCATAACTGCACCACGTTTCGAAGACAGTGCCATTTAAGTAGAGATCAAACACAGGAACTAAAATACTTTGAGACATTATTCTTACCCCGATATGTACACTGCATGTTTGCTCTCAAACATAGCCAAAATCGTTGGCATTAATGTTAAACAGACAGTGCTCATATCGTGCTTTACTCTTTGCGATTCCTGACAGAGGAGCCAGGAATCGCACCATCAACCCTGTGATTAGTGGACGACCCGCCATGTCATAGTCACTTTGTGCTTCACTGACAGCCTCCATTGTTCTGGGAAGACTTTCCACAAGATGTTGGAGCCTGGTTGCAGGGATTTGCTCCCATTCAGCCTTAAAAGCATCAGGGAGGTCAAATACTGGTCCCAGTTCATCTTAAAGGTGTTGGTTGAGGTCAGGGCTCTGTGCAGCCCAGTCAAGATCTTCCACACCAAACTCCAAAATCTAATTTTCTATAGACCCGGCTTGGCAAATATCATGTTGAAACTGGAAAGGGGTTACCCCAAAAGTGATGTTTACATTGGGAAATATGTTTGATGACTAAAAAAAGGTGTCCCCATAAAACATTAGCAGAAGTGTTTTTAATAGTATATTTAAATTCTTCAATGTGTACTTTAAGGTTAACTTGCTTGCAATCTTTTTCTTCACTGCATTTTTTTTATCATAGTGTTGCATTTCTTGGCGCATCACGTGACGTGTGGATCACTTTAGTGTGACACCATTCGCTGGACTGTATGGCATGAGATGAACAAACGGGGGTACACTCCATAGCTTTGTTGGTGGTCAGACACTCCATGGGGTACCGTTAGTGGGGAGGTACTAAAAAAAAAACAGATCCCTTAAGATTCAGGTTGTGGCCTCACAGGTTCCATGTAGGTGTTGATTGGGTCCAAACACTTTTGGCCATCCAGTATATTCTGCTCTCTGGTGACATCCAGTGGCCGTCTCTCACCTCTCGTCTTGGTTGTGTGTTTTGCAGGTGGAGGTGATAGAGGGCTTTCTGCAGTGCCCTGAATCAGGACGAGAGTTCCCCATCTCCAGAGGAATCCCCAACATGCTGCTGAGCGAGGACGAGGGGTAGATGGCAGCTTCACAAAGTCAACGGTTCTCACACGCAACCTCACCCCAAGCTGTCACTCAGATGGGATTGTGGGTATTCAGAGAAGAGAAAGGTTGGACTTAAGCTGGTGCCATGAGAACCACACTGTTTTGTTGATTTGTTGTTATTACATTTAAGTGGCGGATGCTGCCAATAGAGGAAAATTTTTTGAAAAATAACCGATGGAAATGTTCCCAGTGGTTTTATCTGTATTTATTTTTGTTACCGTTTGGGAATTTATTTCATTTTTTTTTTTTTTTTCAATAAAAGTGTCCTGATTTCCACGACCCAAATTGTTTTAGGTTTTTGTGGAAAATACGGATTTACTTCTATTACAGACTAAAATATAAAATCCCTGAGGCTTCATGAGTGAGAGGCTGGCTCTGAACCCCATCTAGCCCTCCTCGGGGTTTAAGAAAGTGCTGAGGGCCGGATGACGTGGCAGTGGCTCGTCTATATTTGGTTTTGAGGAAAAGAAGCAGAAAAGGCGGGCAGCCTGGAAGTTGTTTTTGAGGAAGTCCGTCTTTTTTTTTTTTCCTTCATGCCACACTTAACACACACACACTCAAACACCACCTGGGCGGGCTGCTGTAATCTGAGATTCCCCTCTGTGTGTCTGATCTCTTTAAAGACTGCTGAAAGGAAGAGTCCACCCAGACAAATTAAGTGTCCTTCTAGTCATTTCTAAGATGGTGCCGTTGTAACAGGAGCCGGTTTGTTCGCAGGCGGTGTTATCGTTTTTAGAAACCTTGCCAGGGCAGACGATGAAGGGGGGTTCGCCCTGACCAGAAAGCCTCAGGCAGCCTGAGTCTCTCCTACCTTTCCCTTCTACTTAGAGCAATTACAGGCCTGCACCCGCAACTATAATAATGGTATAATGGGATGGCAGCCGAGCAGCAATAAAAAACAACCCTGACAGATTAACAGTCCTCTCCCAAGTTCTAAACTGTAATTAACAATGAGACCGAAAGGGGACCACAGAGGAAAGAAAGGGCCTGGATTGAAAAGCTAGAAAAGAGTGATGTGGAGTGGAGTGATTTTAATAAAATAACAATAAGCCTTAAACTGGGATGAGTGAGTCCCAACTAAAGCTGCATTTAGAAATCACTGGCATGGACAAATAGTTTTCCCAGCTTCTATTTTATCGTTTTGATTTTTTTAAAGTTTATTTTGGCATTTTAGAAAATATGCATTTTGTCTTCTGTGTGGTAAATATTTGGCTATAGCTGATAGTCTGTGAGTTTAGCAAAACGACTGGAATAAGCTGGCTTTGTCCAAAGGTTTAAAAACCCACCTGAAGCTCACTAATCACCATGTGACGCGGCATTTGTTTAATTTGCATCGAAACCGAATTGTAAAAACAACAATTCAACATTTTATGGCCGGAAAAGTACCGGACTATTTCTAGTCTGGAACCGGGAACTTCTTTGACTCTCAAATGGTCTCCCAGCAACAGGTCCTATTAAAACAGGGACATAAATCCCTTGAAACGGTAAATTGTTTTGTTTTTCAAGACATTTAACACAAGAGATATAATTATTGAGCTTGAAAAGTGTTAGTTTGCAGATGTTGCTATAACTTATCATTACAAAATAAATGTTCAATGCACAAAGTAGTAGCTATTGATTAATGACACCATTAGCGTTTAGATTGGTTCTCCTCGCTTTTCATTATTCAATTCAGCCTGCCAGCGGGTAACAGCACGGTTTCCATTCAAGGAGAGGTAGCAGTGATTACGGCCCCTTCCTGTGAGGCAACTCTCCAGACGTAACAGGTTCTACTTGTGTGGAAAAAAATCCCATGTGTAATTCTTGAAGTATACAATATTAAATTCTTTGCGGTTACTATCCCCACGTAGTGGAAAGGGTGAACGGTGGAACAGCCGAGGAAACTGTGGAAAACTAAATGCAGTCTATGCGTTCCAGTACTCAAGACTACCGTACTGTTCAGTATGCCAGAAGAAAATCAGTATGTCCCAATACACAATATGTCAAATGCAGTATGCCAAAAATACCAAAAGTTTTACTGCATCCGGTCGCATTTTGCAACACGCGAGCCAGCATGCTTCTCTGCTTGTTCTGACCCACAATCCTCTGCAGTAGATACATGAGCAAGAGGGTCAAAGTTCAAGACAAAGTAGTATTTCTCAATTGAATGCATACTGCAAGCAACAGTTTGTACTTTGTCAGGGCTTCAGTACTTACAATTATTTCTATCTTATTTCGGCTCTGAGGAGAACAGAAAGGGATCCGGTTGTCTTCACAGTTGGAAACTTGTTGAAGCGGATCTGGTCTGGTTTCATATTGAGTTGGCAATCTTCTCGTCCAATAAGCATAGTTCCAAAAATGTCCTTTTAAGCCTGGCGTGTCCTCAGGGGGATGTTTACCTGCGGAGAAAGAGTGGTGCATTTTTGTGGGAAGAAGAAATTGTAAAATGTGTGTGAGAGAAAGATGGCTCTTACCTTCATAATCACACACTCGCTGCACTTTGGTGGCAACCCACCCCACCACCACCACCACCACCACCACCACCACCTCCTCCTCCTCCTCTCTTACATCCAGGCCCTCCTCCTCCTCCTTCTTCTGTCTGATCATTTCTCACTGAGGATCTGCACAATAATGAAGTCACATCATGCAGAAGGTCTCAGTGTTTTCAGCACAGCTTTCAGACTGGAGTTCATCTGGACCGGGGATCTGTAATTTACTTTAACGTTTCCTCTTTTTTAAATTCACAGCACAAGGACTTCTTTCATATATCTTTCTGCGTCATGTCTTTTTATGTCATCTGACTTTTTCCGTTTATATGAGGGGGATGAACAGGCCCACCATGGTTTTTCCAACATAAATCAACAGTTTCTTTCTACGTTTTAGTGCGAGCTGCTTTCTGTTTACATATAACTGGGAATGAGAGGACCTCATTTGGGTTTTTGTTTTTTTAAAGCTGCAACTAGATTTTCTGGAATGGGCCAGTTTTTTGCTCCACAGATGGGTCTTTCGGAGGCGAAGGCACGTGAACCTGGCTGCATCAGATAGTTATTAATAAGTGAGCTGCTCAGGTTTTAGTGTGGAGGACTTGCGACATGGGCTGAGCTTCTGTGATGAGAAGTTTCTCTTGAAAGCGGTTGAATATTCCGAGGATGGACGACGGGAAACGGAGACGGATGAAACTTAATTTATCGGTCAAAGTGTAATTGAATATATTCACTTTTTCCTCGCGGAACGCGCACACGCACCTGCACGGGACGACGCGGAGCCAAACGTGAGTTTTTTTTTACTGTGGAGTTTGGTTGTGGCGTGACGTCATTTGGCGTGGAGAAGCAGTTGTTCCTGTGGGGATTCATTCTTTTCAATTGAATAACTTAAACTTCGATTAAAGAACACACGACGATGCCTATGTTGTAACGGGCTGGAGTTACATATGCATGCGCATATATTAACTTAACACTTGTAAAATTACCGTAGCAGAATATATGTAAAATCTGCACATGTGGTTTTCTTTTCCACAGAAAGTGGTTTTGACCAAAATGGCCCGTTGGAACTGAATATTGGATTCTCTTTGGGGCTTTATTGATGCCAGTAGTTCAGCAGAGGGCATTGGGTTCACCCTCAGTTTGAAGTTCGAGAGCACTTCACGGACTTCTCTCTTAATTGTTGCTTTGGAGATTCAGCTTTGGTGACAAACTCCCACAGTGACCTGCTAGTTTCTGCTGGACTCCCTCCACGGTTCAGAGCTCTCCGTGCCTCCGTCTCCTCCCCGGACAATGTGGCTCCCCCGTCTCGCGCTGCTGCTGCTCCGGTTCTCCGGGGTTCTGCTGGTGGAGGGCTTCAACACGTGCCACTCCATCAACCTGGACGAGCAGAAGTCCCGGCGCATCGAGGCGGTTCGCGGACAGATTCTCAGCAAGCTGCGCATTCGCAGCCCGCCGGACAAGGACGAGGCCCCGCCGCCTGGCTCCGTGCCCCCGGAGATCATGCTGCTCTACAACAGCACGCGAGAGCTGCTGAAGGAGCGCGCGCGCCTCGCCGAGTCCGCGTGCGAGCGCGAGAGCAGCGAAGAGGACTATTACGCCAAAGAGGTGCAGAGGATTGACATGCTGCCCCCCCGCACCGACACAAGTGAGTCCATGTATCATAGGTACAGGCTGGGTATGACAAAGGTTCTCAAAGTGTGGTCCGAGGGCCTTATGGGTCACTGATAGGGGTCCAAAAAGAACCCACCTGAAATTATCCAGATTACTTCATTTAATGTTTTTTTTTAATTAAAACGTTTTTCTTTTTGCTTGGGACTCTTTTAAATGAACAATGTATATGAAATAAACAATGTCCATCTGTGGACCGTCATCACTGGTTTAACCTCCTCAAAAAAACAACTAAAGAGTGATTTGTTCTTCTTAGATTGTTTTATTTGAAGGCGTTTTAGAGGCCTGAAAAGGTGAAAGTTACATATCCAAATAGCCCCGGCAGCCCTTTTCAATAGATTAAACATAGTGTTGTCCATTTTCTTTTGATGTATCTCCTAATTGGAATGAAATGCACTAAATAGGCTTCACCGCCATCAATACCGTTTACCAATTCCCATTCTGTGTCCCATCCCTTCGGGTGTGGAAGAAGTATAAATATCCTACTTAAGTTAAAGGATGTTTTAAAAAAAAGTGTTGCAGTCAAAGTCAAGTTTTATTTATGTGGTTGTAACTAATGGCAGAGACATAAAATAGAGATGGAGAAGGTCAGGTTCACAGGTGGTACAGCTTGTACCGTTGAACCAGACACTAAATACTCTGATGCCTTCAGAGCAGCTTCATGGTGTTTGGGAGCACGCAGCTCATAAGAGACATAACACCTCATTTGAGAAATTTTAAAGATTAATATGTCTGGATACTACATTGTACATGATTACATAACTGTGATGAGGTTTCATACAGTAAACTTCATAAACTCCACAATTATCCATATTAAACACAAGACCAGACGCATTTACTCACTACCCCCAATCCTATAATTTAGCCAATACATCAGTCCCACAGAGCTTTTAACCAATACTATGAATACAACATTGTCGTAGAAGGCATGAGATGTTGTTTGATCATTAGTCATCCTTTTTATGTTTTTCTCTTCATCCAGATGTGGTACTGCCTGTAACCCTAGACCCCCATTACCGAGTCGTCCACTTTGACGTCAGTGGCGTGGACCTGACCAACAGCACCCTGGTCAAGGCTGAGTTCAGGATCTTCAGAGCTCCCAACCCGCAGGCCCGGGCCTCAGAGCAGAGAGTGGAGATCTATCAGGTAAACGACTCAGAGCTCACCTTTTGACCACTTTTACTTCAGCAGAACCACCAAATTTACACGCAATCACAAATATCACTTAGAGACTATTTATATGTCCTTTTAAGCTTGTCCATCCAAATATAACATACATTTTCCACAATTACGAAAGAGACACTGAATCCATTCTTTAAAAATCACTTGCAGCCATCTTTAGTATTAAGGAAGCAGACGCAGGAGTTGTTTCTTTTCTTTTGAAAAATTATTCTCGTATCCAAAAGGTGTGAGCATAGGAATACCTTTCAAATTATTTTTTTATGGGGTAGATTTTCGTTTCAGGAACATTGGCATCAGGCGAACAAGACTATTATCACAATAAATCTTGGCAAATTAAGCTATATTTGTATTTTGACTTGAAGGCGACATTTCTCACCTCTCACAGAAATATGTCCGCCCCAGAAAGTGAGTAAACATAATTACCATGCCTGAGGACAGATTTGCAGGTTGTTATTGGTTGTTATGACACAGCCTCTGTGCCATACGTGTGTTATGTAAAAATGCAGAGAAGATGAACTTGCTGCCCTCTTCACCACAGTGGAAATTATATTATATATTATGTGTGTGTGTGTGTTTTTGTTTTTGTTTTTGTTTAACAGCTGCTGAAGCCAGATGAAGAGAGCATCTCCACTCAACGTTATATTGACTCCCGCACCGTTCAGCCGAAGGAGAAGGGAGCCTGGATCTCTGTGGCCGTTACCGAAACCATAAAGGACTGGGTGTCAGATCCAGGTTGGCCAAATAATGATTCACACACACGCACACGCACGCACGCACACACACACACACCCCATCAGCCAATCTCAATGTGTGTCCCTCTATTGATCAGAGAACAATCTTGGCCTCAAGTTGGGCGTCCACTGTCCCTGCTGCACCTTCGTCCCGTCCACCAACAACATTGTTCCCAACAAGAGTGAGGAGCTGGAGGCTCTCTTTGCAGGTTTGTTGTCCTCGTTTTTTTCGTGTTCGCCGAGTCTTGGTACTCACACAAGTATGTGCAGCTTTCTGAGGGTCGGATTAATCCTCATTGATTAAATCCTAAACTTATTTTTATTTTGACTTGAGGGAAAATTGTCTCATAGAAAATGGCTGAGTTTAACCTCCTTTTTCAGTCGTTGTTTTAAACAAGGAAAACGTTTTGAACATGATGATTTTAGACTTTGACGAAGTCTCTGTAAATGTCAACCACAACACATGAACAAATAAACACACACACATGACAGCCAAAGATCAAAGAGTCAAAGCTTGAACGTTGAACATAGCTCAGTTTTATCTGAATGGTCACTGAGATGAGAACTTGAACAGGTTGGTTATAAATAGCTTTGTGCAGGCATTAAAGGCACTTGTGTAAGATTGATCAGCACAGCAATAATCCTGCAGGGCCTCCAAAAAGATTATGAAATGGTGATAATACAGGAACAATGGAGACGCTATTCTTTCACACGCTGTAAAGCTGTCGAAGGACTGTCTGTGTTGCTTCATTTAGGCCCCAAATTATGGCACTCCTCCAGATTTACCACTTGGAAAAAATATCAACTTTTGAAACTAATACAAGAAGGGGCTTGTATTAAGCTCAGAAAACCCATGAAATAGGTTACCAATAGGCAGCCTAGTTTAGGAAACAACTATACACACACACAATTGATCATTGTGTGACCCCTCAGGTTTGTCATGCGACCCCCAGATGTATTAACTGTTCCACTACTCTACGTAGGTGTAGATGACGAGCATCTTCGTCAGATAAGAAAGCCCGGTCAGGTCAAAGGCCAGGCGGATTTCAGCACCAAGACACCGCATCTCATCCTCACCATCCTGCCCAGTGACAGAGTGGACAGCCCGGCCAGGAAGAACCGCAAGAAGAGGGCTGCCGCCACTGACACCACGACCTGCTCCCGGTACTGTGTGTGTGTGTGTGTTTGTGTGTGTGTGTGTGTGTGAGAGTGACAGACTGACCACACTGACATGTAGTTTCATAATTCTGAAATCTAGTTGTAGGTGGTGTGTGTTTTTTTTTCTCCTGACCCAAAACTTTGCAGGCTATTGTGTGGCTAAACTAACAATATTGTTACGCTACTGGGGAAAAGTCTTGCATTGTCATTACCTTGTGATGGCTGGATCTTTAATGGTGACCCGTAGAAATGTTTCCCGTGTCTCTTCTCGGTGTGTCTCAGGGGCTCAGACCAGGGATGCTGCCTGCGCTCGCTCTACATCGACTTCAGGCGGGACCTCAACTGGAAGTGGATCCATGAGCCCAAAGGTTACAAAGCCAACTTCTGTGCCGGCAACTGTCCTTACCTCTGGAGTGCCAACAACCACTATAACATGGTGAGTTGGTATGTTTCCTTTCCTGTACGATGACATACGACCAGGACGGGGTGTTGGTACCATCCAAAATGTATTTAAAGCACAACAAACTGGTATTAAATGTTTTGTCCGATTTAATTTTTCTTTGATCAGTTCCTGGTGTGAATCAACATTTTATTTAGCCAAATTGAAAAATGGCTGCTACATGACTGTGTTGTTAAAGTAAGGTATACAAAGTACTGCTTTGATCTTGTAATAAAATTAATGTGTTGTATTTACACAAAAATGACGGGAAATACCCGATTCCAGACACAAATGCCTCGGCGTGTCTGGACATGTTGTGACTACAGACATCTCTTATGAATTCATGAGTCCACTGAAACAAGCCACCTCAACAGAAACATCTGTTTTCACCACTCAGACTAATAAGTTACACTGCACCCTTTTTCAGTAAAGTCACACAAAGTCATATGGGCTCTTTTTTGCTGCAATCTTGAGATTCCTGACCTTTTTTTATTTGTATTATTTGACTGGAGAAAGTGGCACAGGCAAATCATATGAAAACATTGTTATGAACAGTTGCTCCAGTACAAACACTAGCAACTTCAATAACTGAGTGTGTCTCTAGTAAAACTCAGATCAACCTCCAGATGGATTTCAATGTACAGCAACTTTGACGTTGTCCTTTAAATTAGCTTTAAGTGCCTTGTTTGTGTGCTAATCAGTTAGCTTTGTCTCGTAGCGTTGCACTTGCAGCCACACTGGCTCCTACACAACCTTCTGATTTCATTTATCTTTCTTCATATCCTTTATTCATTAGATTTCTAGGATTTGCACATTCATATGACACTTGATTTGCTGCAATGAGATATTTTGTTGCCACTGTGGCTTTCACACCATTTGAGTGACTTGGTTTGATGGAGTTTGGCAGTTAAAGTATTTGAAGGACAAAAAGGGAAACACATTGACAGACAGTAATACATTTGCCTACATAGCCTTCTTTAAAAGCCCCTGAAATCCTTTTGCTATTTTTTTTATTTTTCTTGCATATTATTCATGAAGAGAAATCTGCTTTATTAGCTGCTGCTTCACAAGAAAAAAAGACATTTGGGGAAAAAAGCTTGTTTTGCTTGCTTGCCTCGAGTTAGATGAGACGATTAATACCAGTCTGTATATATGAAGCCACCGCCCGGAGCTGATTAACTTAGTTTAGCATAAAGACATAAAGTTTTTCTTAGTGATCACACTCTGATTGTGTCTTTAATCCCCCGGTCAGATCCTGCCCCTGTACAACAAGCTGAACCCTGAGGCCTCCGCCTCGCCCTGCTGCGTTCCTCAGGACCTGGAGCCCCTCACCATTATGTACTTCATAGGACGCACACCACGTGTTGAGCAACTCTCCAATATGGTCGTCAAGTCCTGCAAGTGCCGCTGAGTTCAGCGGAAGAGGTGAGGGAGGAGAATGACTACGGGACCAAGACTACAAACTGTTTCGGTCGGGGGAGGAAGACGAGAGGTGGATCTCTGTTCATTAATCTTCTCTGTTTGATCACCTTTAGCAGACTTTTGAGATGTAACATTTTTGCTCAAATATCCCTTTTTTTTGGCATGAAAACTTCTTCATTCTCTGGAACTGTGCGATTGATACAGGACACTGTTAATATCCCAACATAGCTGTATTAAACCTTTACTTGGATATTAAAGGGAGTATTGTGTGATTTGGCCCACATTCGGTCTGCACGAAAAGGGTTCCTTTGATCAGGATTTTGATTCCACCTCGGACATTGCTGCGCCTGCGGCCGCAGACTACTAACCATGTTTGTTTTAGGTTTGAAGGTGTTGATAGGAAGGAGGCAGTGGGGAAAGGTTTGCAGACAGAGATCTTTAGGCGAGGGCGGCAGCGAGCAGATAGAAAAGAGAGAGAGGAGCTGTGTCCAGGCGGAGGCCCTGCCAGCTCTCTGCGGTTCCCAGGCTGAAATCTGCCCGGCGTAAACAGGATGTGAAAGATTTCCAGACACCAACCCGACCACTCACGGAACGCTGGATTTAAATGCTTCTCTCTCTTTTCTCTCTTTCTCTCTCTCACTCACTCACTCACTCACTCACTCACTCACTCACTCACTCACTCTCTCACACACACACACACACACACACACACACACTCTCTCTCTTTCTCTCCTGGGATTTGTGGTGGGAGGAGAGAGAGAAAAGCAAGGCTTTGAAAATGAGACGTGGGATGATAGGGCTGTATTTGGAACGGCTGCGAGTTTTGAAGGTGGTATTTTGCAGCTGTAGCAAATTTGTACCTATTTGGGTCTGGCTCAAATATTCCGTAATCACACTCTTATTGTCGTTTTGTGAATGTGCATTTATTATCTTAAAGCTGTTGACTCTTTGCTATTCCAATGCTGCGATTATATTTTCATACCTATTTTTTACCACCACACACACACACACACACACAGACACACACACACAGTCCTCTCTTTCTACACCCAAGTATCCACATTGACCACTTTTGATAGAATGTCTAAATGCTGAAAATACAAAAAAAAACATCCCTGGGGCATATTTTAAATATAGACTCTGGTATGCCAGTGGTTTGTATGTGTGTGTGTGTGTGTGTGTGTGCACGTGTGTGGCTGGTGAGGTCATGTGTGATGGCGCAGAAATTATTCCCTGCCTTATATTTTATTTCTTTATTGTGTTTGTGACTCTGGTGTTCTCTCTGTGACCCTGCTGTGAGGGAGATGTGGATTTATCTTTTTTATTTGTTTGTATAAGGTTTTGAAAACTAAAGTTGAAAAGGAAGGAATAACCTAATAGAGCCTGTTCTTTAATGCATTTACTAATAATTATATCTTTTTTCTAATTGGATGGCAACTGCATTATTTAACAACATTGTGTTGCAAAGTTTATCTCCATTCATAACAAGAAACACGGGACTCTTGCAGAGAATGTAAACATCACCCAGGTTTTCATCTGGACCATGTCAATAATGTGGAATAATGTCAACCTTATTTGTGAGAAATCCTGTTTTTTCACTGGATGGTGGCCTCAGACACCATTTCCATGGAAAGACAGATATAAAAACCTGTTTCAATAACACCAAACCCATCTGCATGGTGGAAGAAGTGCTCAGATCTTTTTATATTGTTTCTATCGCAATATAGGCATAAGGGCAATATCTACGTCAGTTGGCCGACGCTTTATGTTCTGACCCTTCCATGTGGGAGCGAAGCTGCAGCAAACAGCTGTTTTACTTTCATCAACATGCAGAGCTCGTAAGAAATGGACACCGACCAGATGAGAAAACAGTCAGTAATGTATTTAATTCACACAGTACGATACAAAAATAGCCTTTACCATGTGGTTATTTCAAATAGAACATTTATATTGTGATATATATATATACTGTATATTGTCATTGAAATATAAAATGACCTTTATCGTGATAGAAGACTTATATATTGCTCAGCCCGATGAGGCTTTCAATGTCCTGAAATTGAGATACGTCCATCTTTACTGAGAAGATTTTTTTTTCTCAGTGACTTCTGCTGTTTTAATAAAGAGGTACAAACTGTTCTCCAGCCATTGCAGTGAAATCATTCTTTCTAAGCCACAGTGAGAATGCAGCCTAACTTGTGCGTGTGCATTTGTATGTGTGCGTTGGGGTGCTAGTGCTCGAGCTGTGGTGAGGCTCCCTCCCACCAGAGTAAACTAGCCCCAGCATCTGTTAGTCTTTTCCACTTAACTACCCGTTGCTATACCCAACCTGTACTTATCCCACGGTAGAGCGCCTTGCTCTGTCTCACACTGAGTCCCACTGTCCTTGAGAGGGAAGTCTACTGACCCCCGCTCTCTCTCACCCACACACACACAATATAAACCATGTCTGTGCCTTTGACCTTGACGTGGAGTGTACATACAGACCCTGTCGGCATCACCCATGTATCCAAACATCCGGCCTGTATAACCTCCATTTAGCCAAATCTGTCATGATTTGTGGCTATGGTTCTTCCCATACTGACCAAAAAAATGTAAGAGAGCCCTTGATAACGCTTGTAAAATGTTCTTGAGGATGACAGAGAGAATCGCTTTCCGTCTTCCTCACATGCACCTTGTGGTCCGTGTCAAACATAGCTCACATTACAGGTCTGGACGAGACTTTATTCGTCACACAACTAGATTTGAAATTGTTCCTATTTATTTCTGGCAGTTTAATTAAAATACAGCTCTTGGGGCAACAGGACGCCATAAACACAATACAAGGTCAATGTGAATTATCAGATCTACAAGCGGCAATGTGATAATGAGACACAGGAGTAAAGAGAAGATACCGACCGGTGGCCTCAGCATTATTGAAGCCATACTAAGAGCTCTACTTGAGGCCCCCAAAACAGCGGGGAGGCCAAACCCAGAGGCCCAGCTGTGGGTTTTCATTTCAAGGTAAAAAGTGACATTCAATTATATTTGTTGACAGTTAAGTCTGCTGAGGTGACAACGGAAGTCAGATCAAATGAAGAATTGTTTTTATTGCGTAATATATGGTAACTTTTTTTCTGACGTACTATGACTTTTCTTTAAACATACTGTACTATTGCTTTTCAAGACATACTAGTCTGTGCTTTGTATGACATACTTTTACTTTTTATTACTAACTATACCATGACATACTTACTCATACTTGATGATACACTTTCAAAACAATGTCCCAGGTTATGAGGTTTAAAAAAGAAATCTGAAATATAATTCTCGAGTTTTTCACCACATATTTAGTCTTAACATCAGTGAGCAGCCATTCAAATATCCACCTTTCTTTTATTTTATATAAAGAAGAAGAAATATATATTTAAAATAAATAAAATAACATTAGCATTGACATCCTTTGTAGGTCAGAAGTCTTATAATAAACTTAACTTATATTACATTTTGATGGCTCGTGTTCGGCACATATGTTGTCATATGAATATTTATCTCCTTCTAGCCCTCTGTCAACAATTGACAAATGTGGGAGCCTGAAGCGGAGTGTGGATTCAGTCAGTTACTTATTTTGGCCCTGGTAGAGAGCCGAATGCCACAATGGCCCCTTTGTCGTAGTTCCTGGTTCAGAGTAAGCAGAAGCTGAATGTTGATCTCAAATCCACCAAAAGTCCAAGTTCACTCAGGACTTCCAGGGTTCAGGTGTCCGGTCATTTCAGATCTCCTGCTCTCCAGTGACCGGAGGTTTGGGAACAACAGACTGTGTCCCAATTCTATTCTGCTAATTTATTGTATACATTGAGTACTATATACAAATCATGTTTCTCTTAATGTGTTTTGCAGTTAGTACAGAAGCATTTTAAACTTACTTTACCTCTTTATACTAGAATGCAATTATACAATACATCAAAATAAAATGTTACCATGCCACTGCCAATTAAACATTTCAAAGAGGACTCCAGGGAAAGACCTGAATATCTTTATATATTTCTACATTTTATATTTTTACAGGCTGTATTTGTAGCTGGAAAATGAAATGCATGGTTGGAAAAAGTGTAGCATGAAGGGTGAACACACTCAAAAACAGCTTAGAAGGTGTGAGTAGTATGAGGCTGGTAAACAGGACTGGTCAACACCACTAAAGAGCACGACGGGCTTTACATAAAAAAAAGTGCCATGTGGAGTTTTTAGTACACTTTTTTTACATTCACTGTTATTCACCAAAACGTATTTTGTGTGTCCTTGAGGTCTAAAAGACCTGTTGAATTCAAACATTTACTGTATTGTTTTCAACCATTTTTACTAGCTTGTCTTCTTCCTTCACTTCCTTTGTTGGCACATTAGTGCATTTCTGAAAGTTGACACGATAATATTTTTAAAAAGTCACGAAGGCATCTGCACAGGCGAGCCCTGTTCAGGTTAATGTCAAATAGCAGTGTGTGTTCAGAGAAGTCTTGCAATCATCACTTTAAGACATTATGAGGACAAATAGTATAGCACTGAAAAGGTGTATACACCAGTTCAAAGAGCTATTTACGTGGCAGGGAGGTTTAGGCTTTAAAAAGAATAAAACACAAACAGTATCAACCAAGAGGAAAAATGGTCACAAGCTGGACCGACAGGAAACAGGATATTAGTTGATAAACACCACAAACCTTAAAAGTAACCTTAGCGTTGCTTTAATAGCCCTGAACACTTATATCCAAGGCGAGCACACAAAGATGCTTATCATGGCGGAAAGAGCACAAAAGTTTTATTACGAAGCAGTGGCCAGTAACTTTGCCCCTTAAAACATTCCAGAGCAGTTGTTACTTACCCGCTTCATCCCTCAAACAACTCATAGCCTCGTATGACCGCATCACACGAAGGAGTGACACTGGTCTGATGCTTTGATGACAATGTACTGTTGCTGTGGTTTAGGTTCTCCTCCCTCTGGAGGGTTTTCCCCGGGAATGTTTCCAGCCTCCCAGGTCCATTTAATCTATTTAGTTTTTGTAGATGTCACACTTAAAAAAAATGTGTTTTAAAATTTAGTTTAAAACTCCTGTGCTCTTGTCCCTCGTTTTTCTTTCCTTTTTTAATATTGTATTCCATAAAAAGGTACTTATTTTTTTCCGAATGGTTCCGAAACCCCAAAGCTATTAGTCAGTAGCCAAGAGTTTGCCTCACGAAGCCAACATAAATCTGAGAGCTAATGATGAATAATATGTCTTGCCGAGAATCGATTGACCTCAGAAGTGGAAAGATGGATGAACAAAGTAGATAAACATGTGTAATGATGTCAGGATAAAGATTGGACTCATATTCTCTTATAACCTCTGAAACTTGTGACCAACTGTTTAAACACAAGATGTGATCGATTTTAAAAGGATGCGTGATTCCGTCGTTTAAAAGGCCTCTTTATCTTTCCCTTAATCCATTTTGGATAATGTAGGGGCAACCTGGCAAAGTCCTTTAATCCACCATTGTAATCCAGACTGAATGGTCTCAACAACTTCTGGATGGATTGCCATGAAACAGACAGACATTCATGTTTCCCAGATGATTCATCTTCATCAAGATGAATCATTTCCCCTGTAGCAGTGAAATATCTCCACAACTGTTGATGGCACTTCCATGAACGTTTGTACACACATCTATGCCCCCTAGAATTAATTGAAAGGTCCTAACGGTCACACTTGTGTGACATATTTCTGACATTTGCCACAGTGCCTAAGTGCCCTAAGGACAAGCGAGCTCACTGGTACTTGCTTGATTAATAAAGATATTGTTGTACACACCACAATTGAGCTCAGATGATTAGTTGGAACAAATAAGTCAGTTATAATCAGATGATTGCAATGTCGCTTGCATGGCTGTAGAGTCTTGTTTTCTGTTCTCTGAAGCAAATGTCAGTGACGGCCCAGTGAATGATGCAGTCATTCAGTCTGGAGTATGATTGGTTCATGTCATCTGATCTCGTGTCTGAAGGGAAGCAGTTTGTACAGCTCCAGGAGTTTGTGTCCCGAACAAATTTTTCATTGAGCTTTGTCAGATCACTAAGTAGCAAGGTCCATGGAGGGAAAAAGTCTCCAAGAGTTTTTGACCTCCTCAGATCACAAAGTAACAAAGTAAAACTCGTGGGCTCACGTTGTGAGGCTAGCCTTAAATACAAACAATCTCCTGGAACATTAGCTTTATTTACTTTGGCACCATGTTGTGAGTGTGTTGGCTGTCAGAGTGTCGGACCCAAACCTGTCTGAAAGAGAGGATTCTGGAGGGGGAGTCGGGGGATTTGACGGCGGCTGCATATCACTGTTGGGCCTCCTCACCTGCAAGGGGCTCCACTTGTGTGACAGCTGCCGCCTCATACTCCTCCTCTTCGGCTTTCGTGGCCTTCTCCTTTTCTCCTCGCTTGCTCCTGGCTGGGCGCGATCGCTCAGCGTGTCTGAGGACTCATCAATGTACGCCAGATTCTCTCCGAAGAAATCCAGCAGCTGGCAGCTGGCTGAGGAGGCAGCGTGGAGGGGAGGGGAAGGAAGGACGATTTGGAGGTGAGAAGGTGGAAGAGGGGAGAAGCGAGGGTGCAAACTAGGAGCAGGAGTGCATCTGTGGTTATTTTTGGCGACAGATGCATACTCTGCTGGAATCAGTTTGTCTTTCTCTTGTGTTGTGTTCATGTCTGCGGCTCTCACTCCTCCCTCCTCCATGTTGCTGACTGTACAGCAGGGCTGGAAATTGTGGCGTGCCAAGAAAGACGAGGAGACTGAGGAAACGTCTGATCTGGAGTCAAAAGGAGACTCAGATCCAGAGAAGGATCCTCCTTGCATGGCTGCACCTGCTGAGTCCAGCTCTAAGGTGGAGTGTGCCACAGGGAGGGAGAATGAGCGGGCCAGCAGGTGAGGAAACGGCCTGCCCTCCACCAAATGACCCACAGCGGGGTGAACTCTCAATGCAGGCTTCGCCCTCGGCACCGTTCCACCGCCGGCGGCTCTGACCCGCGACCTGGACTTGGCCACCAACGCCCTCTCAAGAGAGGAATGCGCTTCCAGCTGGCTCATGGAGCTGGACAGGCCGGCCCAGCGGTTCGGCAGGTGTCCATTCTCGGACGCTCCTCGAGCCAAGTATCCCAGAGTGCCCTGGGCTCCCCGTCGCATACGGCGACGCTCACTGCGTTTCCAGCGCCGGCGCTGCAGGAGGAAAGGGTCGTTGAACTCCATAGGGTTTGGGATACGGAAGTCCATGGACATGTTCTGAATATTCTGAGTCCAGTCTGTAGCGTGGGCCCTCAACTCCTCCATCTGAGAGATATGGGGAGATGGGAAAAAGATGAACCTCTCAACAGGATCAAGTTCTACTCCTCTTCTCTTGGTGTACATTACTGGCTCTCTAGTACCATATATCTCTCACCTCAGCACGGGTCCTCTTAGACAACACCTTCAGCCAGTTGCCTATCATGGTGAGGATGGAGGCAAAGTAGGCGAGACCAAACACTATCCACAACCACACCAGAGGCTTGAAGAACCAGTCGTCTTCACGACCACCTGGACACAGAGAAAGTGAACTTTTAGTGTGATGCCGTGGTCCTCAGAGATGCTGTGGTCTCCTTTCTGTTGCCTCCTCACAATAATCAGAAGTCAGAGTCTGATACTGAACAGTCCTGGAGCGGGGAGGGAGGCGGGTCATTAACATGGGGGAGCTGGATGATGGGCAATTGCTCTATCCAGCAGACCCGTGTCTCATCCTTTTTTGCTTGAGACACCTTAAGTAGAAATGATTCACATTGAGAAGCTGGAAGCAGCAGCAGATCTTAAAAGTATAATCAATTATCACAAACGTTTCTGAATATCTTTAAGTAGATCAGCTGCGTTTGTCTATTGCACATATGTAGTGTGATAAAAATGACCCTTAATTCAGACTGCTGCAACTAAATTTAAATTTAAATAAACAAGTATTATTAATTATATAAGAAAAGTCTGAAAAATAAACAAACATTTGTACAACAGGACATGAGGTTGCGTGTAACTAGTTGTATATTGTGTGCGTGTCAGTACCTGGTACGTAGTCTCCAAAGCCAACAGTGGTGAGAGTGATGACCACAAAGTAGAGCGACTCCAGAAATGACCAGTCCTCCACTTTCTGAAACACAACTGTTGGCACGGCGAGGAAGATCAGACAACCAATCAGGATGGAGAGAACCGCTGAGATCACGCGGACAGTGGTCGGCCTGACTTTACGCTTCTGAGAGAGAGAAAGATGGCGGCAGAGAAAGAAAGAATGGTAATGAATACTTAATAAATGACTGTGATCGACTGAAGATTGTTTAACTGGTCAACTGGAAAATCACTCATCAACAAACAGGAATATTAATTAACACCAGTAGCAGTGATTCACATCCAGGTAGGTAAAAATCACAAAGACTATTCACTGCTAAAAAAGATAGATTCAAACAAGGTGTATATGGAACTGAGGTTTAGTTCCTGGGTACGACAGACCATTCTCACCAGGAAGAGGGTCTCAATCTTTGCCACAGCTCTCCGCAGCACCGTGCCCATGTGGTCACACACTCCAGCCAGCAGTATGCCAAACATGGGGATGCCCACCAGGGCATAGCACACACAGAACAACTGGCCGTACCACGTTAGAGGAGACAAGTTGCCAAAACCTGTTAGAAAGTAATACAAAACACAAGGACCTTCAAAGTTAATATAATATTAATATAGATGAAAGTTCTAAGAAGACTCCTTTTGTATCACCAACTTCCATTTACCTGAGACCCAATTCTGAGATGTCTGATGGTAGAGTTCATTGCACATGGATTTTAGATGGCTCGTATCAAAGAGGAATGAAAAACAAAAGACACTAGTCTTATATAGTTACAATTAACTATTATATTGGCAATGCTAAAGTACACAGTCAGGACTGTCTAAACATTATGTGACTATTCATGCTTTTTGCTAAGATTGACTCAATGTTTGCTTCCGGATCTCTCTAACTTTGAAATGTTGGTATAATCAAATCCCCAGTCTGAAGTCTGATCTACTGGAAATCCATGTATAGACCAGGATATAATTATGTAATAAATATGTGCAATAAAAGGTCATAACATAGTATGTCAAACTAATTTAAAGTCATATAGAAGTCATAGAATAGTCATACAAATAAAAAAGTATGGCATAATAAGTTGTACTCTATGTACAAATATAATTTCATACTTTACTGTAACAAATAATTAAAAAAAAAAACAGTATTGAATCAAACAAAACATGCTTTAGGTCTACAAAAGTCATAGTTTAGTATGTTGAAAAAAAACACATTAAAAGTTTATAGTAAAGTATGTCGGAAAAGTTCATAAAAGTCACAATATAGTATGTCAAAAAGTCAATAAAAAAGTATTAAGATATGGCATAACAAGTTGTACAAGTATGTACAAATATCTTAGCTTATCTTAATCAAAAATGTCGAAAAAAGTAATGTCATAAAGTATGTTGTAAACAGTTATGGTATGGTGGGCAGAAAAAAGTAATCACGTTGTGTCCAAAACAGTTTAATAAAAATCCCAGCAGAGTACCTCGAGAGAAGTCAAAGTATAGTTTATTTAAAAAAGGAATACAAATGTCGAAAGTCACATTATAGTTTGTCCAAAAAAGTCAGTCAAAATATAGTACGTCAAAAGAAGAAATAATAGTATGTTGAAAAAAGTAATTCGATAGTGCGTTGAAAAAATGTCATGTAAAAAGTCATAATAGTATATCCCAAAAAGTCATGTAACGGTCTTAGTATAGGGTCTCATTTAAAAGAAGTAATGCCAAAGATGAAAGTGTATACCGTAGTGTGTTATAGAAATGTCATTCAAAGGTCACAGCATAGTATGTCACAGTATACTGTACCTATGGTGGTAATGATGGTACCACAGAAGAAGAAGGCTGAGGCCAGGTCCCAGCGGGTGGAGAAGTTGGCAGAAAGGTTGTTCACATCCAGTCCCGACTCCACCGCAGACACCACCCCCTGCAGGTGGGGTGTCATTTACTTTAAAACACAGCTGTGTATCCGAGACAGAAAGGATGCATTCTACAGATTTGAGTTAGCCGTCAGTTGGATTGTGCTACAGGGTGTGTACCAGTAATGGAAGAAGTACTCATATCCTTTATTTATGTACAAGTACCAGAACAATTATCTTTAAAAAGATCCAATGCATCAATGCAAAAGATTTTGTTTTTTTAACATCAGGTTAGCTAGTTAGTGCAATGGTTATAAACTGAAGATGGGCCTCCTTGAACGGTCAAAAGATGATCAATGGGAAGAGAAAGAAGAAAACACTAAGTTAAGTAAATGGTGAAAATGCTCCTTACTATTATTGTGTTTTTGAAGTATTGTATTAACTGCAGTGCAAACTCGTATTTTGAAAGGAATATTGTGCAAAGATTGACAAAGATTTGAGATTGGCAAATGCAGCCCAGAAAACTTAGTGAAATAAACTTGATTTAACTGGTTTAACTATCAGTGATGGATGTTTGAGATAAACAACAGACACTTGTGTGTTGTGTCTCAAGTTAAATAAAAGGAGACAGAAAAGCCAAAGAAATCATGGGATCATGTGATGAGAGCTTAGTGTGTCCAGCGATACCTTCACAAGCTTGTAGAAGTCCCGCTCAGTGACACAGGAGTTATTATCAAGGAAAGTGTTCTTGGTAGCGAGGAGGTCTTCGAATGCCAAATTCTCCTCGGGGAGCTCCAGGGTTCCAAAAACAAGCGCTCCCATCACCAGGTACAGCATGACCCCAATCAGCAGGGCCAAGAGGGTGGTACACCGCATTTTCTCCCCGTCGACCCTCCTGCCCCTCCAGGGTTAGAGGGTCAGAGCTCAGAGGCCAGGCTCTCAGTCAGGAAACACCGGTGCACAGCTGACCATAAACAGGAAGTTCCTTTAGAGAGGTACTGTATGTGTGAACACGGAAATAAGCAAACAACACAAGTGTTCTTGGAAGGCTGACACATTAACTCCCTTTATTTATACATGTGTGCGTCAGACCAAAGAGACGGTCACTGACAGGGAAAGTCCGAAGCTAAGAGCTGACAAAGTGTAAAGGACACTTCCACACATCTTTAACAGGGCTGTGCAACTTATTGTTGTGCTTCTCCAAGCTATGAGCTCACAAAAGAAAGATGAAAACAGTCATGGTTACACTGTCCTTTCAGCCCTTTGGTATGGTTCAAGCCCACATTGGGATATTACATTTCCCATAAGGCAGTTTGCAGTAGAATTAGAGATATCAACTTTTTTATTCCACAAATTCTTCCCTGTTCAAAAACTGGCTCCCATAATGCAACATGACTGCCGACAGTAGAGTCAGATCCCGTTCTCTAAATCTCTTTAGATTAGTCATTTTCAAACTTCTTTGCTTCAGTACCATGATAATGTATATGGTATGATTCACTGTAGAATACAAACAATAAATAATGAATATATATATATATATATATATATATATATATATATATATATATATATATATATATAAATAAATGACTCCATAAAATAGTTTAAAGTGTACACAAAAAATGTTCTTGTTGTATATAAATAAGGTTCACAAATATATTTCTCAAACAAATATTTGTTTTAAATAAATCAATAGAAAGACATTTAATCATATTTGTGTATTAGAAATACAACTCTGAATCTTACATGTGTTTTACATTTATATACATTAAAAACCCTGCATTCAAAAATCGTTTGTCATTTATTAATCATTTATTAGTAATTTATTTGTCATTTATTTGTAACTCCTGAAAGACGTGTGAATCCTTCTGTGTGCATTCATTCATTATGATTCTGATCTGACCCCATACAAATCATAGTAATATTATTAGACCCTCGCTGGAAATGTCAACGTCGTCTCGAGCTCATTTTACAACCTCACAAATAACTTGAGTGCGACGTGTTAAGAAATGAGTTCCATCACAATGCGGCAATATTGTAATATTGAGAGAAGCTATTCTTCGCATACTCTTTTATGATAAAGAACGTTTTATAACTGAGGGTAATAAAAACCATACCGTAAGTCACTGATGTCAGGAGTTCATCTCATTAGCTCCACCAATCAGGTGACAGAGAAATCTCTACTTTCCTCTGGATCGCTGCTCTGCTTCCTGTCTGGTTCTTCTGTCGTCAATGTTCAGGAGCAGAGGATTGTGGGTGAATTTCCTTCTCCTTCATGCCACTTACGCTCTACAAAATGCAGGAAAAAAACAGATGTACGTAAACGTGGACATGTAGATTACAGCATAGATGAACAGAACAGCTTTAAGTTGGCACATTTCCCCCTTTCTCTCTTTGTTTTAGCAGAGTATGAGTGGCATTGAATTAGTGTTCTCTCTGTAGAGACTTTGTCATAATAATCAGGGCGGGACTGACACACTCCAGGCCGTGCTGCCATTGGTCTCACAAATGATTACACAGGGCCAACACTCCAAACATACATCCCGACATTAATCGAAAACATGTTTATCGCTTATCCTCATTTGGCTTCTAATGTTTTCTTTGAACTGTGTTTACTTTTGTGTGACTCTCTCACACACACACACACACGATTTAGGAGCTTCTTGCTCTGGGTAGGCCGGCCCTGGTCGTCTCCACATGGTAATGTTCTGACATTTCCCAGCCGACTGTCAGCATTCTGCACTAATGGACTGTTGGCTTTGGTTTGTGTGGACCGTCTCGCTCTCTGCCCCTGGCTTCAACACTGACAGATATTATTAGTTATTATCATTGTTTAAACCGGCGCTGGCATATTTTGATATTTTGCTAAGCTACTAAGTGAGAGGGGCTTATAAAGAGCAGAACTGTGGCTGATGGGCGATGACCTAATCTTAAGTTAAACAGTGGAGGCAGGTGAGGAGATAAATCATGAGGTGAGCTGTTTAAAAGAAGCTGGGTGAAGAAGTACATTCTGTCTATACTTAGTTCGACATAAAATTCAGGTGAGCAAAGTGGGATGAACTACAGAAACTAAAAGCTAACATACCCCTGAACTAATCCCTCGCTCGGTTAACACACTCGATACTTCAGTGGGATGTTTGGGCTTCAATGTGACTTGAGCGCATGCGTACAAACTGGATTGTGACATCACAGGCTCCAAACCACTACGAAGTAAAGCTACTTGGCTCGTATTTATAAAGCATCCTAGGTCAATGAGGTTAGTGATTAAAAAACCTAAAATTATGTCCCTATCAACTACTTACAAGATCCTGTAAAGATGAAAGTTATTCAAAGCATCTTAGCCTTTAAAATAGCTCCTAAGGGGGAAAAGGGTGAAGACTGGGAAGGACTTTTATTCATATATAAATAAATGAAAACGCTGAATGAGTTAATGAAATGCTACAGATTAGATTGTGCTAATGTTTTTGGTCACATCTTCCACCCAACACAATAACGCCTACATAAAATGTTGTATTGATAATTCCACCATGTTTGAATAGAGACTAAAATCTATGATTAGGCCAATCGATTTCACTGTACCTTCTGATCAATAAGAATAATCTTTTCTTTTTTTGGGGGATCAACCAATCACACCTCTTTAAAAGAATGAGTCATACCTCCTCACAAAAGGCAAACGTTTCTGTCCTTTCCTTGCTGCTCTCAGAGGTTTCCTTAATCACTTCGAAGCGCGGACTCCCTGCTAGAAATGTTGAGGCTAAGTTAGGAGCTCTTAGCGACTGTCCTGCTCCTACAGCAAACCAGACAAACAAAAAGAGGCCCGCTTGTAAACCTTCCACAGCAGAGGAAAAGTCCCACAGACTGTCTGTGGACGAGGACGTAGTATCTTGTTAAGAATGTTCAGAGCTGAGAGCAAATAAAAATTCTAGAGATGCAATTACCCCCCCGAAAGATGTGCCTCTTTTTCAGTGAGCTAATGCTGACGTCAGAGCGAGATCACAGGTTACAACTTTTAGTCTTCTGGTTTCATGCTCTGGGAAAGAATGATCCTCAACAATAATGATAGGACTGTTTGTGCTACAGAGGCTGCATAGAAGATAAAGTATGCACAAAATTCATCTGAGGCTTTGAAACCAAAAAAATATATTTCCAATAAAATGCTTATCAAATGCAGCCATGCTCCAAAAAACACAGATGGCAGAATCTTAAAATGTAGTTTTTAAGCTAAGCTTCCTTTTTGAATGATGACAGTCTGTGACTACACTTGGTAACCTTTAATTAAGAAAAAATGAATTTGGGAGAGGGCATAAGCCACTCATGCAAACTGGAACTAAAACCAAGCAGCATGCATGATTTAAGTTTTAAAAAATACACCAAAAAAGATCTCAATAATCCCCCTCCCCCCCCCCCCCGAGAAAAATAGATTTGTGCATGTCTTACCTCCAGTTTGGAGAATGTTGCTATCCAAATTCGTCTCGTGTGCCGTTCTCTCACCATTCAGCGCTCAGCAAGGAGCTTTGTGTGAGTGTGTGTGTGTGTGTTCTCCTTGGAAGGTGTTTCCCCATTCTCGTGACCCTACATCACTGACAGAGGAGAGCAGATCGTAGGAGGACGAGATGGGGGGGGGGGGGGGGGGGGGGGGGGGGGGGGGGGGGGGGGGGGAAAGTAGGAGAAAGGGACAAGGCATGTGAAGTCCATTACAGTGTAGCATGTGTGATTAAGTGCCGTCCGTCACTGCAGAGGAAGAGCAGAGGGTCTCGGAGTTTCCTGAGCCGCTCCAACCTCCGTCTTTTTTGGGAAGTAAAAAGAGACACTTGTTTCTTCAAAGTCAGACTTATTGTGCACACAATGTTTCTTGCACTTGAGAAGAATTTATCATCATGAAATATAACAGACTGTAAGGTTGGATAGCCCGACACTTCCATTGTCTCCAAGTCTGCTCCTTTAAAGCTTTCAGCACCTTCTCAACAATGTGTTCATGACAAAGAGGCAAAGGGAGAGGACTTTGGTAATTCTGGAAATACTAATGTGATTTACCAAGATATTCCACTCTGAGGCTCTCCTCATTGGACCACGGCATTCCTTTTGACCTAAATGTCCACCAGCAGCAAACAACTCTTCGCACTCAGCTGACACAACAAGGCTAACGTCAAATCATGATAGAAAGTAAACAGCCTAGCTCCTCAGACTCAAAGATAAATAAATCCACGAGACAACTGTTCAATCATGAGCAAGCCTTTTATTGTAGCTTTGAACACAGAAAGATTCACATGAAAGTGTCTAAAGCAAGGCAACAAATAAACAGTGAGGCCGTCACTGCCGAAAGACTACAGATCCCAGAGATATGAAGGCAGCTGAAAGGGAGGGGAAGTGTGTGTGTGTGTTTATCAACATGGCAAATGAAAGGCGATGGCATCAAGTCAGGACCGTTCACATAAAAAAAATTAATCACTCCACACTTTCAACACAAATATGTCAAAAACACTTAATCTCTAAAGCAAGGTTTTAAAGAATAGGGTTGCTTTTTTTTCTTCAAGTCAATCTCAAAACAATTCTCATGTACCAATAAGCGTTTAAAGATTTAATGTATAATCAGTATAATTGTTCCTACTGTTCATAGTGGCCACAAAGTAAACTTTAAAAGCGATATCAGTGTTTTTAAATCAGCGACACAACCCAGTCCTATTCCTGAAGTTATCATCAGACTTACATTAGTTTGTCTTTTTAGTATGAAGATTCCCTTTGTGTTAGTATTCCTTCATCAGAACTCAGCAAGTAAACACTGATTATCGGCTGCGATGCAGCTATTCACTTTCATTTAAACTCCGCCGTGGTCGGTGATGTTTGCAGGCAGTTATCAGACAAGAGTCAATGGTACAACTACACCTTTTGAATAAACTGTGAACTTATCGTCCCATTAGCGAATAGCAATGCGAGTAGTCACCAAACTTCTACACAACATATTTTGCTGTACTACAATCTGGTGTCTAAACTCAGACTGCTGAACAACGACTAGTCACTCTATGTACATGTGAGCAAACAAAAAATATATATATATGACCCTTTCCTTTAACTTTGACTCAAACAATGTTAAAGGGCATAAAACAAAACGTCAACTCCAAATGTATCTACAAAATCTACAGTGTACATACTGTTGTCTATGGCACAGTAACAAATGTGCATGTGTCAAATCACTCAAATAAATTATATCTGATTAAATATAATGAACCAACTACATCTATCTGTATGCTCCGCTAATAAAATAAAGCTTAAATTGATTAGTTTATGATGAATTCAACCACTGAGCGCTCGTTAGTGTCAGACAGAGAAGCACAGCAGCAGCAGCAGGAGGAGAGAAGGAGCGCAGTGTTTCACCATACATGGAGCGGAAACCAACACAGGTTGGACTGAGTCATAGACATGTGCTCACCCCTCTCTCTCCCCCCCCACACACGTGTATGTATGTATGCATGCATGTATTTACACACACGTATGTATTTACACATAAATACACACATGTGCGCACACACACACACACACACACACACACACACACACACACACACACACACACACACACACACACACACACACACACACACACACACACACACACACACACACACACACACACACACACACACACACACACACACACACACACACACACACACACACACACACACACACACACACACACACACACACACACACACACACACACACACACACACACACACACACACACACACACACACACCTCGTCAGGGATTAAAACGAAGAAAATATATGTACCACATTTTTACAACAGGCCTCTCTCGGCTTCACCCTTTTGGAAAACAAGTCAAACTTATCCTGAAAAGCATGAACTAGGCACTGTGTCACTCAAAGTAGGCCGAAGCTAGATCCAAACGTTAATGCTGAGACACTAAACAGTCCCTTTGGAAAAGTGGTTGTAAACTTTAAATAAATACCAACAAACATCATTACCTCTGAACCTAAATGTACAGGTGGGTGTACAGTGGCGGTATTGTGGTGGGCAGCAAAGTCCCAGCAATTAAGAGGATAAACTAGTGACCGTTAAGACATTTTAGATCCACAGTGGAAGTGTTTATTCTGCCAGTGCAGGCCCAGTTACCTGCACTGGTCTTGTGTTTTTTTGAAGGTCTGAAGGGCTTCAGGTTGCTGGTGACTGAAGCAGCTATCGTCCATTACTGAGGTTCTTTGTCAAGCCACAGTAATCGCTCTTTCCACCAGATCTGTAGGCAACTGGTAAACAAAAACATGCAAATGCAAACTTCCGTCTCGAGATTTTTACATAAACCAAATAAAATGAAAATACATTATTTCACTCGTTTCCAAGAATTTTGAGGAGACAAGGGACTACATTTGTTTAAGTCTGGTGATATTCTTATTTTTGCTCGTTGTCAACAAATCTTACCACAACAAACAATGAATTGATCCAACTAACGTGTTGTGCCACAGTGTTGCACTTGGTTACACAAATGTCTTTTTTTGGGGTATAAAACACAACAGACAAATGAGTTCCTCACTGTGCTACGGTGAATAGGGGACCTACATGACAACACTTGTTCTGGTGAAGTGCCCATCTCTTGCTTTGTATGGCACATCACGTAACCTAGGTTACACTCCCTTGATGTCATACTTATGATTGCGTTTCAACCGATTTACTCAGTGCAACTGGTAGTAGGCTTAAACATAAACTCTAAGGTTCCCACATGGGTTCCTGGGGGGCATTCTAGAGGTACCCAGCTGTATTACTTTGCATGACCTGCATTCTGCTTTTTTAGATTCTGGAATAAACTACTAAACCAGACGAGGATGCATATTCAGAGTGACAGCGGATTAAGGCTACATAATAAATTAAATGATCTAGTGAAGAGATTTTAACTTTTTAAAGATTTACATAGGAACAAACAAGCTTCAGGCTGTGTGCCACAAACTGGCCGGGAAAGTAAGAAACCCCAGAGAGGATGATTGTTTAGGTTTTTTTCTAACCAGAAAATGTTTGTAAAGTTAACTCATGTCAACATGCCTTTTGAATGTCTTAGTTCTTAAAACATAAAATCTACACCAGTGTCTCTGGAGCTTACCTACGGCTGTACTTTAATCCGTCTCCTCCTCCGGTCTCTGGTCTTTCTGAGGGACAGGTACGACAGCTGTCCCTAACAAACCTCTTCTTACAATGTAGGGACACGAGGGACCACTAGGTATGTCGGCAAATCCTGCAGGGCGGGGAGAGGGCAGAGGATTAGGGGTAAGCAGATGTGGAACAGAGTGTGAAAGCTCATTTTCACATCTATGTTCCAAGTATTGAGATGGCATTCAGGACCTAGATTGTAGGTCAGATGTTTCTTGTACCAAATGTCAGTTTACGCAATTCTACACAAAACTAAAATGACCCAAGTCTGATGTTTTCCTCTTAGTTTTTTATACAACTTACCTTTCATAACAACTTCCGGCAGTCCATAGGGTTCATACTCTGTGTCGTCAAAGGCGGCTGACAGCTGCGTTCTGTTGCGGCGGATTCTTTCAGCCAGACGGGCCGGATCAGTCGGGATGGGGAAGGAACCCGTAAACAACACTCTATCTCCTAACCCTGCCCCTTCAGATGATGGAACAGGAGAGACCACCAACTCTTCTTCATCTTCCTCCTCAGTCTGTGTGTATGCACAGTGGAGTTCAGAGGTTGTTGGAGCACTGTGAAGATGCAAACTCTCCTCCGTTTGACTGCTGACACATCTCATTTCGGCCCAGTCATCTTTGTCTGAGCAATCATGTGTTGTTTGTAATTCGTTAGTGGGTCTGGAAGCATTAGATATGGCCTCAGGATTCCTTGTGTAACACTCAGCTGATTTGGTCTGCTTTGGTCTTGAGACTTTGGTGGAATCTTTGGTGGCATGTGGTTGTCCAACTTTCTCAAATAACATTTGTAAAACGCCCGTGTCTCTCATCCCTTTGTGGTTTATTTGACAGCTATTCAACTGATGCATGAGGGTAATCTCATGGTTTTCTTTTTCCGATTCCTGAGTCCAGAGAAACAGATAACGATTAAGGGCATAAGCCTACATGAGAACAAAGTTTTCACAAGTTTTGTGACAAAAGTAAAAACTGTGAACTAAAGCATTCTTCTGGAGGAGGTACTGAGGACAGACCGGTGTTTTGAGCTTTGATACAAAGTAACGATTTAGTTTACAGGTCCTTAATTTCTTAAAACTTAAAAAAAATAGGTTTCTTTGAAAGAAATGTGTAATGTGGTACCAATTACTTGGAAAATAGTAATTTCCTCATTAGTTTACTACAGAAAACATTATTATTATATGTTGAACTGTATACTCTGGGTTACACTTCAGTGACTTTTGTGTGACAATTCAACCTCTCCATTTTCACTAGACTTTGCACCAAAATTACAGTTTCTTCCAAAAAGCTTCTGAGGAATTTATTGGGACATTATGGACTTGTAAAATTAAGCTTCACGAGAAAAACTACTTCAGTCTGAACTCATTCTAAATGGACTGCAATTATATAAAGCTGGTAAAGGGGTTTCTACAAAAGAACCTCGACATAAACAAGCATAAAACACATAAGGGTCTGTTAAACAAGTGAGTAATAAAAAATAAAAAAATCACCTGAACAATCTGATTACATTCCTGAAACGCCACAGTCTTTTTAGAAGGATCATGACTCTTTGGTTCAGGGAGGTTGCTGTGCTGAAGTCTTTTGGTAAAACAACAACAAAGTTAATTCAAAGCATACACAAAAGAAGACAACAGAAACCTACAAACAGACATACATCGTGTTGGCTTTACATGTATTTGACATTTCTTCTTCAGATCTAGTGTGAGAGTGTTACCTGGAGAACAACATGCGGCCCTGCAGTTTGTTGGAGGAGCAGGAGAGGAATACATCATCTTCTCTGACTATTGTCACAACACCAGGGCTCTCCTGAACCCCCAGGTTAGGCTCCTGAACCTGGGTTTGACTAGTCACAGTCAGAGCCTGGCTCTGGGTCATGTCATCGGCCTGCTGCTGGTTTGACTGGGACTGTGTGACAGCAGAGATCTGGTCCTGGGTCTCAGACTGGTTGTCTGTATTGGGAACGAACTGGTCCAATATTAGGGCTGGTTGGGAGGCCAGTCTCCACATAACAAGCTCATCGGCCTGCTGCTTGGTCTCCGCAGAGAGAGCCCGTAACCTCATATGCAGCTCCTCCACCTGGACAGGAGGGGAAGGACAGGCTCAAACTGATATTCCAAATAAAACGTGACATATGGAAAACTTAAGAGTAATATAACATGTACAACAGTTGGTGGAAGAAATTAAAGGTGATTGTTTGCATCTTTTGAAGAGGGTGGTATGAGGTACTTATCCATTGTCAGAGTATTAACTACATGGCAGTTGACACGCTCCCAGTTTGGAGAGGCAGACCGGAGTACCGGCACAGGAGCAAATCAAAGTACTGCTGTGGACGGGGAACTAAACAGAAACTCATCAATGCTCTCTTCAAAGCCACTGGACTGTTCTAAATATAGCGCACACTTACGGATATAATGTTTTTGAAGTTGGCCTTTTAGGTAGCTATGATATACTGTACTGCTGTCTGCAGCAGTGCATTGCTTTGCTCCCGTCTGTTTCTCCAAACTGGAGACTACTCTAGGTATACACTGACTATGGATAAACATATCTTTCCTTTAATATTTTTCCTTTATTGATGCAATATACTGTAACATTACATCTATCCATGTCATAGTTTCTCCATTATATATTACATTTCCCCGTTTATGTGATTAATTTAACAACCTATTTTTGTCCCTCTTCTCCAGTAACACATATCTCGTCCTTGTTGTGATATTAAGAGGTAGCATGCTGTCACTACCTGATGGTGTAGGCGGTTGATCTGAAGCTCAGACACTGCCTCCAGCTCTTCTTCGGCCTTTGTAGCCCGACAATCTCCCATTCCTAAATCTCCTTCATTGTTCATCCTCTTCACATCCTGAAGCAGTGATTGCTCCGCGTCAGTGCTGATATTATCCGGCACACTTTGTGACCTGTGCTCCGCCAAGCAGGACAGAGAAGCATTTCCTGTGTTTTGGCTTTGCTTGACTGGGTCTTCTTGTTTTTCACTGTCCGTGTCTAATGCTGGGGTCCTGGTGTCTGAGACAGCCATGCCCTCTATTACTTGTTTCAGCAGCAGATTCTCCTGTTGGAGGGCGAGCAGTTCTGCAACCATGTCTGCTGTACCTCCATCTTGACTGGACTCAGTCTCACCCATCAAACCAGCAGAGTCCTGGTTACTCTGAGTCTTGTCCTGAGAGCCTGGATGCTGTTCCCCTGACCTTCGGGCTTCATTGTCTGATTCACCACTAATAGGTGTTGTTGGTCTTTCAGCATTAGATGTCACAATCTCTCGTTGACCTCTTTGTGCATCAGAGTGACTGTCTGCTCCTGAGTTTGTAATGAGGATGGTGACAGAACACTCATTTTTCTGGTTTGACTGAAGCCCTGAAATCTCCACAGACCTCTCATCTTGTGTCTCTTCTTTTTGTTCTTTATCCTCCACCTCTTTGACTATCATCTCCTCTCTTCTTTTCTTCTCCTCTCCCTCTTTATCAGCCTTGCGTGCATCCAGCTCTTGCTTGTAGCGCTGCAGTTCCTCTCCCTGGACGAGGAGGATACTCTCCTTCTCTTGTAGCTCAGCCAGAAGACCAGAGATGTGCTGACTCTGCTTCTCAAAGGCCATGGTTAGCTGCTTTGTCTGACGTGTCACCTGACAAGAAAATAAAAAGGACAGAAAAAGAGAGAAAATGTTCAAGACAAACTGGTAATAAGCAGACTAGTAGCTACTCTACAGTCGCTCTGAGTGGCTTCTTTCAAAACTTCTTTCATTACACCTAAATATTATAAAATAATCACAATTAGATCTTTTTCAAACAGCTAATTCTAAGTGTCGATTTAGTATATCAAATGTTTTTCTTTGGATCTTATCAATATCAATTGTTCTGCTGTGGGTGGACACAGTTAATGTACTAAACTGTATATCCACCATGACTTACCTGGCTCTGCAGGGCCTCCAGCTTAACCTGGTACTGGTTAGCACGTTCTGTCTCCTTTGTATTCTCCTTCTGCAGGCGCACTACCTCTTTTGTCAAATCTGAGGCGGCAGGCTCAACCTGCTGGAGGTCAGAAAGTGACCTTGTGTGGTCTGACAGGGGAGACCCTCGCAGATTTTTTTGTCTGTCGTCTTCCATGTCAGAGGCTACTACACCTGTTTGCTCCTCATCTGACAGAGGTGAGCGTTCAGGACCTATCACTGTTCGCTCTTCCTGGATTAGAACTGCTGTGGTCTGAGATACAAGCATGTTGTGTTGGTTGGTGTTCTGGCAGAAGAGGTGGCGCTGCTCCGGTGAAGGGAGAGGTTTGTTGTCACAGCGAACAATGTTGGAGTTGAGCTCATCATTGTGGAGGGTCAAGTATGTCAGCGGGCTGTTGGCAAATGAGAGTTTCTCCTCTTCCAGTGAGTCTTCTTCTCTGCTGTGCTTCAGTTCTTCCAATTCACCTCTAAGTTCTTCCAGTTTCGTTCTCAGCTCTTTCTTTACATCTATGTCTGTGTTGGTTATTTGGTTCCTCTCCTCTTCCTCTCTCTTTCGCTCTTCCTTTTCTAAAGCCAGCTGAGCTTTCACCTCCGCTAGCTGTTTCTTTAGCTGGATATTAAGTTCTATCATTTCATTCTCCCGGTCTTCTAGTGCTTTGTTTTTCTCCTCCTGCTCCTCTCTCTCATCTCTTTCCTCCCTTCCTCTTGTCATCTCTTTCTCCAAAACAGCCATGGCCTTCCTCAACCTCTCTGTCTCAGCCCTCTCACTCTCCAGCTGTGCCCCCCATTCCTTGTCCAGCTCATCCTTCTCCACAGCCTGGTTGGCACGTTTGCGGCTGAGTTGTTTGAGCCGGGTCCTGGCTTCTGTCTCGGCCCGTCGTTGGGCTTCCAAGTCCTCAAGTCGTTTCTGCAGTTCTTCACGTGCATCATGTAGCTCTGAACGCAGTGTGGCATTCTCCTTCTTGAGGTCTTCAGAGGCCTCACAACGATCACCATTCATAGAGGTGTTGGTGGGCGTACCAGCAGCAGAATGAGGGGAAGCAGAGAGCACTTGATCAAATGTGGAGCACTTGTTTGTTCCAGAGCTGTCACTCTCTATCGCCTCATTTCTACTTTTATTCTCCACCTCATTACTTCTGTGTCCTCCACTTTGTAAACACTCAGAGTCTGGGGAGATAAAGTCAGTGATGTGTTCGGAGTCGATGCCTTCTCCTGGCTCTCTGTCAGACGGGTAAGATGCTGCAATCTCTGCCCTTCTCTTATCCACGTCCTCTTCCCTCTTCTGCTCGGCTAGGGTGGTGACACTGGGCCTCTTGATGTGAGTTGATGGTCGAGAATGAAGAGAGTAAGAAGGTTGAGGGGAGAAACTCTGCCCAACAGGGCACAGCTGGACAGGTTGAAGAGGGGTTGCTGGGACAGCTTTTTGTTCTGGAGTTAAAAGGAAAGAAATACAATCAGCAGAATTAAAGATGCTTTTTTTTTTTTTTTTACTATACATACACTGAGAAATCATAGGCTCGAGAAAAAGCAGTAGTCAGAGCGTATCTCCATTTTTGATGCATTACTGGCATATTTGCGTTAATTTGAGAAAATGGATGGTGCATAAAGTACCAGCAGGGGGCAGCACTGGGATAAAAGACTTATTAGCGGGGATGCACATGGTATGTATTGTAGCATCCATGAACTTCCATCACTCAATAGTTGTCCACTTAAATAATTAAATGTCCATAACCCCTTTATAAAATTCAAATTAATCATCACGTATTTGCCCAGCTTTGGAGTCTTTTAGCAAGACACTGAATCTCTACAATCTCCTGACTTCTTGACCTCCCAGTGGACATATCCCATGACATATCCCTTTGTGTTCTCTCCTACCCACAGCTCGCTCCTCACCCTGCAGTTCTTTAAGAAGACGAAGGGCGTCAACTCTCTCCTCTGCCAGTCTCCTCCCCTCCTCCTCCAGAACTCGCTCTCGCTTCCTGCTCTGCTCCAGACTCACTGCCACACCCTCTGCCTCACGCAAAGCTTCCTAATGGGAGGGTAAAAAACAACAACACACAATAAGGTGGATCCAATCCATCCAAATAAAGTGCTCAGTATTTGTGCAGCAGGAGCTATGTATTGACAGCTGTACATACAATCATAGTGTCACAATAGCAACAGACCACAGACAAACAAGCAACAGATAAACGCCCTCCAGAACTACTCTGCTGATCTTGTGTGCAAGTTTAACATTCATCATTCAGATTCAGTTACAGTACAGTTGGACGTTTCCCCAAGTACAGTAGGATATGAAGGTTCATTCCTTGCCATAGTGACTGGCAGGGGCAATTTAAAAAATAAATATCAGATAACTCATCTAGTTTGCTCTGTTAAATGCTCTCTAATGCTAAACCTTTATTAAAACATAACAATGCAGCAGCTGGATGATTGAAGAAGCCACAATTTACTTATTATTTATTAACAGTTCACTCATCTTAGAGTGACATATGGCACATCAAGATGTTGTTAAAAATGGATGGAGTTCATTATACAGTCACTGCTCAGACTCAGCTAATGAATAATTAAATCAAATAAGACAATGACTCATGACCATCACTAGCGCATGCGTGCGTGTGTTACCGTCAGTTTGGCTTGTGTCTGTGCCTCTTTCTTCTGGCTCTCCTGCAGCTGTCCCTCCGTCCACTTTAGTTTCTCTTTCACAGTGTCCAGCTCCTTGTTCAATGCCTGCTTCTGTAGAGACAGCTGATACAGGATATTAAGATTTAGTAGCGTTTTTTTTTTTTTTTAAGAGGAGAAAAAAAAAGGGAAAACTAAATTAAAAAAAGATTAGATACAAGAAAAAGGTGAAGATAGGAAGTACACATTAATTAATTAATTAATTAATTAATGTCTGTAGTTGTAGGCGCAGGAATCAGGACCAGTGAAGGGAGCAGGAAGCAGGAGAACAATCAGTGATCAATAACGGGCATAAGCTGCGTCTAATGTCATTAGCAGGGATCTCTGTGGGGAAAGTTAGGAAGACTTAACAGGCTGATCGGCTTCCCACTAGTGTTGATACCAATTCATGTCATGGTACACATGACCAGTGTTTAAGGTAGAGTTATTGTAGATGCCATATAAGATCACTACTAATCCAGTTTTATTAATCACATTACTAATCCAACTAATAGTTACTTTCCTCAACCTTTTTAGTTTAATTATTCTTGTTGGAAATAGCAATACAGTACAGTGTACCTGAAGTACCGAACAAGGTGGTAAATAGAGCTCACAATGGCTGTTTGATGTTGTAGGCCTCAACTTTTAGAAGATGCATTATACAGAAGGCCTTCAACAACAATAAACGTTAGCCAAGAACAATAACTTCAGTGACAGGTTCATGTAGTGTAACCAGTTCAACCACTTTTCTAATAATGGAGTTAATTACTAATGAGATGTAGCAGGGACTGCATAATCTATTTTTTTTATTTAATTCCTGCAACAACCCAACAGCTCATACATTATGTCTCCATAAATCATATCAGCTGAGCATTTTGAGTTTTCTGTGTTTGCAATCTTTTCTTTTCTCCAGTTGTTTTCCTTGGGCACACAAGGCTGTGATATACCGTTTTGACAATGCTTTAGTCAGTTCATTAACTGCATTCAAATATATCACAAATAATCATTAAAACCTTGAGTTCTATGGGTTAATCATGACTGAAACTCCATGCCAACTTAAAAAAACTCCAAACACAAATTTCATAAAGAGCTGCAGTTTTATGTGCGATTTGAATCGACACAAACTGCCTCTGTGTCTTTACTCTCTGTAGACTTGTCAGATAAAACAAGATAACATCTGTGTGGTTTACAAAGGGCTTACAGCGTGGGTAGAATGAATGCTCATTGTTAAGACTTTTTACACCATGTCTAAGGGCATAGGATGTTTTTTTTTTTTTTATACGTCAAAACTCACCCTATTGCGGGATAATGTGTATTATTGTTTTACTGATAAAAAAGGAATTACCATAACATTCCTTCACATAAAAGGAAATCCAAATAAAAAGAAAATTACAAAACCATGTCTTCAAACACAAAAACACTCCATCTCTTCAGTCATGCAGCTTGCCTCAACACACCTTCATCCCACAGCCATGCCTTCACGCCTTGCTTACGATGAACTCTTTACTATTTCTCACACACAAGTTATGAGTTAGTTTCACACTCCCATAACCAAAGCATTCTACACCGTCAAACATAGTCACACAGTCATTACCTTCGCTGCTCAACCTTTCCACTGGGGAGAAACCGAGAGGAGGACGAAGCAGAGAGGACAGCGGGTGGAAAAAAAGGAAACAGAAACACAGAGGGCAAGAGAGTGAAACAGAGAGTGAGAGAAAACAACAAGGGTAAGAAGCAAGTGTGGGAGAACAAGCGAGAAAAGTGTATGGACCTTTGCTTTAAGTACCAGGAAAAGAGAGGAGGAACAGAGGAAAGGGAATAGAGAGGAAGCAAGAAAGTAAAACAGGGAATAGCTAAAAAAAAAAACAGAGCAGGCATATGAACCAAAACAATATGTACATATTCCTCTAATATTGATAGAGATCTGAATTAAAAGCCATATCTTGGTGAATACATATGTATAAAAAAACATATTGGGGCCTTGTTCATGTGTATATAGATTGTGCATATGAATGTACTGTGTGTGTATATTTACCTTGTCAGCCTGGGCCTGCAGGGCGTTGTGGAGCGTCCTGGCCTGCTGGAGCTCCACGTTGCACTTATTCACCTCCTGCTGATGCTGCTTCTCCAGAGACTGCTTCTCCTTTTGAAGCTCTGTCAAATCCTGGACGCATACACAACAAACTCTGAGCCACTATCCTCAATCGTAAGGTGGAACGAATTCATTTTTTATAAGAGTTGAGCCTTTTCTCTAAGCATCGTCTTTTATGTCCATCAATCGTTCATCTGTCCATATCACCTATCTCACCCTTTGGTGTTGTTTCTCCAGCTCCTTTAAGCGTTGTTGGTGTTGCAGTCTGCTGCTCTCTGTGTTTTGCCTCTGACACTTCAGCTCTTCCTGGAGGTGCTTCAGCCTTTGTTCAGCTCCTGACGCCTGCCACACAAACATACCCTCTTTAAAATTGACAATTAGACAACTTTATTTGTGTCCATCACAGGCTTAAGAGTGTGTGCCTTGCTAAAGAGTAGTCACATGTTCAATTATTCTTAAGTGTACATGTAAAAAAAGGTTGTGCATGTTTTTGTCTTTGTAGGTCAAACTCTAAACCTGTTTTATCAACTTGCATTTACGCAACGCGTTTTATATTGTTCTCAATTTTTTTACCTTGTTTTGTATCTTTTGGTGCTAATTTGGGATCTCAATTTGACAATCTAACACAAGGAAAGCACCAACACAGAGAACTTAGCATAGATACTCTTAATACATGACACAATTGTAAGCCTTTCTGGGTATTGTACGTTGTTTGCCAAATGGTTAGATTTCACAAAATATTTTGGAAAATACAGAACATTAGCAGTGGTATGAAAGTCATTGGTTTTCAGTAGTAGCATCACCAGTTGAATCAGCTGTGATAGTGGGTGTTTTTACCCGCTCACTCTCCTGGGCTGTGCGTGCGTGTGCCAGGCTGAGCTCATTGCTGACTTTCTGAAGGCTGAGCTCCCTGGCCCCGAGCTCCTTCTTGCTTTGCACCATTTCACTCTGGATGGACTTCAGCGTCCGGGCCTTCGCACACAGCTCCTCCTCCAGAGCGGTCACACGACTCCATGCATCTGTTAAAGATGCTGGTCACAAAGAGATATACCGGTTAATACGCTCATAACCTCCCCTGAACACCTTTTAGGTAAGCTGATTTTAAAAACCAAAGCGAAAATCTTGTTATGATCAGTATGCTGGAGAACATATTGCAGTGTTGTAAATCTCAGAGGAGTGTTTCAGAACACACAAACACACACAGTTGCATCTTACATCTTATTTACTAAACTGATATACAGTTTGCATCACTACCCAACATGTTCCAGAAGAAAACAGCTGACACAAATATTGATTTAAAAAAAAAGGGAAATCAGAGTAATACAAATATTTGAATTCCAGAGTAAGAAGGATTTCAACTTGAAATAGGGGAAAGGTGAATGAGTGGGTGGAGAGCAACTGAGACAACAGAGGAGCTTTGGGAAAACACAAATTTGTAAAAGCTTTCCCCTCAAAAAGAGCCTCGACATCATCACCAAGAAGACCTTGATTTCTTATAACTGACCACCAACAGTCAACCACACAGCAGCAACACCCAGTTGGGGTCTTCCCTAATGGGGTCAATCCATACAGACTGGCTCATTGATCAGCTGTTGTAACTCTGTACGATACTTTCAGAAAGCCTGTGGATGTCCGGCTGCTGATTTCCAATGCCAGGAATGAAATCAATGTCTGTCCATTATGTTGTCCTGTATCTTTTTCCTTAATTTTACAATACTGTTCAATGTTTTAAGTGAAGAGCGGCTACAAAACAAAATATCTATAATTATTACCCTTATCACTATCTTTACTTCACAAAACAAGTTTCATATAAGTGTACCGTTTATTTTACCATCTATTGTGACTTCTGTTAAAATATAGTTGTCTTCTACAAATTATCACAATTCATTAATTATTAATCACAATTTGTTGTACTACTAGCCCAAAAATAACCTGTGGTTTTCTACAATATACATTTACCAAATACAACCTGAACAAGCAAACCTGAATAAAATCCTGCAACGTGTATATAAAGTATGTCTGCCTTCAGAGAGCAGAACATAATAAAAGAACACAGCAGCAACCAGCCAGTGAAAAGCACACCTAATGTAAACACTGCACTGCTTCCTCCCCCTCCGTGTCCCAGCAGCTAGAAGTAGCATTTAACATTGAACTGTCTCCTTTCTCCTCTGAACAAACACTCTGAATAGAGTGCAACAGAGTGTCACATCACAATTAGTAAGTGTACTAAGAGCCATCATGAAACTGGCCTGGGAGCAGAGTCTGGCTGAGCCAATGATTTTGACACAATTCTTATGTAACAAGTGTTGAGGTTATACAGAGTGCATGAGATTTGTTGAGGTAGAAGCATCAGGGTGAATTAGCCTTGATGCAAAAATTAACCTGGTAGCCATTTCTCAACTTTACGGAATCATATTCAAAAGCAACAATGAATTAAACCGACCTACGAGTTTTGACTTCATCCACAAAGATTATTATTATTATTGTACAAAATATAAAAAATTAAAATGTAAGCATTGTAGTTAATTTAGCCCTTTATCCCCAACACATGCATCATTTGCTTTTGTTTGAGTAACATTATAAAATCAAGTACCAGTTAAATGGAGAACAGCAGAATTTATTTTTACTTCAGTTCATGCTGCATCCCGGTTAGTTAGTTATCGAGATAACTTAATTATCCTTGCTTTAGGAGACATGCTGCCATGTTGAGCTATGTTTATATTTGCAACTACAAATGTGCGACACACTATATTACCATGGTGACCATTTGACATTACTCACTGTCTGTCTCCGTCCTGTGGTCCTTCTCCTTCCCACAAACCCTCTTCTCCAACAGGCCTTGACTGATGACATCTGTGCAGGGTGTCTGGGGAGAGCTCGGAGACGGTCTCCTGGCTGCTGGCCTCGAGTTATCCTGTTCCCACGGAAACGCAGCCAAGGGAGTGGAGAAGATGTCCGATTGGTCGGACGAATGGCGATGGGGTGTGTTCTTGTTTTGGTGTCGGGGTAAGGAGGCTGAGCCTACTTCGGAGAACTGGAGCCGCTGCAGAAGGGAGGAGAAAAGAAAGGGAAGAAAAGAAAAAGGAGGGTGTGAACAGGATGTCAAACTAGAAAGAACACAATAACAACATTTACAAACAGGGCTAAAGTTCTTTGACTTAAATAGCATTTTATTCAAGACTGAGTCATTGCTGTTATGTTCATGATTTCTTCCTGATACGATCTAAAAACAACTACACTGGAGTATTCCCATTAGCAAAACTCTGGGAGTGATGAAAACAGCTGTTAATTAGTTAGTTAACCAGTGGAGGAAAGAACACAAAACAAAGAAAGTTCTGTTTAACTTACATGAAGTGAGCAACTCCGTAAACTAAAAACCCACATTGGTCTTGAACAAGACAATACATAGCTCAGCACAATAACATGCTGGTACTTACTCGAATATGGAGTCCTTCATCTCTACAACCTGGCCGCTCCTCCTTTCTACTGCCTACAGGGCAAAAACACAGCATAGGGATTGACTTGGTTCCTAAAGCCAATCACAAAACCTGAACATAACAACGGAAGTGAAGACTGAAGATCCAAATATTTTACTGACATGAGAGGAAAGAGAAATGCAACAGTCCTCACAGAGTGAAGGGTTGGGAAAGGCCAGGAGCTATGGGAGTTTATTTATAACCTCTTTGCTCATTTAGGAGTCTTGTGTTTTCTGGTTCATTTTCAACATTATACAGTGCATTAATGAAAAGATATATAGAACGAGAGAGAATAAACACAGGTTTTGCAGGACTGTACCATTGTCTTCCCAGGGGGATGTTGTATTCCAGCAGGGTGTAGAAAACAGCGTTGTATCTGCCGATCTGCTGCTGTTCTGCAGCTCTGCCTCCAGCCTGAGGGTGAGTGAGTAAGTGAGTGAGTGAGAGAATGAGAGAGAGAGAGAGAGAGAGAACCAAATGTGGCACCATTATCCAAATGACAATGATTGCAGCTACAAAACAAACAAACCTAATAATGGATTTTATTGGTGTTATTGGATTTTATGAATGCCATTTCACTGGTCCTAACCTTTTGATTTCGAGGGTGAGTTTGCTGTTGAGGGTGCGAGCAGCATCTACCTGGCCCTCCAAAGAGCATACTTGGGCCTGCTTAGTCTGAAGCTCCTGGGTCAGGCGCTCACTGCTGGTCACTGCTGCCTTGGCCTCCTCTCGAACACCCCGGAGCTCTCTCTGCAGACACTGGAGCTCCCCACGGACCTCCTCATACTTGACAGGGAAGAGGAGGAGAAAGAAGAGAAGGACAGGTACATATTTTAGGATATGGTATGAAAATACAATTTTCAACGGCATTGCTCATACAGATGTTTAATAATGAAAAACAATATGTAGGTCACACTAAAGGTGATGACAGTGTGGTATTGAATTGAATACTTGGATGTGGCTCAATATGACTGCCTGCTTGTACCTTCACGTTCTGTTTTTCGACGCCCGTATGGATGTTGTCCAGTTGCAGCTGTTTCTGCTTGTTCTCTCTGGACAGTCGCTCTTGATGGACCTGCAACTCCTTCACCTTTTGCAGAACCCGTCCAGATAGCCCCACCGTCCAGTCCTCCTCAGCCCAACTCATCTCTCTCTACCTGGGCCGTACAGGGTGGGAAAATAACATCAGCACAAAAAAAAATCAAATACAAGTTAAGTTTTACTTCTGGATTTATTTGTTTGCCTGCATTATAATACAGTGAAGAACAGTTCCTACAACTTGGTTTCTGAGGACTTGGGTTGGCCATTTGTGCCAAATACATGCATCCATGAGAAACTCTGTTAGCTGACCTGTCTTATTCTTGCTTGACAGATCCAGAATCAGACAGTTTCTGGAGCCATGGGAGTCAGCAGCTGGAGTGACGAAAACCAGCAACACACACACAGTCTGAAACAAAGCGGAAGTACAGGCCCGTTATCTACGGTGCATGGAGCTCATTGTCGATTAGTGTTGTGATCCACATCACATGCATCTTCATGTTTCAATCATCTGTGTTTGTGGCTGTGTGTCCTGTCTTGAATATGTGACGTTGCTATGGCTTTGATCCCTCAGGGAGGTGCTGGTTGTCACTGCTGGACAGCTGTTACTCAGTGTTTTCCAACACAGCCCGCCTGCAACGATTCAAGAGCAAAATAAATCCATTCTCTCTCTCTCTCTCTCTCTCTCTCTCTCTCAAACTTCAACAGCAACAACAGTTATATGCTTACTTACAAACAAAGTACATCACAATTGCAATGCAATTATTTTCAAGTTAAATCTGCAGACTTTTACAGACAAGAAATGGACACAAAAGGAAAATGGAAAGAAGAAAAGCCTGATAAAAATAATGGCTTGACCAAACTTGTACTATTTAATTCTGAAGTCAGCTTTGACATGCACTCCAGCCTCAAGGCTATTAACACCATATCTGCGGTTCCAGTCAAAGCTCACAAGTTATGTCACTGTGTTTACGGTGTTTAACTAGAGTGGCATACATAATCAACTGAACTGACTGATGTACTCGTGAAATACACAACTCATTATGGCACTTGGATTGGCTACAAATACTTTACAATAGCACTTCTGTGGAGGGACTTCTTCCAAGTGAGTGTGTGTTTTAATTTCGGTTGACTTGCTAATAAGCCTAGCATTAATGATGCTGGTTACCAAGCTGCATTTGGTTTCGAGCCGCAACTATCAAATATTTGTATCAGATTAATCATTATTCATCAATTCATAGTTTAGGCCAAATAAAGATCGCTGTAAGAATTTCCCCAGAGCCTGAGGAACCTCAAATAGCTTATTTTAATCAATGACAAAAACATAATTTGCAATGGAGTTAAAGAGAAAAGCAACAAATCATGCACATCTGACTTTGTCAGTCACAGAATAATGAAATCCTCAAGTTACTTCCATTGTTGACATGAGTCACAGTCCAGTACTTATCAAGACAGAGGCAGGCAGAGTGTTCCCGAGATCTAGTGGTCTAAGACACACACTTGCAACATCCTTTATTGAATTCTGGCAAGGGACCACAGTTGCAAGCCATACCCAATGCTGTCTCCCCATGTTACTTGGTACTCTACTGTATAATATACAATAGCGGTATGACATGAATACAGATGTAAACATCAGTGGATTAGTTTAGAAGAATACAATCTACCTGCCACTATTGAATTAAAGGCAGGACAATCTGTCACCTCCATAACTAAAAGGACGCAGCTTTGTGTAAAGACCATCGGCGGAAGCAAAGTAAAGACAGAGCCTAGCTCCTCGTCCCTTCACGGGAAATGTTCCCTCAGTGGGTTAACTTGGGTGTAACAGCAGGTTTAGAGGAGGAGACGCGGGCATCCAGGAGTTGAACCATGGCCTGTTGTGAACCAGCGGACCGTCACGAGGCTCAAACAGAACAAACAATAAGCGACAACTTCCACAACAACTAAAAGTTTAATTTAAATGTAACCCCAGTGAGTGAGATAACGTGAACGAACACAAGCCCCGCACCGGGGCCGATTGAGACTTTTCTGCCGCCTGTTGGTGCTTCAGTGGTCATAACTCGGGTTAAACTAGCACCGACGCTACAGCTAACCCCTCACTACCCGACTCACCGCTCACCGTAGACCGCTACAGAGGTTCACACAGACCCGGAGCTCCGATACCGACGCTCGCCGCTAGCGGCGGCCTCCAGTTCTTCTCCGCGACACACCGGACGAACCGTCGCTTTGAACAGAACCGACGTGAACAAATGACGTTAGCTGACCGTTTTCATATCTGAGACAAGATGCCGCGCGTCTCGTGCACCTGACAAGCCAACTGAGTCGTTGTGGCACGAGGAGGGGGTGGGCCTAGTGACGTCACAAGGGAATGTTTTGGGAAAAGTCCTCGCTGCGGTGTGACCTACTAATGACCTCTAGCGGTCAGACGTGTGAGCGAAGCTGCCGCTTTCCATCGAAACATATCTTTATATTGATTTTGTTTGACAAAAATTTGATTATCTATAGTTTTCTTTGGTACAACGGGAATAAGCTCCACTCATGAACTGATGAGGCCTTCAGGCAAATGTGCTTAATTACCAGAAAGTGAAGGACTGTCTTGGAGAGTTTCCCCTGAAAATCTGGTTTCATGACTTTCTTTATTACTGCTGATACATGTTGTGTTTATTCAAATCAACACACATAAAAGTTGGAACAATTAAATGCTTCAGAGTAGAAATAATTGACATATGTGTGTTCAGGGAGTTGGAGGAAATAAGACCTCATTTCCATCCTTGGGGTTAATCCGTTCATGTTTCCAGCAATAGTTTAGGTAGTTAGTTTTTTTTACTACCTTTATCACTTAAGTTTTTTTATTATGTTCATTTAAATATATTAACATTCAACATAAATATCACAGTTAGACTTGTCAGACCATAATAAAGTACAGGAAAACAAAACAGAAACACGACAACAACAAAGAAACCCATAAAAACCAAACAGCAGACAAACAAACCAAACAGAAACAAAACACACAGAAAAAACAACAACAACAAAGCAACAACAACAAAATTACACTCACCCAGACACCCCTTTAATTATCTTTTACATGTACATTTGCGTACTCACATACCCTGCATTTATTCCTGCCTTTTCTTGATAACCCAAATTCCGTCGATGAATACTTGACCACTCTAATTTGTTATAGAGGCCATTAGATGTGTCCATGCTTAGTCAGTATGGCTTGAACTGTTCTTTACCCTGGCAATCATATTTTCAAATGCAGCCGTCTGTCATGAGTTTGAGCCATTCTGTGAGCGTGGGCGTATGTGGGCTCTTCCAGTTTCGCAGGTTTTTTTTACTACCTAACAAATTCAACGATTAATTTCACACATAAATTTGAGATTTTTATTACATTAAGTAAGTTTCAATCACCAAGTTTTTACAAAGTGTAGATCCCATTGAGATTTTGGGAGCATTAACAACATTTGATTGCCCCTTGCTAACCCCAACAACTACCACTTTTGGCAATAGGAATGTGGTGTATGATTTTAAAGATACTGTACAAAATAGAAATTCTCCATCTTCACACACATACATATTGATGATGAGGTAGCTCATTGTGAAAATAGAAATCGGCAAACTTGTTTCACATACTGTTAACTATTACTCAAATACTATGAGTGGACAGTGCAGCTAGATCACAAACCACACTCTAAAAAATTACATTAACAAATTACCCATCACGCTTCGAAGGTACATGTTGGTGACCCCAGAACATGGAAGCCAAAACAAATTCCTACATATGTAGTAATGTAAAAAAATATTTCTAATTATATTTGTATCCAGTAAAAAGCATTTTTTATTGGACAGGTCAGCTGTACATATTCTTGCTAAAGTTCCAGGTCACTTTGGCCAACTTTTAAAATAGTTAAATTCATCTCCTCTGCTGCAGCACAATGAAGTCTAAAGTGGATCAATACGTACGTTTAGTGACTCTGCATATGTGTTCGCCCTCTGTGTTGGAAGAACAAAATCGATTTAATCCTTTAAATAGTTTTTATGTTTGATGATTGCAGCTATTGCGCAGAATTCTAGTATTTTTAACAATCAAATACATTTAATCAGTAAACACTGTTGATCACTTACAGTTCCTGTGTATTTACAGCAGTAACAGCATCCATCCACTGCAGGCAACTGTAATTAGATTATAATAGTCATAGTCCCTCATTCTTCCAGGTAGGCTCTGGATTTGAATCTAATCTGAGATTTGGTGGCTCAGTGCTGAGTGGTGCAGAAACCCAGGAACTAGCCTGCAGTTACCTTACATACAAAACCACTTGCTAGCCAGTGGCACAGACAAGAGAGTTTGGGTAGTTATCTAATCTCGTCCATAACAGTCTGGTGATTACAGGTGTGTCTAAAGGATTATTGTGTGCGAACCGGGAGACCATTTTGAGACGGATACTGTGTTGTTTTCAAGGGTTGAGCGGGTTGTAATGGCAGCAGGGTAACAGTTTGAAACCAGAAAGTATGCTGGTTAAAATGTCATGACTGCCCACAAATACCTGTCAGACACTGGGGAAGTGGTTTAAAGTACCTGCTGGTGTGAGTGAGCTGAAATCTTCAGTTTATAGTTAAAACAATTGAGAGAAAACATATTTTAAATAACGTGTTTAAGTTAAATGAAATGACAGTAACTTAATTAGCTAACAGTCCCATGCTATTATATAAACACCCCACCTAAATTGTCAGTCACAAACACCAGCTCATGTGAGGTAAGCTCCTCTCATCACTCGCTCATTATTAATACAGGATTACATTTATTCTCAATCCCAAACTCACACACACACAGTCTACGGGCTCCTCACTAAAGTGCACACCCTATCTGCCGAGGACCGTCAAAGGTAGCAAGGCAGTCAGGTAACTGTGTGCCGCCAGCTGGAGTCCGAGGAGTTTCACTCTTTTTGAATGTCACAAGCTCATAGAGACCTGCTGTTCATCTGGCTGCTAACAGAGGCTTTATCAGGCAACGGGTGGATTTCTGTCCGACAACAGTACACTGCAGCTTTGTAAACCAAATTTCATGACGGTAAGGCACAAGTTAAACTTCTATGAGAGCATTTAGAGCAAGAGAATAAGGAGTGATAATATTCTTCCTCAGAAAACGTGGTTTGTATTGATCAGTTGTTTGCTGTTTACATGCATCTGGCATTAAAGTTACACAGTTTTTCTGAGTTTTCTGTGTGATTATCGAAGCTTCCATTCTCTAAACAACGACAGTAGACAAGTCCCTATACCTGGTAAAAATTGTATCCAAAGTGTAAAAAAATGCTGCGGTTGTATTTCATGGTCTACAAATGTTAATGACGGTTTCCTTTCCTCTGTCCCAGATGTTTCCTTGGACAGCTGTTTTCTCCCTTGAGCCCAAAGTGCCCGGCCAGCGCAGCTCTGAGGAGTTGGTGACCAATACTCTGATGTTGGAGCTGGGGGCCATGGTGAAGCGCACTGAACGCATCCGCTTGGAGCGGGCGACGGAGGGTCGCCGCCGCCGTCGCAGCTCCTCCTCCACAGCGGACTACAGCTGGCTGGCCACTGCCCCGACCCCACAGCCATACGAGCTGACCCCCAGCGACCTGCTGGGGCTGCAGGACCTCTGCGTCAAGATCCCTCCTGCACAGTGTGGCCCTCTGATCGTCAGGTGAGACAGAGAGGGAGACCCGGAGAGAGTTGGACATGGAGAAAACTAAAAGGGTACCATCATTGAAATTAAAATAGTGAGCCAGACTGATTCAGAGAGACACAGAGCTGGACAAAGAGCTTAAAATACAGGCTGGAAAATAGAATATAAAGAAGAAACAGATGAAGAGCGAGCTGCAAGGTTTTAATCAAATCCTCCTAACACCCTTAATAATATCTTAGAAATTAGGCCGATGCTCTCAGATCCAGACCCATTCTTTATCCAAGCAGTGACAAGACATGACATCCCAACCAGTGCTCTTAAACAGTCCTCAAACGCATGTTTGTTTGTTTTTGCATTACAAAGGTCTAAAGCTGAAAGGATTAGTTTGTGAAGCAATTAGTTCACTTTCATTTTCTCTGATTCAACACATTGTACTGGTTTTATGGTATCCCCCTTCCAGCACTAGTGTAATCAGGGTTCAGCGTAGCGAGGGATTCTGCACCCCTTTAAAAAAGACTGTACTGCCCACTTGGTGGTGGTGGCAACTCCCTTCTCTTTTGTTTCTACTCTGTAATTGCTTGTGTTATTTTACACCAGGCTGTTTATATAATCCCACTGCAGGTTCAGGAGGCTGGTGACGCAGATGGAGCCGGAGGTTCACGAGGTCCCCCGGCTGTTTCGCTCAGTTCTACGCGACTGCATGGACGAGGTGAACGGAAATGAAGACATGCAGACGGAGGACGCCGTCTTTGAGAAGCAACAGCGCAGCAAGAGCCTTTCTTTTGTTACCTTCCGCAGCAAATTCCGCACAGGTCAGCTCTTCAGGGGCAGCAACATAAGAGGCTCCAGGGGGAACTTGGAGCAGCAGGTGGATTGGTCCGACGAGGAGGATGCAGAAGGGGAGGAAGAGGCCATCAAGGCCAGGGCGAGGAAGGGAAGGAGCAGGAGCATGCCAGAGATCAGCCCTATGGAGCAGAGTGCCCAGGGGTGAGAGAGTCAGGGTAAAGACAATGCAGAGAGGATGGTGGGAGGGACCTATAGAGAAGTTCTGAAAGGGGGAGAACATGAGGAGAAGGAGGCAAAGTAGAGAGATGGGTCAGCTGAGGAGAGTTTGTTCTCATTCCAAATCATTTCAAAAGCAGAAGATAAGAGTGAGCTTAGGAGGATTTCAGGAAACCGGTCTAATTGCTAATGAACTTGAAGTCTTTAGTTCCCAAAAGCATTGCTGTTTTGGTTTTAAGATTCTAAAACATGTGATTAGCATTTATATGTAATGACAGCAACAAGACTAAGAGTCTACAGTCATGCAAGCAGCTCTGTGAGGGTGTACAGCTGCATAATGTTTCCCCATGTTCACCATCTTAGTTGAGATAATATTTGCTAATTTGCACTAAACACTGAGTACAGCAAACGTCAACCTGCTGGTTGGCAAGAAGAGTTGTCAGAGGATCATTAAAATCATTAGGATACATTGTCTAGGGACCATGGATGACTGCAATCCATCCTTTAGTTGTTGTGATATAGATATGAATAGTCAGAGCCACACCACTAGCATGGTTAATAACTCAAATGTGCTGCATGGGGTTTAGTTAAATAGAATATTTTGCATTGCTGACCTTTACATGCTTCAGGTATCCTTAAAATCAAAAAGCTGCTGAATAAATCATATAGCTGATGAATCATATATCATGAACTGACCCTTTAAAAACATGTTATGCAACTGACAGGACAGCTGGTATTTGCAGTAGATTCGGGGGACATTCGGCAGTAAGTTTGGCTCCAGATCACCTGCTCAGTTATCAGTACTCTCATAGTGTATCCATCAAGCAAATCCTTGGAGGCAGGACATAACTAGAATCCTCTGTAATCTTCTTTTTTTTAAATTGTGAATACGATATATATTTGGGCATATGAATATAGTGTCGTCATTATTTCTATGCAGTTATAACATGTTTCACCCTACAAAGATGTGTTCTTTGTTTGGATACAGTTAGCATTTAAGACTAAATGTGACAATTTATATATGTATGTCAACATGTTTTAAGTCTAGAAGCATTGAAGCCTTTCAACAAAAGGAATGGAAGATACAAGGACCTTTATCACTTTATTGTGGTTGAGAAGGTTAAATATGTATATGTAAAAATGTCTGGGGCCTGTAAATAAATATAAGTACTATGTGTGTTTCTGGTGTAAATATGTTGAATAAAGCTGCACCTGCTTAGCACATCTTTCAGCTAATCTTAGCCTCCCAGCATGGCTAATTATATCACTGCCAACTAATCCTCTTATCCCAAGAAAATCTCAGCCATGAATGCCAGCACCCCATTATCATTTTATTAATATGCACTTTCTTATCAATACATCATTATCACTATTTGCACTTTATACACTGAAGTCAAGGCATTTGGCTAAAAAAGAACAGACAGGGAAAAGATAGGAAGAATGTTTTCTCTTTCTTTTTAAAAAGCTATGGTCATTTATCGTAACATCCGATACGTTTAGAAAGATTAAGAAGGGAAGCAACTACAACAGTGGCATCCAACCAACACTTCCAGGGAATCTGGCTGATTGAGTCACTTCATTAGAGAGCCTTCACAACCAGCCAGCCTCACCCCTTCATAAGCACTGATGTCAAATCTGGACCCTTCGGATACGTGACCCATTTCCGCAGCACTTAACGTGCAAGGTTTTAACTTTTTCAACCTACCCAAAGGCGAACAACCAAACCGTTTCATATAAAACAGTTTTGTGACACATCTTGTGATTTCTTACAGCTTGTAGCTGAATACTACCAGCAAAAGTCCCTTCAGCTGTCTGTAACTTCTTGTGCCTTCAGGACACGAAATGCTGGACCACAATACACGTCTTTGTTTGTGTCACAGTTCTATACAAGTCCCCATTTGGCAAATAAAGTTTGAAAACATAACAGAATAAGAAAAAAAAGAAAGAAAATCATGGAGTGATGAATTGTTGATAAAGAAGGGGCACAGTCATGCTCTTCAATAATAGGTAAGTAAACTAAGAAGCAAAATTATCTGACGATAAAAGTTGTTGTTGTTCAGCTTTGGAATAGTATGATTATTATATAATTAGTATTATGATAATAATCATAATTAGAATAGCAGATGACGTGGGGTAAACAAGAAAATCAAAGTTAAAGACAGTTTGCAGAATCAAACCATTAAATTATAGCCATTTTGATTAAATGTTTATGAATAAATTGGTCAAAGTACAATACTGAGCAACCTTTTGCTCTCTCTCTCTCTCTCTCTCTATACAAGGGGGGATTTTAGATAATTTATTCTTTCATTTGGACAGCATTCAACATCTTCATTCTTCACTGAATTGTCGAATTAAGATCAAGAGTCCGTGGCTTGGGAATAACCGGAAAGTCTGTTTAATTAATCTGAGCGGCTCCCAAGCAAGCCTCCATCAAAGTGTCACTCTGAAAGTGAAGTCTGTCCTTTAAATACGTCGCCCGGACATGTCGTCTTAGCCTGGCTTTAGTTTCACTTCACCTCGTTCAATGTGCTTTCCCCTCCTCTCAGCTGCTTCTCTTTTCTTCAAGCAAAGAAGACAACAAAGATGATGAAGAAGACGACGAGGACGAGAAAGATCTTGATCATCAGCCAGCGGTTGGAGGAGACTGACTGGAAGTATTTGAGGATCTCTGTGTGGGCGGATTCCACATTAAGCTGTGTGTCCTCCACGTTAGCGTCGATCCTGTGAGAGAAGGACGACAGGAGGTTCAGTTGTTGAACAGATGATAATTATCTTAACTATCAGACCTTTTCTTTAAGATCAGTCAGTTCTGGAGATAAATGGAAAGTTATATATATGTGACTCAGAGTTCCTATATTATTTTTATTTATATAGAAATAAATTCCTATAGGGGTCCATTTAGTGAAATATATCCATGTGAATTGATCACAAGTAGGGTTGCAAAGGGGCGGAAAGTTTCCGGTAAAAAAATGTGCCTAAGTTTTTTTGTAAGAGCATATAACAGGGAACTTAAATGTAGTTGAGAACAAGACTAGCTAGAACGTCTAGCTCAGCTGGACCCTGAATGCAGCTGGTTGGGAACATTGTCTGACAGAAACATAAACGTAAACATAAAACGTTCTGTTGTTTTTGAACGTCTTTGTCATCAGTGTTGCGTCTGAACGTTTCAGCCCTATGCCTGGCAAGTGTGAGAGCGCCGAGTGGCATAGAGGCCAAGAGCGGTATTGCAGACAGATAGAGATTTCAATTATAGCTTGCAACATATTGAAAAAAATAACTGAACTAGTTCATTTTTTGGAGCTGTGAACTTAGTTAAAAATTTTGAATTATGAACTATGAACTGAAATAGTTCATTTTAAAATGTGTGAACTATGAACTGAACTAGTTCGTGTAGAAAGTGAACTTTCCCAACACTGTTTGTCATTACCTAGCATATTGATTACTTGGTAAACTGAAGCCATGTTCAATTTAATACCAAGTTTATTTGTATACAGTAGACTAACTTTTTACAGCAGTTAGGAGGACGTTGATGAGATCCAGGAAGAAAGCATTTACACCTGAAAGGATTCAGGGAAAAACACCCCAAAAACAATGTGGCTTGGGGGGTGGTGATCATAGGGAATACACCTTTTTTATTCAACGTTCATGTTTTTGTTGTTCGATGAAAGAATAAAGTTCTACTCACAAAATGTCAAAAAAGTCATTTTTAAAAGTTGTATTATAAATGTTTGCATGCATGTCTGCTTATGACAAGGTACATACAGTTAAATTACCCCCAAAATTCCAGTTTATTCCTGTTAATTCCCGTATATTTCCGCTAATAGTTTCCAACTTTGAATATTCCCGGAATTTTGCAACCCTAATCACAAGCAACTGAATTCTGCATGAAATGCAAGTAAGATGGTCACCAACCAAATTATAGCAGCAATTCCCTTTTTTACTCACAGTTTCCTGTTTCCTATTGCTTGTATTTTAAAAGAGTAGTTTAAAATTTTGGGGATGATTGCTAGTTCGCTCACTCGACCCCCCCCCCCCCCTAATTCTTGCTCCGTCTAACCTCTGAATGGTCTCCTCTTGCTCCTTGACCATGTGTGCCAGCTGCTGGAATATAGAGCCCAGCTCCACAATGGTGCTCTCAATGTTCTGCATGGTGTCTGCACGGCTCTGGATGTACGAGTCCTGTAACGGCACAGCCAGCAAGGTCTCAAAAAGGGCCACATTACAGCACAGTTTATCCATTGTTAGAATTTAGTCAAATATTTCTACAAAGTTTACTTATGATAAATGTTCTACTAATAGTGACAACAATGCACATCGACTAATTTAAAAATCAACCATAACTAATATTTTCCCAAAAATTATTGCGAACGCACACATTCCTCTATATCTGCCTGACTTTGACAATCATACACCAGCAGTCTACCTGCTCATCAATAAGCTGGAGCTGCATGGGATTGGTCTGAGAGTCCATATTGATGGCAACATCGCCCATACTCCTGGACTCATCCTGCATCAGGACCGAGCTCTCTGAAGTGAGACAACAAGCAAAACACACACACATGTTCAACGAGATCAGGCAGAGATCCTCAATGGTAGAGGGGGAAAACTAAAAGAACAGCGGGCACATACAGTAGCTAGTTATACCCACTGGGAGAGTCAAGCGTTCCAGGGAAATACCTTTTAAATTTGAGGTTGTATTGACCTGGTAACCATTGCGTGGCTCACGAGCTGCATGCGGCTCCTGGGCCCCTTTTTTGCGGCTCCCTAAAATATTTTTTAATTTTTGCATTATAGATGACCAAATACAATAATAATCATTCACACGGTCTTCGATCAGTTCCCCATCACAACAGCTGTTAGAAAAGTACACTGCCAGTCAAAATCATTCTGTACATCTATGGCATTTGTGGCTAAATTTCAACTAATTGATTCATGGTAAATAAGCTACAGTCAGGATATCTTTAAATTAACAGGTATATAATAACTTTTGAAATGATAAAAGTTGCATCCACAAGTGTTCCACAGATAAACATTTCTATTCAAGTACAGTACACGTTTCTGGCAAGGACTTCGAGGATCATAGTATAATATCTATATTATTAAAAGGTGTACTGGACAGGACAACCAGTTAAGGACTGTTGTATTCTAATGTTGTCTAATAAATACTGTCATAATAATCAAACTCATTTTCAATTAGTGGTTGGTTATTACAAATACATTTCAAAATAAAAATTCATTTTTAATTCACACATTAATTTGTTACCTATAATTCATTGGAGGTGAGCACAAAGTTTGCGGTTTTAACAAAAAACGTGAAATGTAACCCGTAAACATTTTACTTGCAGTGTAAACGCCCCCAGAGGAAGCAGCTGTGCTCACTAAAGGACAACATTTGGCAGTTTGTTTAAAAAAATAAAAATAAAAAAAGGTAAGCTGAGCAGGAAGGCGCAAGACAGTACTATTTTTGCCTATAAGCCAAAACAAATACTCAATAAAAAGGTGTGTTCACTCTATTACACAATGTTCATGTTAACAAAGAAGAAATTAGCAGGATCTAATTTGTGCAGCATGTTAAGGTTACACCAGTGGGTATGAAACAGGTACCTTTCATCCTTGTCTGTGCTTTAAGAGATTTGTTTTAGGTTGTGATTTGAATGAGATACTACTGCGTTAAGTGCTTAATCAGCACAAAATGTGGCTGAGGCTAAACTTTTCCCACAAACAATAACCAGTAAAGAGTGAACACACCCTTATGAAGCTGCAACATCATGCTATGTTTACCCCTTGGAGCCATTACTTTACTGCGAGACCATTGTAAAGATCCTAGTGTGAAGCCAAGATGTGGACAGACTTACTGAAGTTGTTGGCCATCAGAGGAGAAGACGAGACTGGGGGCTGGGAGAACTGCTCTCTCCTGCTGCGTTGCTGCTTCAGGTTCTACAGGAAAAGGGACAAATGATGGAGGTGAACACGACTGAGAAGAAACCTGTACCCGATTCAAAACCTTTTGTTTTGTCTGCCTTGATAGATGATATAAGTATGACAAACATCTCTCACCTCCGTTCTGACTTCTAGGACTGACTTAAAGTCATTGGACATTGAAGCCAGTTTGGACTGTAGAAAACAAAAGATACAGCAGGGTTCAAAGTGCAGCTTAATTCATCAGTGTACAAATGTTACAGAGCACCAATATGTGAAAAACAAATCAAAAATGTTTTTCTGATGCCATTATTTTTAAACATTTTTCAAAATAAATTTTATTTAACTGTGTATTAACAAAAGCACAACATTAAAAGGCTCAAGATACAATACAAAAATTATGATAATAAAGAAAATGTTTGCGAGATTTGCCATAAAAGTAATTAAGACGTCCAATACAGTATGAATTGTACCTGTAATGACACCACTATAGTGTTAGAGTGGGTTTGGATGTGTCGGCCACCTGGAGCTCCGCGGGACCTCACCAAGTCCTGCAGCTGCGCAATCTGTTTGTTTAGACTGTTGATGTCCTAAAAACACAAGAGATAGAAAACAAGGTATATAGTTTTACAAGATAATACAGGATTAAACATTGCTGCACCATTTATAAATAATGTACATGTTTCCAAAACCACATTTCATGGGACTTTAACAATTCAACTTACTTGTTTAATGATGTATGTTAGCTCCTCAATCTCCACTGCCTTGTCATCAAATAGAGATTTTCTTTTTGCCACTAAAACATTATAACAACAGCATGAAGAATCAGCACTTTGAACAATATGACACAAAAATAGATGAACATTAAAAAGGAACACTTACAAATAGTGAGCTTTTCCAGTTTGGCAAATGTATTGCTCAAGTCTTTTCCAATTCTCCTACAAGGAAACAAACACAAATGTAGCCTTTGTCATGCACATACTAAAAGAAGTACTCTAACATGTTGTTAAATACACTTATTTGCATTCTTACAGGGAATACGATTGTATCAACGTAATCTCTGTGCTTACAGACTTTGTGCTAAACCGCCAAACAAGCCCTGAACCAGCTTCTCCACTGAAGATGTATTTCAATATTCTCAATCTTTACACAATAAGCATGAGGTGGTGAGAATGTGCAAATGCAAATATTGCAACACCCAAAATCACCATGAAAGAACAGGCACATTCAGCAAGCTGGTGAAACACGTAAGAAGACTTACTTGGCCATAACTGTGAAGTCGCTGCGCTGCCTGAGAGCGCTGAGAGTTGGTTTATTGAGCGGGACTCCATTCTGCCAGGAGAGAGAGTATGAATTACAATTGGAGATGCAATAAAATAAAAGGCTGAGGAGTAATTGTAAAAATATGGCTACAGAAATCATCAACATTTACTTATTCCAATTTATTGACAGATTAAACATTGAAGTCAATAATTTCCTGATCACACCCTTCCTTCCGTCAAACAATGTAACCAACATATTTATACTGTCACCGAGATCACTGGTAACCTCTGATTATAGTCCATTCAACACTAGAATATTTAGGCTGGAAACAATGGTGATATTTGAGGGTTTAAAAACATATGAGATCAAGATAAATTGGCCAATATTGTAATTTTGACAAATAATATAAACCAGCAAGTTTAATAAGAATGTCCTTGGATTGCCTTTAGACAAAAGAACTGACAACATTTCTAAGGTAAAAAATAAACTCAGCAGTTGTAGGCTGGAAAAGCATATATTTGGCATTTCTATACTCCAATCCGTTGTTTTATATCAGTATATCTGTGATAACTAATATCTTCTAATACATTGGCACAGCTGATTTCATAATTATTTTAGAGATTGGAAATCACATGTTGTCCCCACTTTGGGATTTACAGTAAAATAAGTTTGAACCACGACTGAAAGACAACAAGAACAGCAACTTGTGCTTAACTTGACCATAAGAGTGCAATGGGTTTTGATGTCTTTGCATTTACAAATAAACAAACTAAAATAAACATTTCATAGCCATTGTTCTATTTAAAAAAAAAATATTGTGCATTTGTATATTTGATATTGCTTTACTTGTATGTATAAATGCTGCTGTAGCAAACTAATTTCACCTTGCGGGATTTCTAAAGTAACTATCTAATTATCTATTGCAATACGGAACCAAAACAAGAAACTAAAAGCAAAAGTCACCAAACCCCCAATTCATCTGAGCTACACAAAACTACAGTGATAACACATATATTGGTAATGTACATGTTGTACAGTTGGGGGGGGGGGGGGGGGATGCCTTATTTGACATAAAGCGATCAGTTATTGTGCTGTGATGCGTCAACACACCGGTCTGCCCTGGAGAGATTTACAGGCGGACTGGAACTCGAGGGTACGGTCACGGCACGTCATCCTGCCGCCGGTAAAGGGTCACCCGCCGGCTCTCGAACCTGGGACTACCCGGTCCCTTTTCCTGTGGTCTGTGTAGTCGATAAACAGGAAGACCTCCCAAAACTCACATCCGAGGTGGGATATCCTTCATGGGCATATGTACACACGTCTGCAGTAACGGGAAAAGAAAACAACTGGTGAACTTACAGTTGATAACGCAACTGATAAATAAACAGTTTATAAATTAATTTATAATGTAACTGCTAGCTTATAAATAAACACAGTTTGAGGTTTTACGTTAGTTAGCCGTTAGCTAACAGCAGGCGATCGACTGAACCGCAATTAACAAACAATACATAACAAATGACCGCCACCGCTCACAAATGAGGCCCCAGGTGAGTTACATACATATAGCATGAGGTAACAACATCTCTCTTTGAGTAAAGGCCGTCCATCACGAAACACAGCTGATCACGGCCTGACCGGTTAACGCTAACGTTAGCTTCAGAGAGCTAACCGGGCTCTCCATACGGTCTCTCCTTGTTACATTCGACCTAAACTCACCATGCGAGGTTATATCTTATTTAAAAGACACAACCCGAGCATTTCCTACTCACTTGAATCGACATCACATCATATTTCGGGACCCCTCGACGTTACTGGTTTAAACTAATCAACCCAGGAGTTAAAGTTCCGATCCGGGTAGTTTCCGTCACTGACGTCACTGCCACGTCTACTTTACCGAGGATGAAAATCCCTGCCGGTACAACGCGTCACCACCAGGGGGCGCCACTCCCCCCCCCCTTGTTTGTAGTGTCGCTTCCCGTTGAATGTACATTATTTAGTTTATATGACAGTAAGAAAAGAGGACAGTACAAAATGTCACAATATAAGTATAAAACAGGAAGAATACAAGAGAATGAGCCCAGGAGTATATAGGGAAAACCAATAAAATAAATAGCCAACCTGAATTATCATCTATAAAATAAAGGTCTCCGAGTCAAACAGCACTTCCAAGACTTAAATTTGGCACTTTTATTGTGATGGTGGCCTACTTTTTTATTATGCAATGGTATCTATAAATCCTAGAATCATGACCAGGTTAATCTGCTAGTCTCCAAGTAAAAAATAGTATCTCGACCCATAGTAACCCTCATTTCTGCACAGTACTGTACTATACAATTACATATTCTCAGGTGAGTAGATACAAACCTCATCTAAGGGTAGTATAAACTGAAATAGGTAAGGTCTTAAAACTAGATTTTGACACAGGGTCTCAAGATCAAGTTATAATGGCAGTTGTGTTGTGCATAAGAAGTACATGTGCCTGTATTCCCAAACAAAGCAACTATCACTTGCCAAACAGTGGACATTCCCCTGATGCTTTGCGGTCTTTGTGATTTTGGGGTCTGGGGCCCTGGATCCAGCCTTGCCAGTAGCACAACACCACAAAGAACAAGTTTCCTTGTTGGTATTTTACATTCGGCAAACACAAGTCGGCAACACAATAAGTTGTACATAATTCAATTGGCTCATTTGTCATTAATTACAAGCATGTTGGAGCCTAATGTTGGATCACACAATGAACAGTAAAACTGTGTGCTATTAAACCTAAATGATTAACAGAAACCCATATCCAAGTGAATTTATAGAATAAGAGGAACAAAATTATCAATCAGTCACTTCAGGCTGACGCCTGCTGAAACCAAAACATGATGTGTCATTAGGGATGTTATGCTGATGTAGAACTGAACCTTTGAGTTTTTTGAGAGGGATCAGAGGAGGAATGAACAGACAGACAGAGGATGTGATTGGCTGCTGGCTCAGGTAAGTCAACCTGCAGGTAAGGTATGGACAGCGAGATAACATCCAGCAGGCTCTCTGATCTCCTCTGACTCCTACTGGTACCCGCATCCTCCACCTGACAGGCTCCAGCACGCCCAGACCACAGCTATGCTTTTGCCTCTTTACCGGCTAGACCCCAACCACAAGATCCCTTCACCCGCCCCCTATGCCCTGCACCACCCCTCATCTACGCTCCCTTTCACCTTTTATACCTCACTATAATCCACCATACTTATCTCTTCATCTGAAACACCAACCTCCATGCTTTCACACATTTTTGATTGCTTTGCCGAACATCAGGACAGAGCAGGAAAGTTTCTCATTTTTATCTCTTTTCTTGTCTCATTTCATCATGTATTGTTTATATTTTTATCCATGCTGTGGCATCTATCAATGACGGGTGTACCGACATTCATGTTCACAGGAGGGTGAACCTTACTCAGACTTTCCTCTAGCTCAACTATGTGATTTGTGGATTTGAGTCAAATGTTTCAACAACTATTGGATGGGTTGCTATGACATTTGGTGTACACACACACACACACACACACGCACACACACACACACACACACACACACACACACACATACACACACACACACACACACACACACACACACACACACACATTCCCCTCAGAATGATTAGTAATACTTTTGATGATCCTGTGACTCTAACTCTAACACAATGATTTATCACTAAAGATCTGCAAAACTAATGACTTTCCCATCAGCTTCAGCTGTGCTGAGTGTTTAGCAGGCTTGCGTGCTCGACTGGGATTCACATCATACCTGCTAAACATTGGCTTCTGAACATTGTCAACGTGAGCATGTTACAGCGGCTTGTTGACATTAGCACACACATGCACAGCTGTGCATTAGTGTAGTCTCACAGAGCCACTAGCAAGACTGACTCTTAACCTTGTTAATGATTACATAATTTATGTCAGTGTGTTTATGTTAAAACCATCTGTTTGTCTTTTAATATTCTGAATTCTTACATTTATGTTGTGAATGTTGAACACGCTTTGGCAAAACTAGACTTAATTACGGTCATGACAATAGAGCAAAACTATTGGATTTCTTTGGGGACTTTTCAGATGCTTGTTTCCCATGTAGTAACAGGAGCCGTACATCTTTTATCAAGGTTGATGTCCTTCAGTGGACTGAAACAGACGAGGCCGGTGGATCCATGTTTCGGTTGCAGATAACACTGTTTGTTTATTTTGTGAAATAAAAAAAAAAGTTCTTTGTATTCACAAGAGATGCTAGAAAACATTCGCTTTCCTGAAACCAACGAACACACGTGATTTGTCTTTGCACTGCACATATTAAACTCAATGTCTCTCTCTTTCCCTCCTAGTCTTTTATCTCAGTCTCTCACTCCCAAATACACACACACACACACACACACACACACACACACACACACACACACACACACACACACACACACAGGGGTATTGATATCATCTAACAAAACACACTTGCAGGCCAGATAGCGTCCAGTACCTGCTTCAACACAGCTGCTGCTACAAAAGCGGGGAGGACAGCGTAGCTAGTTATTAGAAAAACATGGCTCCGAACACAAAGAGAGCAAGGTGGAAAAATACAGGAAGTCCTGATGATACAAGTGTAAAGACCGAGAGGTGCAGAGGGAGATGGATGAAGTGTGAGGGCGTAAAGGGATGGATGGAGGCAGACATGTGAGCTTACTGGTTGAAGTCAAATGAATGCATGAAATGTATAAGAACGTAATGATGAATAAGACCCACATGAAAGTCTGTGCAGCGTTTCTGCCTCTCCATTTTTATTCATCCGTACGGTGACATATTTTGACGTGCACAGAGATTTAAAAAGCTGATTTTGGAGTAAAAAGCATCTATTCTGTATCGTGATGGATGACTCACTGTGTCCTTTTCTCTTTCTCTCTCTCTCTGTCTCCCTAATCTTGCAGCTATATTTAGTACTGGCATAATGCCCTTCCAGACAGATAGGTTGGCAGCAGCATTTAGCTCCTCTTTCCTCTCCTCTCCTCTTTCATCCTCTCCTCTCTTCTTCACACTCTGTAGAGAGTAACGATGGCCAAATTAAACTGCTGCTAATATTGACACCATCAATCATTATAACATAATACTGTCATGGAAGCTTATCAATGTATAGCTCATACAAATGAGCATAGTCATTAACACATCACCTGTCCTTTGGTCTAAAGTCTACTCTGTAATGTGAGGTGATACTTTGGGAACATCATATTGCCAGCCAATTTCGTCATCATCATCATCATCATCATCATCATCATCGTCATATCCATCATAATCCATGCCAGGGAGATAAAAGCCACAGTGCAAGCAATACCAAAGCAGAGAATACATAGACACAATCTTAATCTCCCCAGACTCTGTATCTCTCACAGAAACACAAACCACACTGCAACTTTAGTTGAACAGCGACCATTATGGACACAACTGGCAATTTTGGTTAACTGCTGACAACAGGGTCACAATAGCAAAAGTAGAGAGTGAAGCAACTCAGTTACACAAAAAGAAATATTTCTAAAGTTTGCTCATTAGCACCATAACCTACTGGTCATACCGGCATGCAGCGGCAAAACCCCTGAGTGTAATAAACTAAGCGATTAGTGCTTATAAACTTAAGTGTTCATCTGTAAAAGATGAATGTGGTTATTTTGGTCTTTTTAAAAATCCCATATTCTCATTTTTAAGTTAAAAAAGTAACACCATAATGTAAAAATAACCAGCACCAGCACAAACATGTTTTTGTTATAATGTTGACACAGCAGAATGACCCTTGCAAATGTTAAAACATGATATATTACATAACTGTCTCAAATAAATAAAAAGTCCAACATTTGGCTCTGAAATGTAGTGGAGTAGAAGTAAGTAAGTTCAAGTGACTCATAACTGTCCTTGAGTAAATTAACTTTTGTGTGGGGCTGCACACCTTTGTACTGGACCAGCTTCTGACTCGGCAGTATAAACGAGAGGAGGAGAGGGAACAATATTATGTCTCATAACACCACGACACATCACACACGCACTTTGTCCGTACCCAACTCCCAGGGTGTCACTGTAATCAAAAGTGTCTGTTTACCTTTCATTATCGTCAAAGGAGAGATTAAAACAAAGAGATGGGGGACATGACGTCAGAGCAGATGGACGTTAGAGTGGATAAACAGTGACAGGAAGAAAACAAGAGGTTTATACAAAAAATAAGACATTTCCTTTAATAACATATGTAACATCACGGTTGTATCCTGGTATCATTTTCAATATATTTGACGATGTAGATTAGACTTCTATGTGGACATTGAATTAATTAATTGGCATTTCTATACTAATAAAACATAAGACTGCATTGTTTTCTACAAAGACATCATAAAAGGGCACAATGGTGTAGCAGCAAAAAAAGAGTGTTTTCTTAATACATAGGCTACAGCAGTACAATGTATTGGCAGCGAAAAGATTCATTGCAAGGTATAGCTAAAATGAAGTTACAAATACATCTCTAAAGTATGCACTACGTCATACACACGGTCAGGTTAGAGATTATAAAATGTTATATAGTTTAGTGAGGGGCTCTATAGGCTAAGACACTGGAGGCTAGAACAGGGCTACCTTTACAGTACAATGTAGACTGTGCAGATACAAAGCACACTGATGTTTGATACTGACACAGGATCAGGACATTTGAGTAGGATATTAATATGTCCAAGTTGTACATCTTAAAGAGTTGTGACGTTGAAAGGATGGGCGGCAACAGCAGATACTAACGCTTTCTTTTTTGAAGATAGTGTTTTGGGGGCATATTTTGTCTTTGATAGCTGAGGGTGGAGAGAAATGAGACGACCTGCTGCAAATGGCCGTGGGAAGCCTGGTCTCCCAGTACTATTCTGAAGGCAATTTACTGTTGTTGCTTTCATTGTTCAGAATTTTTACTTTGAAATAAGAGAATTTGGTAACAGGAAGTAAACACTGGAGCCCCAGAGGGCCAAAAAAAGAGATCTCAGCACCACAACTCTTTTTGGTGGAATGTCTTTGATATGTCGTACATATCTGCATGAGTAGAGCTTTTCGATCTAAGTCCATTTGCTCCTTTAGGTGTTTTTTTCTTCTTCAGTGGACTAATGTAAAGGGTGTGCTTTACAATCTGAAACACAAGTGCAATCTATACTGAGGTTCAGGGACTCTTAGGTTCCCCAAAACATTTGTCCACAAAACGCAACATTCTTAAAAAATAGAAAATTGGAAAATAATTAAGGCTAGCTGTTTCCCCCTGTTTCCAGTCTTTATGCTAAGCTAAGCTAACTGATTGCTGCTCCAGCTTCATATTGTACAGACGTGAGTGTGGTATCGATCTTCTTTTCTAACTCAAAGCAAGAAAGTGAAGTGTATGTCCCAAAATGCCAAACTTCTCATTTAAAGCCAAGACTTCAACATCACCAGTAGTTTGAGGCTACAAACACTTTGGGGGACCTTCTCCTGTTCCTCATTATCACACAGTGTCTGGTCTGTACTCAGAGGACCAGTTCAGTTCTCCTCATATGAAAAATGCTTCCCATCTGATTATTAAGACGCACACATAAAACTCCTATAGGTTCCTCTAAACCAGTAATTATCACTACAGATCTGCTGCAGCTCCACATATCTACATTAAACTGTGCTTATTGCTAAATGTAAATAAAAAAACATATTATCTTAAAAGAGGTCTGAAATAACACAATAGAAAGTAACAACAAGGCTCTAATACTTGGTCATTAATATGTTGTGATATAGAGGTAGTGATTGAAGCATTGATTGATAGGAATAACAAACACTGAACAATGGACTCAAGCGTGGAAAAATAATCTAATCTCAGGAGAGTATAAATACAGAGCTTATCACACCAGCCACCGAAACAGTTCTTTAGCTCAGCCTCTGAACGGTTTTAATCAGCAGGATCGTATACATCCTGGGGAGAGTAAAGACATTAATTATGGAATTTCAAAGCTACTGTTTGTCATGATGATAAGATGTCACTGGTAAAATGTTCTCAGGAAATCTTGCACTGGACGACATGTCTGGATGAGAGTCAAAAGATGGGTTTAAACTCCATGACCCATCATAATAGGTCCTCTGAGCTCTGGCTTTAGCCCGTCACGCTGACTGACAAGCTGCTCAAGACCGCATCCTTTCTGAAATCGAGTCAAGGTTCCCAACAAAAGGCCAAGCAGTCATGAGCTAACATGGAGTTAAACCGTGAGATTCAGTCAGAATACAAACAAGTTATGTTCCAAATGAATAATACTCTTTCCATCCCGGCTGTCACATGCAACAAAAACAGCCATGTGTTCATTCACTGCACTGGGAACGGCTATTTGCTTGGTTTCTATGTGCTGCGGACAACACTGCCCTGCTTATTGTTTGAATTACACATTATAATGTATATAGTCTCCCATGTGTGGCCTGTGTGAGCCGTGTCTGTTTAAATTCAATACATTGGATATCGGTTTAGATGCTGACTGTATACATAGACGGCCACCCAGCGTGACTCTTTATGCAGACGGATTAAAGATGAACAAACAAAACAAAGACTCACATTCTACAATATAGAATTTTCAATCAACTTGACAGAATTATAATAAAATATAAAACAGAGGCATGTAATACAATATTAAATGAAGACTTTGCAGTAAATTGCAAATATAAACAACTAACATGTGTATAATTGCACACTTGGTGTGGCACAAACAAATGCTTAAGGCTACCTGCATTCATTTCACATTGCGTGTGTGTGTGTAAATATGAATGTATGTGTGCCTGCTATAGCACAGAGTGAGTGAGGCTGTGTGTGTCTGCATTTGCAGTGTTGTCTGTGTTCCTAGTATTAGAAGTGTGAATGTTTGTGTGTGAAGCAGTGGACAGCCGCCAGGCCTCATTATTGTCATTCTCCTCACTGCCTAAAAGAGAGGCAAAGAGAGGCAAAGCGGCTGCTTTCAATCCAGGAGCCAAGGGAAGACGGAGACAAAAGACCCAAATTAAACAAATGCCGGAAAGCGGCTTGGAGAGCCAGCCCGTGGTCATACGCTTTGAATGAGAGAGAACGGCTGCAGGGATATCCCATCTGGGTCTTTCAGTGGAGAGACCACACAGATACTCTCCATCCCAGCATTCAGCTTAACTATAGGCCCACGCACACTGGGGTGCCAGTTCATGTGCATGTCCTATGTCCTTCTGGTATGCCTGAATGTGGACGTGCACATCTATAACCTGTTGCGGTTGCTTTTCAAATCCTCCACACAAAAATGGGCCTTGACACGTAGGACTCTTGCGTAAGACCGATCAACGTCCTATCCATTGTTCTTGTATAATCAGTCAAGTTTCCACTGCTCTCTTGTGTCATTAGTTCAGACCTAAAGAACCTCAAATCACAGCAGAGCAGGAGTGATGGTGTCCACCAAGACAGAATTCTTCAGAAATCCATGTCTCTCAAAGTTGCCATTAAGCTGCCACTTCATCCCTCCACTCATGGGATGCGTCTGTGACTACATGTCTGGACACGCATGTTCATGTGGACTGACAAAAGCTTTGCCACAGGAGTAGAGGAAGTGGTAAGATGTTTGCCTGCACATGCATACGTAGATCTATATTCTGGCTGTAAAGCTGCACTTTAGTTGCTTAAATAAGAGCGCTGCTACATGTTCTTGTGTGTGCTTCCGTTAATACTTCCTTCAGTCTGAGGTTACTGGATGTCCAAGCGCCTGTATGCTCCATGGCACTGATGCTGAGAGTGGGCGATGAATCAACAGGGGTGGGTGGAAAGAAGGAGGTGAAAAGAAAGTGAGTAGACACATCAAGTCCTCATGGCATCACACCTGGAACAGTAAACATTAAAGAGAAGAAGGTGTTAGATTCAATTGTATTTGACAGGTTTCACACATGCACGGTGGATTCCATGGTGGATAAAGTGAACATGTACATTTACTTTTTCCTGACGTTATTGTCCAAACGGCATACATTTTATGAATCAAATATGCTCACTCTGGGGGCAATGTAAGGTTCAGACACTGTGGAATCAGCACCAACGCTACAACTAATAGTCAACCCACTCTACAACTTGAGTAGCAGCCACTCCCAATAAAACATTCTCACTGCCTCAAAAGCTCAAGCATCTGATCAACTGTCCAACTCACATAATCTGTATAGAAAATGGATTGTGGGTTGGTTATAGTTGAAGAGCACGAGGAGGACACACTGAATCGGAAACACATAGCTTCAATTTGTACCAGAGACAGCCTTATGCAGTATATCTCTGTCTGTGTATTGTTGTATTTGAGTTACATATTGTTCAAAGACAATTAAACAGAATTATAATTTTTAATATTCAAAGGTATTCTTTTGTTTGTTTTGGGTGCACGTGAACTGACCGACAGCGGCGAGGGTTGAGCGTACGCTCTTTCCGGCTGCAGCTCTCGGCTCTGATGGTGCAGTGGCACTGGCAAGACGTCGCATCCAGTGCCCACTTCCTCCCTCTGCAGGGGCGGCAACGAGGCCTCGGAGATGGCGACGGAGAGGGAGTAAGGCTGGTGGGCGGATGTGATGGAGGAGGAGGCGATATAGGAGGAGGGGTGGATGGGGGAGGAAGAGTTGGGGGAACATGGGTCCTGGGTGGAAGGAAGAGGGGTGTAGAAATAGTGTGGTTGGACAAAGAAAGTCTGTACACCTCATGACAATCCATGCAATAGGTGGAGGACCGACACATCGACACATCGACACGCAGACGGACCGACAGCCACGCTCCAGGATCAATAAGGGTCTAAAAAGATTTTGCTATTTCGCAATTGATCCCGCACCATGCTGCTAAAAATGAAATGCATGGTTTGTTTAACCATGCAGTGCCAGACTGAAACAAACCCCAAACATGTAGTGTGTGTGGGAGATGTGTGACTAATGTGGGATACTGTTTCCTTTGCTGCTGACAAACTTTCTGCTCTTTGTCTTTCTGTGCTTCTGTTCGTTACCATGGCAATAGTCACATAGCTGCCTATGAGGCTTTCAGCTTCTCCTCTCGACGCTCTGTACTTTTTTCTCAGAGTCTGAGAGAGTTGCCTGCATCAGTTGGTCCATTAACTGGAGCTGGTTCTGTCTCAGTCTTCCCGGGAGGCCGGCGGCTTTAATGAAGTTACTTAATGAGGCAGAGAGGAGCAATCTTTGTCCAGACCCCGATGACCACGCCTGCCACTGGCATGGAAAGAGGAGGTGGCATTTGGGAGCAAATTACACAGATTTCACCCCTGCTAGAGTCTGAATAAAGCCTGATCTGAGTGATGGATGGGTGCTGGGGGACATCACACCCAAACCGAGTCACCTCTTGCCCCCCGGGGGCCGGAAATGACTGACAGCAAAGTGAAGAGGAAGCAGATGGAAAAAGAGACCTAACTGTTTCCTCCTTCACTGCTCAGGACTGAATCATGGGAATCAGAAACAGAAGTTGACATTTATAGCTTAAACTCACCTGTTCCTCTAAGATTACAGTTTAAAAGGTTCCTTCAAAATGTTTCTAACTGACCTTTTTAACAGCCTGTGTTGTGAATTATGTAATATAACTTATCACAGCAAGGAATAGTCACTAGATACTGTTATTATAAAGCTAATAGGGCTTTCTACACAGTGTGTGTGTGTGTGTGTGTGTGTGTGTATATGTGTGTGTGTGTGTGTGTGTGTGTGTGTGTGTGTGTAACCTTGACTGCTGTGCCTGTAAAGCTAATTGTCTTTCAGCACTAATGTAGACCACATAACTAAGTTTCTGTTCTCATCCAAATATTCCCAGTGAAGTCAATGGTATCTGGAACATACTAACAGAAGTAAGAACCTCAATTTAAGGCTGGTAACTGAGATTAAAAGCTATATATTAATACATGTGTGTACTGAATAGTCAACATACGCAGCTCTGATGGCTCCACTTGTCTTCTGTCTGGACTTCTGTCTCTCTTTTTTCTTGTTTGTTCTTGTTGGTTTCAGAAGGGGCCTGGGAATATCAGACAAACCAAATGTCTCACACATTAAGGGGTCAGGAGTTATATTTTTGACACGTTTGGATCAAAGAATGTAATTAGTATGCAACAACTAAAATCAGTGAATATATTGAATGCATCCTCGGATGAAGCCAATGTGTTGCAAAGGGTTTTGTAGAACATTTTATTCATATTTCTCAAAGGAAAGGATCAAAAGACAGTTTTATTATTGTAGTTAGTTATTGAAAAAATGTCAAACAACACCCAGTCCCCATATATTTCATCTCCAAATGTTGTTTTCACAAAGCACATAGCTTTTAAGTAAGGATCTAATCCAAACATATAGGCCTTCAAAAAACATGATAAATCTCTTTTTCAAAACAGGACTCTCACAGTGGAGACGTCCAAGTAAACTTCTCATACTGTATGTTCTATGGTTGATCATTTCTGACCTTGATACAATATTTCTTTAAATGCTCCTAAAGTGTCTTATGATATTTCTCTGGTATCAGTATTTCATTTTGTAACTTTGATTTATCATATCATACAGTAACATAGATTCTGTTGTAGCTACTCAACAGTGAGTTTTGAGTTTTGAATATTTTCTCTGTCCATTTCCCTGTCTTCCTTATCATATTAAGTGCTTTGTCTTTATTGAGCACAATCTGATTTACTTTAATGTATGCTGGTGCCCTCAACAACAAAGTGCATCAGCTCACTGCTTTGGTTTCTGGCACGACTGGTTTAACTTCCTCTCATCTCATCCGCTATAAACTATGTTGAACTTTTATCAAATTACGAGGACAGTGTTTAACCTTTAAGAGGCCTAGCTCCGACAATATTAACTGAGTGTGCTGCTGGTGCTGTCTTTGGAGTTCTGATTTACTATCATGGATGCGTGACTCTGTGAGAGAGCACATGGCAGGGGAGATAAAATCATCGCTATGGTGACAACAGGATGCGGGCCGTCCCAGGGGATGCAGGGAGAGTCACACAGATGCTAACTCACTGATGGGCACACGCACGCGCGCGCGTACACACACACACACACACACACACACACACACACACACACACACACACACACACACACACACACACATGTATACTCACATAGAGAATGTACACACGTGCAAATAGATGCAGAGATTTAACAAGCGCAGTCACACAGACACATGAACAGGGGAAAATAAGATTGTATACACACACATACATTGGAATCCTTTATTTATGTCCACATCCTAACAGGAAGTAGGAGGACATAAACATTAAAGATGCAATCATATGATTGTGTGGTTGGACCTGCCAGTATGAGGTACACAAACAAACATCAGGGATCCAACTGAAATGTTCTTTTTACAGTGTACAGCTGTCAGTCCTGGCTGAACCGCAACATGGATCACTCACCCGAATGCAATTTGTTATAAAGATTCAGGGTGACGATGGAGTTGTTTGTTGTGTTTTGTAAACTTTGTTGATGCTGTATTTAAGACACATTTCAGTATCAACAGCATACATTGTAATCAGTGTCCTACGAGTTGATTCTTCACAATGTTTATTCATAATTAAACCTACTTATAGCTACTTGGGTTTCATCCTCTGAATACCTCCTTTTTATCAATATCATCCTCATCAGAATTAGAGGAGCATCATTAGTGAACATGGCTTCACATTAGAGATGATGGATCAGGACATTTCACAACAGCAGCTCACTCACTCACAATTTAACAGGAACAGACAAGGAGAGATTAAAATGGAAAGAAGGGAAGCGGAAGGGGAAATAATAACAATACTAATATTACATTTTATTCATTAAGAGCTTTTCATGAAGACACTTTCCATAAGTAAAAACAAGTTTTTAAACAACACAAGATTTAAAACATAATATGAATCTTACCTTATTGTAGGTGTTGGCTGGATTTCTCCTTTCAACCTGCTCACAGATAAAAACAGATGTGTCAGTATAAAGATGCAGTGGGGTCAATCAACAAAAGGTATACCAAGTATTTCTGAACACAGACTGTGTGTTTTATTACCTGCACTCACACTGACTGTGCTCGACGAACGGCAGCTCCATGAGCTCATGTTTCATGAAGGAGGTCCTCATCAGCTGCACACAGATCAGACAAATATTCAAACGTCATCTCGCTGTTTACGACATTAATCCACTACACTGAAGCAGGGATTGTGTGTGTGTGTGTGTGTGTGCTTACCTCCATGGTGAGTGTGTGTGTGAGCGAAGGAACACACTCCAGGGCCTCATCAGCACAGCAGCCACCACATCGTCTCACCGACACACAGGATGGGACGAAGAGATGGTGCGTCTCCCCCGGCAACTCCCGCCAAACCTCCACCAGAGTGTCTCGAGGCTCACAGCCGCTGCGCGAATAAACCTCCAACCACCGCCGCACTGGTGGAGATAAATCAATACAATCAGGGTTTTATTTCTCACTCTCAGCTCCATAAAGTGGTGCAGGGGTCAGCCTACCTTCTCGACCTTCCCTGGATTTTGGGGAGTCTGCCGGCCGCCAATGAGCAAGCTCGAGGGGGAAAATAGAAGTAATGAGCACATGTGAAAAGCACTGTTTCAATAAGTTTAGGGTTTCCTGGTCAGGTTGACCTGTTAGATAGCATTCAGCTTTTCACTTTGGAGTCACGACAAGTGGTTGAATTTCAATCCAACAAAAACTTAGATGTAATAGTGGGCCAACTAGTATTTTTGTACAAAAAGAAAAACAAAACGTTTTTATATTTAAAATACATGTAATACATATAACAACATACAGAACATCTGCTGTTATTGATCAATAATCAAGATTTGTTTCTGACGTTATTATTATATAACAGTAATCTGACTGTTGAGCTGTTTCCTGCCACGTCCTGTTTGATATTGTTGTAAAAAGGCCACTGGTGCTTAACAGATCAAAGTATTTCATATTAATGACTACCACAATGTTTCCCACCTGGAACCTGAATGTGACAGGCTCCATAGTGCATGGTGGTAAATGGAAAGTAACAAGTTGATTATTGAACTTTGATACACATGTCAGAGCCGCCCTACAGTAGTTTTAAGGCTAAATATAACATGCCTCATTACTGTGAGTATGTAACTGAACATGTCTACGCTCCCGACCAAGATTCAACCATATTTCAACAACATGGCTGTACTGACTGAACAAAATGAGGCAGGGTGCTGCTGGATTTTTGAACAAGTTGTATCTGCTACCTTTGCCCTCAAGTCTATCACCTGACTAGCATTTGAAACCCTTTCAGTAGCCACGCAGTGGTAGATAGTGAGCGTATCTGCCACTTCTCAACAATAAACGTCTACAATCTGTGAAACTTTGAGTTGACAAGCAAGACGCTTAATATTATTTCATAAAATGAGCTGAAGGGAGTGTTTGATCCAACAGTAATAACAGCCCGATATATAATACTATTTACTGCTATTAGACTTGCTCACATGCAATCAACTCTGAAAGGGAAAATAACCAAGTACAATGTTGAGTTACTTATATGAGCAATTCCATTTTCTGTTACTCTACACTCTACATTTCAATGGCAAATATTGTACTTTTTACTCCACTCCATGTATCTTACTGCTATAGTTACTCATATATTTGCAAATTAATAATAAATCATATTGAATTTAATACGATAACTTTGTAAAAACAGTCAATGAGTTGTTAGCAGTTCCACCAAAGATAAGATTTACCCTCAAAACTTCTCATTGAATAACTGTTTGAGGCCCAAATGTCACATATAACAGTAAAATATTATAGAAAAGTCCAAAAGTGTTTTGCAGAACTTAGTTTTGTCTCTCATTCGTCATCTCATGACCCCTCAGATTTATACTGACCCATTTGGAGGGGCCCGAAAAATGTTGTCAACAACTTAATTATGTCATATTTAATCATATATCAATCACAGGAGGCATTTTACTGCGGCACAAGTACTTTCACTTTTGTGAGCTTATCGCGTACATTTAGCTGATAAAACTTATTTTCGTACTTTTACTTAAAGAGACACTGATTGTCATGGCTCTCTCAAACACACGCGCTGTTATTGGACCAATGTGTGTGTGAAGACCAAGGCCACTTGTAAGGGAATGTAGACTTTGTCCAGTTGCCCCCATTTAACTGCTCCACCCCCTTGTACCCACACACACCCACACACACACTGCTTTGGCCCACATTGATTCTGAGTTAAGCTGGGACTGAGGCCATTTTGTGATTGGTAGGATGTGAGCTTAAGTAAGTGTGTCTTTTCTGTATCAGCCTTTAAGATGGGGATAAGATGACCTTCTTTGGCAGCCACATGCACATATAAACATTCTCACACACACACACACACTCCTGAGTGCCAGTACAGTGACATGTGCACTGGTTTGCTGTCTGTCTATTGTCTAACACGTCTACCACTCCCAGAGCACACTGTACAGCAGGGCCAAGTGTGTGTGTGTGTGTCCTACAGCTACACACCATCTCCTTCACACTGAGCCTCATCTCTACAGGAGAAGTAAAAAAAAGGATGACCCCTTTTCTCCAGTATCTGTCAGTAAAGCAGACAGCATGAAAGCAGAGCGCCTCGGGTGAGAGACAGCGGCTGTGAGCAGGTGAAGAGTCACACTGCTGTGTGTCATGTAGCGTCTAGGATGATACATTACTAAAACATAGGCTACAGCAGCTCTGAGTCTGGGCTGGCTCTCACACTGCTGCAGAGCACTGCCTGTTCCTGATACAAGCCTCCAGACATAAATAAAGAATTAGCAGGTCTCTCCATATATGTGGGCCTGCTGCTGTGTGTGGAACATGTCAGTATGAACATTTCTTATCTATAATAACCCAAATGAATGATATCCACCCTCTTTTTGAATGATACCAAGCAAAGCGTTAAATCCATATAGCCTTATTGGTACCACTGTTTAATGAGACACCCTTACCTGAATGAACTAGTCCTTTAATCAATCAGTCAATTTGCAGAAAATTAACTGTCTCAAATAATTTACAATGAAAATAATGATGGGTGGCAGCCCAAAATGGTTATCAAAATCGATATCATAGATATGATCTACCAGAGTTAGATGAGTAGATTGATATCATAGATATGATCTACCAGAGTTAGATGAGCAGATTGATATCATAAATATGATCTACCAGAGTTAGATGAGCAGATTGATATCATAAATATGCTCTACCAGAGTTAGATGAGTAGATCGATATCAAAGATATGATCTACCAGAGTTAGATGAGTAGATCGATATCATAGATATGATCTACCAGAGTGAGATGAGCAGATCAATATTAGATATGATCAACATCACTCTCATGCCGGTCCAACATGAGGCCACACCCAGTTAACTTAGCTCAAAGACAACGGGCCTGTCCAACTGCTAAAGACCCGCTACAACGCCTCTAAAGCTCAACCATCAACATATATGTTATTGTTTTTATTGGTAGAAAAAAAACTAAGTGTAAAACAACAGCTTTCTGTTTGGGCCTTAGGTGAGGCACTTAACGTTAATGAGCCAGACTATTTATTGGCCAAACTAGTTGCTAGGCAACCAGAGGAGACTCTACGAAGTTACTGGCACAAAAAAAAGAGCTTTTACACCTTTTTTTTGTCCAGATTTCTACAAAGTACGTGGAGTTACCTTTGGACAGAGCAGGCTATATTATCCTGTATCCAGTCTTTATTCTGGTTTAAACTCCCGGTAAGAACGCCACCAAAAAGCACATTTCCCTAAATATCAAACTATTCCTTTAATATATAACCTACTAAATAATCCATTCAGTAACAACATTGTTAATGAAATGAATGTCTGTACTGATGCCCTGCCTTTCTGATTTATTAAGCCAACTATAAAGACAAGTTAAATGCCATGCTGGAGGAGGATTTTGCACAACCTGACAACCCAAAAGTTGTCCTTTTGAATGGCATACTGATCTACAAAGCTTTAGTAAATTATTTATTACAGTGTATAAACTCTTTGTTTCGGGTGACTCACTAGAACTTGTCTGGCACTGAATTGTGACGTAGAGAAGACAATAAATAGCACAATGTCACTTTAAAGTAAATACATCATTCTCTGGACCGTAGTGACAGATGTCATTGACCTAAGGGGGATACCTTCCACCAAACTAAAGTCCCACATGTTCTCCACCTGACTAAATTCATTCATTCCACGGAGGATTCACAAGCTCATATAGCTGATGGCAGGCCGACCACCTCAGACAGTCTTTAGGGTCAAATGCCGATACATACCTTGGCATGGGACGTCGGTATTCTGGTTAGCAGCAGGAATTGAAACATTCCTAGAATAACTTGAAGCATAATCCCCATTGTGCAGGAGTCGAAGGGGAGCGCAAAAATATATTTTGGACCAATCCAAAAAAAGAAAAAAAGAAGGTGGCTTGCCGGCCGCTTCCTTCGCCTCTGTGTCCGATTAAAGACGCAGAAATCCCGCTTTCATTTCATTCTCCGGGCTCCCTTTCTTGAAAGGACACCCAGGGCGGCATCCTCTAAGCTGGAATATGAACTTCCTCTTGTTGCATTTGAGACTAAATGATGGTCCAAACTAGCAGGAGTCTGTTCCCAAGCTAAACTCGAATAATAGTTTTTTTTATTTTAAATTAGTCAGAAGAATAACCCTCCTTACACTAATTACAGACATACAATCTGCCACTCAAGTAATAATGAAATATGCCTCCTCCATCTAATGGTGGCACTGTAACCTTACAATTCTTTTTTAATCAGACTTGTTTGAACTTTGAATGTATTATATGTATTCTCGGTCTGTCTATTGGTCCTGATCCCCCTGAACCGGTGCGGGGGTCCGGGGTGGCGTGACATTAGGAGCATCCAGCATCCCGCTGAAACGTGATGCGATCATAAAATCCTCTGTGTGGCTGAAAGAAATCACACCATTCCGCTCGGACATTCATCCGGTAAAGACCCGACGCTTTATCCCGACGTGCAGCGCTGGACAGTGGCGCATAATCCGCTCCCCGGCTCGGTCAGGCGCTCCACATTGTCGATCCCATGCACGGAAAATAAGATCTTCCCGTTTTTTGTTGTTGTTTTTTTTATCCTCTTATGAATATAAACATGACTGGAATAACATCCTCCACTGACATGGCAGCACCGCTACAACAGAGCCGGAGCAGGAGCAGGGGTAGTCCGCAGACAGACAGAGAGGTCTGGAGTGGTGTGTCCTCTTCTTTACTTGTTGTGATCGGTTTCCTCGTTTCCTTTGCCCTTGAGACGCACGCAGCGTAACCATTGCGCTGCCAACTTTTTCCAAACGGGACAGGCAGACTGAATACAGGTGCAGCGTATTCTGGTCCCAAAGTAGGGGGTTCGGGGGGCCTTCAGGGGCCCCTTGCAAGTGGGGAACAGGGCCGTAGCTACCACTGAGGACAATGAGGTCATGTCCTCGGGTTTTATCTATGCACATTTGTTTTTTTTGTGCAAGGGCTTATATTCTCCTAATGATTCTGGTGGCGAAATATCTGAAACAATAGGTCGAATAATCAGTGAGTCAATTCACAGAAAATGTATCTGCAACTTTTGATATTTGATAAATCGTTTCAGTCATCAGCCACAAATGAACTGGTACCCAAATGTGAATATTCACTTGTTTTATTATTCCTATAGTGATCTGTCACCTTAAATATTCTTAAATAAATTCAGCTAATATTAAACAATTTCCTCCAAAGTTTTCTGGCCATCCAATTATAAAATATGTAATTATCAAATAATTAACTATTTTAACCCTTTGAGGTCAGAAGATGGTTTGATAGTGAGCTGTTGTGGGTATAACTAACATACATTGTACTTGCATTATATTTTGATGCTCTAAATGTGAACACAGTGAATATTAAGTTTACCCACCTATCAACCTATTTAATCAAAACTCATTGAAAATGTTTGTTTTGGGACAGAATTATATCAAATAAAGCAGTGTGGTGTAAAAGTCTGAGGGTCACTGTTCTATTAATGATTTATTTTCCACTCCATATCACGATCTACCACTTTCTAAATGATAAATAAGAGGGCATGCATGTCTGACAGTTATATTCAGAGCATGATCTGACACACTACCTCCGCAGCTCATTAAACTGAAGATAAGAGACAATTAAAGCTGTTTTCATAGCTGGTTTTCCTGTCTCTGTGTGTGTCTGTGTGTGTGTGTGTGTGTGAGAGAGAGAGAGACATGCCAGAATCTCAGACCTTATAGTGTGTTTGGGTTATGACAAGGCACTCACACGCCACATGAGGGTGAGGGTGTCTGTAAGCTATGCAGGGATGTGTTATCTCCAGCTGAAGTCTCAGGACAAGGGCCGCTGGTGACAAGAACACAAAGGAAAAGGACAATGTCTCTTCTGAAAACCCAATTCACATGGTAGTCCGTACAGTAGTTTCAGAAGTTCACTTGTGCACGTATTCTTTAAACAACTAGAAACCAAGCCTTTTTCCATGATGTCAGCAGCAAACAAATGTTGTGCACCCAGGATGTTCTTATGAATCGTTTCATAACCAAAATCATGTGAATGTAAATATGCAAATAAACATGCTGTGTACTGTATTGGTAAAGTCGGTTTTCCAGTTAATCACATCCGCAGTTCCAAACGGGAGATTCAAGGTCTAAAAGAGATTTTCAAATTCACTTTAAAAGAGCATAATGGAAAATAAACTTGTGAATTCTGATGTAGGGCAGATCAATGATTATCTAAATATGATCTTTCTACTATGTTATGGACTCGTCTGTATGGTTGCTCATTAAAAGGCGACTGTCTTTATCTGTATGTCTGAGGCTCTTGCTAACTCTTCAGAGGAAATCTTTGTCACTGTCAAAAGATATTGCTGTAATGGTTACTTAACTTTTACTGTCCCTTTTCCAAAGATAATCTAACATTTATTGATATGAGAACAGAAACAGTCTGTTCTGTATCACAAAACCAGAGCCAAAGCATATGTGAATGAGACAAAACAAAGAGAAGTAATGATTGATGAGTAAAAGTTGATCTTTTAATCATTTCCCTCTGACATCCCTTAAAGAAATAGGTAAGGCAACCATGTCTAATATCATAAAACAGAGAGGACAGGCGGGAAGTGCTGAAATAACCGGTGTACTTCAATCCATTTCATGTGAACATTTTCATTGTCAATCTTAACACAATAGTTGGACTATATTTAAATTACTCAGCGCCACTCTTTTTAAGTCATAATACTGATCTCCTTCTTCTTCGACTCCATTTCTAACAACCAGAGGACCTTTTATTATTAGGCATTGTGTTGCATTTCTACAGTAACACACCGGGTCAACCGAGGGATCAATGAAAGAGTTTGATGCCGATGTCCCAAGATCCATAACCGTGAACAGGCATTGAAACACGTTTCAGCCACTTTTGCTTGACAAACTGTTATTGCCAAAAAGCTTGACTTTGCACGCGTTACACTTCACCCTCCTCAATCATCTCCTCGAACAGCCTCATCAAACCTAAGAGGACATTACGGAAACGTCCTTTTGAGCAAACTAATATATGATTTTTAATATAACACAAGTTTCGTTCAGAAAGAAACATATTGGTACTACAGCTGTGTTTCGTCTTGACTAGATCACCTAGATCTGTCATCTGGGAACCCCAGCAAGCAGCAATGAGGCTGAGCACCTTAGAGGTCCCGTCCCTGTGAGTTCATTAGAAGCAGTTTAAACATGTGTTCACTATGGCTCCTTAGGACACACTGTAGCTGGATCCTTTAGACCATCACATCACTTCAAATATTCTCCATTAAGTAAAAGGTTCAACAGACCAGGTCCAGTATGATGAAGAAACCAATGACCAGAGGAAACCCTCGCACATACCACCCATGTTCTGTGTGTCTTCCAAGTCCTCATCATCACAACTGAGGACAAACACGTCAAAATGTTTTGTTTAAATAAATAAACTTTGAAATCCTAAAACAAGCACCACGTGCAGTCTGCCGCCTTCCACCTGCTGGCAGCTTGAACTCCATCGTCACAGAGCACAGATGGAGACTCTCCTACTTGTCGTCTCCGTCGTTGCGGATGTTGTATTTCTCCAGAAACTCTGCATGTTTCTGCCGCAGGATTTCTGTCTGTTTCTTAAAACCGTTGGCCCTGAGAAAAAGCACAGAAGACACATATACGCTCACAAAACCCAAACAAATGTGCTGCTACCACCAAAATGTGCCATCAAGTAGAGGCAAAACATTTATTTAAAAAAAAGTGTGCAGTCACCTGGCCCGCTCTTTGGATTCTTTGTAAATTTCTGCGATGGCTCGATCTTTCTCGTCCATGAAGGTATTGTGAACTTCTTCCAGTTTCCTGAGAGTCGGAGAAACACTTCAGTTAGAACATCGCTCGCAGAATAGCTTTGCTAAACCTAAAAACTAGTCGCTCAGCACGCTCAGTTGTCTTTACGAGTTTGTACAGCTGTTATAACAGCTCGTCAGATCACAAAGAAGCGAATCCCCACAAACAAAAGTGTCACAGAGTCAGAGTGTGAAAACAAACACAAGGTCACATGCTGTGAGGTTGTGCCAACACACATGGCACAGAGACATGTCCACAAACAAGCCCATTCATCTGGATGTGAACGTGCTGCAAAGAAAACTCAGCGCAGTGACGTATGTCAGGAAATAGGATGAATGGACCGCAGTGAGACGTTTGATACAAGGTTATATAGTATGGATATTGTTGTCTTTCTAACATCCACATTTTGTAATGCTTTGTGGTTTCCTTTTAAAAGTGTCTTCATTGTGCATCGGTGTTGTACCTGAAGAAGACTATGTGGGCTCCGATGCTGAGCACCATGGTGATGAAGCAGTAGCCCACCAGGCGAGAGTTTCTCCTCCTCCTCCTCTGCCACTCCTCTGCTGTCATCTCTTGTGCTTGAGACTGGCGAAACTGCTCCCAGTAACGAAAGCTCTGCTGGGTATCCGCACTGATGGGGAAGTCGTTCAAGAAGATTCAGGATTGGTGACGTCAAAAACAGGAAGTGTGACAGACAGTACAAGTGTTAAAAACAGTCTTAACTGAATCGCTACGGAGTCTGAAGGATTATTAAGGAGAACATTTGCACCAAATTGTGATGGGAAAAAAAACGTTTCTAGTTCGGACTCTCCAACTTGAGATGTTACATCTCAAGTGGTTCACCAAATATCAACATTATTTTAACAACAACAAAAATCAACAATCCAAAAACACAATCTGCTGAAGATTGGTTTATGCTTCATGCAAAAACAATGTCGAAAGCACAATTTCTAGACTTGTGCACAAGGTTGAAAATAACCTAAAACTTCAAACTATGTAGCACCTCCATCAAAGATTATCTAGAAATATAAATGTAAATGTCTGGTCAATAACTGCATGGGTAGTTTTCCTTCTTTGGGAAGGTACAGAGATTCATTCTTCATTCCGCTTTGCTGCAGCACTTGAGGTTCCAGCTAAGTCTTCACAAAAGCAGCATGTCCAATGAGAGTGTTACAAAGAATATACCACAAGGCCACAGTGTTGAAGATGAAACTGCATGTCTTCTTGACACAGAAGGCCACCGGCCAATCATCTCTTTCCCCTTACATGTTACAGAGTGAGCAGGAAGGTCAGGTTACGTAAGATGAATAAGCAAGCACAAACTGACAGATTGCATTATTTCTTCACCTGGCTCTGTAGGTGGTGTTACTGGATGTAGATCTGAAGGTGGGGCCACCACTGTATGGATGTCTCATTTTGAAGTCATACTCCTTCCTGCTCGGATCTTTGCTCAGCACTCTGTAGGCCTCGTTCAGCTCCACGAACAGGCTGTGCAGTGCTGGGTTGGATGGGTCACTGTCGGGGTGCAGCTGCATGATGAATGGATCAGTTACAGTAATGAGATCTAAACCAAACCAAAACATTAACCAAAAGATGTATTCTGGAGCAGACATGTGCTAATTGAGACAAGTATACCTAAACATGCATCAACACACATACATGTTTCTCGATTACACAAATGCATTCAAATGTATGGTTATACATGCAACCATGTTTTTTTTACTCTCACGGCTGAGTTGTCTCCCCCCTCAATTACGCCAAAGCCACAAAGTAAATACACATGCACATCCTTATTTACACTGGGAGCCACAACATGAAAACAAACTGTCAGGAAGCCCACGGTGGGAACAGTTAAAAGGAGAAACTAAGCTGTGAAAGACTGCCCTCATGTGGCGATTGATTTTCTTGTTAAGAAAGGAGTAACTCGCCTTCTTGGATTTGTCAAAAAATGCATGTTTTATGTCCTCCGAGGAGGCGTCAGATTTGACTCCCAGGAGATCGTAGTAGTTCACAGCTTTTCTGTAGGTTGAGAAAGCAAACTCAAAACAAAACAAAAAAAAGAAGCAGAGAAAAACACTGAGATGTTTCAGTAATCTGACTCAACTCAACATATATATATATATATATTTATGTATATACAACATATACACACACACAGTCTACCTGTGTGTATAGCTCTGGGAGAGCAGACGCAGCCCGCTCTTGCAGCACCAAAGACAACTCTGACAAAGACGCAGCTGAGCCTCCAACTGCATGATGGAGAATGTGAGAGGTTCCACAAAGACGACCTGTGGAGATATTTTAAATGTTTCTCCTAATTATTACGTTCTAAGTGGGCAGACTCCAGACCTAGGCCTCACAGCATATAACAAATATAGATGTTGCACTTTGAATATCAAAATCCACTTCTGTTCTGGACAGAGTCTTGTATTCATTCATCTAAAGTTTACATTTAGTCAAAGGACACTGGCGGCAGTATGCCTAAAAAAAATGGCTGATCATTTTCATATTTTCTAAACTTTAATTTCACCAGCGTTAAGAGATAAAACCATGAACATCTGTTAAATAGATTGTATGGACAAACTGGCCTTTACTTAAGAGCAATATATGAAATGCGCACATAAGATGTAATCTATTACAAATGTAATTGAAAAGTAATGCATTAGTGTTTTACGCTAGAGAACAATTTGATATCAGTTCAGGTAAAAAATAAAGAGAGGTTAAAGTTGTTATTAAGACAAACTTACTTTTTTTTTTACCTTTTAGTGTGTTTCCATTGAAAATGATGAAGTCAGCAACTGTCCCCTCATCTGTTGACACGTGACCTGACTAAAGACAACAACGGGACGAGGTGAGTAAATATCTTTGAGGACTAAAGTCAATCAAACGACACTAGCAGCTGGGACCTTTCTTATCATCTGCTGCAACATAAAACACAATCTGTCACTGCGTCACATTGTGCAACTTTGGATCGTTGACCCAAGATAGTTTTATACCAATACTTTGAATTTAAAAGTAACGTTACTGCTCTAGTTACTTAGATTACACCAGCACCCACAGACTACTGCAGTCTGCACGCGACTCGTTATATGAACTAAACAAATAAAGAGCAAACGGCGCTGCGGGTTTTCCGGTAGGAACACTTTGTTCCGCTAACTGTACCTGAGCAACAGAGCTAAAGCTAGCCCGGGTTAGCTGTCCGTCAGCTGTGCTATTGTTAGCTCGATAATAACGATGTAACTTAGTGGTGTTGAGGTTAAAAGATGAAGAACACACACTGCACAGTGCAATGAAGCCGGAACTTAACAAAGCAGAGTGACATACCAGCAGGACGACGTAGGACTAGATTTCCTGTGGGCCTGTTACATAAACTCAGCCGCGTCAAGCTAACGACAATACAGTCGGAAACAGGATATATACCTTTCAAAATAAAACTTAATTTTCACCACTACAGGTTATTACACTATTTATTTATTTTTTGCCACGGCCTATATCACATATCTATATATTTGTAAGTGTTATTTACGTGGATGAACTATAACTGCACTTTATTTGTCAGAATGGCATTTCCTATACAGTATTTCATTTTAACTGGGATATTCAACCATAGGTTGCCTGTAACCATAGACTGTTCATCCAAGGCATTGTCAGGAATCTTATTTTGGTTATGACCGGAAGTTATTGATGGTTCTCGGCAGCTTGACACAACAACAAATACGCCCCAGGCACGCGTTTCCCAGGATTTAACCCTGTTGTTACCGTATTCACCTACAGAGGTGAATTACATGATTTATTGATCGGACCGCTATATCTTGACCACAACAAAACACATGTACGTTTTTAAAAATACTCGTAATTGTGTATATTCTACACAGCTGTCAGTCCTATATTTCTGATTATGAACCAATCTATATGTTGTTTGGACTCTTGATCACTGGATGGTGATAATGAACACATTTTGCCGTCTGTCTAAAGAAGAGGAAGGAACAACACTTGGCTCATCTTTGCATTACATACATTCCACACAGCAAGGTAAGATACAAACTACTTGTGTGCCCATATTTAAGATATTATAATAGTAACGTTACAGTAAAATACAGGCTGCGTGTTACACAATAATGTGTGATTGGTACTTAAGTTTTCTGTATCTGTGTTCAGCTGTTGGAGAAACTGAAAGTATAGTTCGTATCTGAAGTCAATCATTCAACAGTTTACAACTCAAACGAAAAGAATCAGAAAAGTAACATCCGTGTGATCCATGATAAATTGTACACTAGCCTGTAATAAATATATAGGATTTTGTCGCATTTTAGCTATTTTGAAAAGTTTGAACAGTTCCCATTACACACATTTTTAAAAAGCAGGTATAAACAATTTATTTAAAAGGTAAAATAAACACTAAACCACACACCGCTGCTTTTCTGCTGGTGATCTCACTGCCTGTTTTTAAAATTATACACAAATGATAAATAAACAATAATACATCAACAATTTTTTGTAATTGTTAAATGTATTTAAAGGAAATAAGTTAGAGAGATAGAGATTAACTGAATCTATATCTCTTAAATGCAATGAAATAAAGTAACATTAAGCATGCCAGGAGTCAAACTAAATAGAAAGTATTTGGGAGCACAATCTCACCGTTTTAACAATAGTTTATTTCTCTTGCTGAAATTATTGTGTTAATATGTAGCTCATTACAACATGATGTGTGCACGTTGTTACATATAATTAAGTGCACCATTACAAATGACAAAGAAGAAACAAGACTAATTTCATTGTCTTTTTTAATAATGCCATTCCGAAATATACAAACCGGTTTGTTACTGGCTGGCTTGTTATAAATAAATCAACCCAATGACTAATGCTGGGTGTGTCTGTTTGTGTATAAGAGGAGTGGAGGGAGAGGCCGGACAATGGTTGATACCTCCTGACCTGGGTGTAGTTAATTAGTTTCTGATACAGCTCTTGTTAACAGGTATTTGTTTCTTTCCTGTGTGAAATGTTAACAGTTGAAAACACGTACAGAGACTTCAATGACAATCCACAGCGAGAGATGATGGACTCTGAGGTGTCTGTGCTGCTGCACTGTGCAGCCTGGAGGGGCCTGCTGCAGTCTCAAGTACAAGTGGAGCTCTCTGAAAGGTATAGAAATGTCAACCAGGCCTCTTAAATGTGTTAAAACCACATCATTATATTATTACAAGGCCTTCCTACTTAAAAGACACAATGGCTTAAACATGTGACATAGATATTGGGATTTGGGATTCATTTTTACAGAACAACATTGTCAGCCCCAGTGGGCCACAGACATAGTAGACCTGGAATCATATCTACCTTTGTCAGACAATATATTGTCCCAAAAATAATAACAATAAACAAAAGTATTCTCTTTTTAAGACCATTTTACGCCACGGATATAATAACATAATATTGCAAGTACGCCCTTTCAAAGAGCTTCTAATTCAGAAGAATATTCAGACATTGGAATGTGAAATAAATTGTAAAAAACTCTAAATACATATACACAACAAATACAATTAATGAAATGGACTCTTGAGCTCTGTTCACAAAAGTAACTTAAATATTAAACAATGGGCACAGGGGTATAAAGAGTCATTCATTCCTTAACAGGCAATATCCTGCCAATCAGTTCCTCAATGGTTAGTAAAAGATAACAACATATTAGCTATAAGTTAGATAAAGTAAAAACAACAACAACACTCTCTCATTTGGTTTAAACCAAAAATCTTCCCATACCGGAGCTGTGGACGATGACATACATATAATGTGACAGGCCTAATGCTAGGAAAGTTTTGTTGTTGATAAGAAATATAGAATAACCCCAGCCTCGTCCTTACATCAGTTTGACATTGGACAAAATGTTACTAACCTGAAACTCGCTTCCTCTTCGTCTTCCCAGATTTAACAGGCAGACAGACCCGTCCCTGGAGCATGAAATAGAGGAGGTGTGGACAGAGCGGGTGTCCAAGGAGCCGTGGCTTTTCAACGGGTCCAAATTCAGACTGCACTCTTTCTGCTTGGCCTCATCATCCTCTGTTTCTCCTAAACTCTCACCCTGCACTCATCGGGGCCACATTCCCCTCTTAGACTGTGCAGAGCAACAGGAGGGGGTATTAAAACACAGCAGACAAAGGATGGAGGAGAATGTGTCCATCAAAGATTCTCTGCATGATGCTGTTCAGAGCAGTTTGGACAAAAGAAACAGACCCGTGAACCATAGAAAAAATGAAGATAGCGCATTCTCACAAGCGACCTCCATTCACAGTGAATCTAAGAGCGTCACAGGCGAACGTCCTTCCAAAAACACAGATGATGAGCAGACCGCGTCACTCCTCACTCTGAGACTAGGCCTTACCTGCTACAAAGATTACCTGGGAACAAACTGGTCGTGTCGAGTGGCCGAGCTTCGTCAGCATGGAGAGGTGCAGTTCGGGGATCCTCTGGCGCTGCTGGCTCAACCTCTGGGTGTGGGTGGCGTCCTGTGTACGGACGACGGTCAGGTGGTGTTGATCAGGAGGAGCCAGAGGGTGGCAGAGGCAGGGGGGCTCCTGGACATCCCCGGAGGTCACCCAGAGCCAAAGGTGAAGTTATTAAAGTGAATGAAGTGTCATTCAAATATGTGTTATTGATACCGTCGCTGCCTCCCTTCAGGTGGTGTGCGAGCGTCTGGGCCAGCTTGTGTGTGAGGAGCAGATCAGTGTGGACATGATGCAGGAGAGGCCTGTCGTCTCCGAGCTGTTCTCGTCTGTGTGCGCGGAGATCAGAGACGAGGTTAGTTCATGTCAAGCTCATGTTTAGTTACAGTTTCATGATTAAAGGTGCAGTGTGTAGGATCTGGCGGCATCGAGCAGTGAGCCAGTGTTTGGTTTGTCCGTTGGGAACTACTGCAGAAAAAGGGTGGCCGGCTCCGTGAAGAGGACCCGCTCTGTATGTAGATTCAAACGGCCCATTCTAAGGTAACAAAAGACCTTTTCTAATTTTCAGGTGATTATACACAATAAAACATACGTAATAATAATATATTCCATTTGTGCCAATAGATGCCCCTAAATACTACACACTGTTCCTTTTAATAGAATGAAAAGGCAGCTGCATTTCCACGTTGTAATGTCCTCATATTGTTAATTTATTTTGTATTAACTGATTAATCATTTAGTCTATTAGATGTCAAATTAGTGAAAAAGGTTCCTAGATATCTACTGCAGAAAAAGGGTGGCCGGTTCCTCGATGGACTGGCGGCCTGTCCAGGGTGTCCCCTGCCTTCGCCCTATGTCAGCTGGGATAGGCTCCAGCGCCCCCGCGACCCTAATGAGGATAAGCGGTATTGAAAATGGATGGATGGTTCCTAGATATCTTCAAATCACTTCACCAACCATCCAAAATATTATGTTCAGTTTATTACAAACATAAGCCAAAGAAAAGCATAGATCCTTATATTTGGGGAGCTACAACAAGCAAATATTTAGATTTTCTTTGTTAAACAACGAATTACACTATTCATTAATCATACAAATTGTTGTTCCTTACTGTGTTGATCTGCTTCTGTCCTTCAGTGATAAACTAAGAAATCCACAGGTAAAAGACAAACTCAAATCCCTCTTGTTAAAAGATCAATAAAACAAGAAGAGATTACTGTTTTTCAAAGAATATAAACTCTGGTGAAAGTTTATATTTTACCTTACTGATTGTTGAACAAACCTGTTTTAACATTTTTTTTTAAATTAAACAATATTCACAATATATTGAAGAGCCCAGCCATCATTTTAGCACAACTTAGCAGTGACGGAGAACATCCACCATATTCGCTTTAGAAACTTCCTTCATCCCGTCTGCAGGTGAATATTCCTCTGAGCTCCCTCGGAGAGCCGGTCCTGATGGGAGTCGCTCTGAATCACACCAGCGCTGGCAGACCGAGTGCTGAGTTTTACATCAGGTTCTCATTCCCTCACTTTTGACTTTATATGATGGAAGTTTGACTTGGAAAACCTTTATGAAGATATAATGTAGAGTCTGCGTTTTTGGTATGTCCTCAGCTGCTCGTTGACATCTGATGAAGTCAGAACATTGTACTGGAAAGGAGGAGCAGAGGCCAGCGAGTCCACAGACATTATTTTTCTCAGCAGGACGGTGAGTAAGCCCAAGTTACAGATGTTTGAATGTCTGAAGAGCAACTCAGAAAGGAGCTTTCTTGTTTTGGCAGTTGCATTAGAAGCAGAGTACGGTATGTAAAAGGATGTAGATACACAATGCATTTCGTTGTCCCTTCATTTTGTAGGAGGTGTTGCAGCTGGACAGAAGCAGCCCTCTATGGTCGGAGCTGTGTCCCTCAGCTAAAGGAGCCGTGCTGCTTTATCAGACAGTAAAGCCGGACAGCGAGCGAGGCCAGAAAACACGACACGACCCATCAGAAAATACCTCGAGATGATGAAACGTACACAAACATCAGATTTAGATTAGATATTACTTTATTCATCCCCAGGGAGAAATTTCTTGAAACATGAAGACTTGAGGAATTTCTTACTCTGACTTTGAAAACTCTCAACTGGTGTTCACAAAATACTGTGTATTTTCATGATTTGTAAATTGCACAGTAAAAACATGATTGAATTAATAAACTATTTTTAATAAAAATCCTTTAAAGTGATACAACACTGATTATCTTTGATCGGTCAAAGCAACATGCTGTATTCTTTTAATAATATTTCTTGCTGATGTAGTTTAGCAAATGACATCAGTAGAACGATTATCAGAACAGATGTGCAGCGGCATCTGTTTCTTCACCAGTAACCTTCATATCTGCCGTATCCAACGTCTCTGTAGTCGCAGCCCGGATCCCGATGAGACACACTCCACTGAAATGGAAATCACATGAAAAGACAATAAGATTTGGTTAAAAAAGAAAACTGAAGGTGGTTTGTAGTTAATTAGAATCTTTCAGCAGCTAAATGCTAACTTGGATCCGACTGCTCAGATTCAGCTGAAAAACAGGAAACCCAAACGTGATGTCTACAAGACAATGAGGTTCAAGAGACGATGAGGTTCAAGAGACGATGAGGTTCAAGTGCTCAGCAAACGACAAAGCAACAGCCCCAAATTATGTCACAGTGAGCTTTTTATTCCAATTATACAACACTCACATATCTTGGCTGCTGCCTCCATGGCTGCATGTTGAGTCTTGTGTCGTTCCCCCCTACAAAGACCACAAAGAAATCAACTAACATCTTAAAATATCAAGTCTCCCAACATGTTGCCCCTCATTTCTCACTGACCATGAAGTCCAGTCCGGCTCCTGTGTGAGGGTGGAGGGCCGTGATGGTGGGGTCTTTTCATGTAATGTCGGGTTTTCTTCTTCTGTTCGGGGATGGGGGGCAGCAGTCGGCGAGCCTCATCCCTGTACTCCTGCAGGAGTGTCCGTGCCTGCTCCTGAGGCAGCTCTACGTACTGAAGCTCCTCCAGCAGGTTGCTGTGCTGCTCTGGAAGACTGCAGCTCACTTGAGACGAGAGGGGCAGTTTAAGTCATAGAACAAGGAAACACATGCATGTGACGTTCAGTCTGCATTGGACCCATTCATATGACTGCGCTGACCCTGGTTCACCTGATTATCAGTATTTCTAGAGACTCCAGTCTGGAGTGTAGTTTCAAACACTTCAAGCCTAATTCAAGACCTCTAACTGGCTGCCCACCTCGCTTACGTTTTACAGCAATTCAAATAGGAGTATTAATAAAATGAAAACAAAACGATCAGGCTAATACACCTCTGTTGACGCACTAAATTACATGGCCCTTTCCTCTTGTTTCTCTTCCTTTGGGAGTGGATTAAATGATGCACCATTCAGATCACCTGCCAGAACCAGTTTAACCCACACCTTCTGTGTTCTTAAATTAGCAATGAGGTATCTTCTTGTAAATAACTTAGATGTTATACATCCTATAGAATGTGTGCGAGTCACACCTTGGAGTTTGAGCAGGGCGGTCTCAGGGATCTGCTCCCCGTTGCTCATCTGGTGCCGAGACAGTCGTCTTTTCCACTCGTCCGGTGAGGGAAATACCACCACCACCTGGCGCCTGAAGCCTGTGAACAGCTGCAGCTTGTAACGCCGTGCAGAGAAGAGGATGTTGCACTAGAAAGAGAGATTTGAAAAAGAGAATATGTTCAGAGAGCTGAGGAGGTGTAATGCAAGCGCTGTTATACCCAAGCATGTTTCAGTTTGTTAATTAATAATTAATTCCACATGGTTAGGACTCAAATAAGTTAATATACAGTCACTTAAGAGGTGATTTCAGAGTTTAGAAATGAAGAGTTACCTGGTCGAGGATGTAGTTGCCAGGCGTCTGAGCAGCCACCTTGATCAAATCAGTGAGACACTGAGAGGCCTGCTGCAGCCTGTGGATCTTCTGTCCATCACTCTACACACACGTCAAACATTTTTGGATCAGTTGGTCAGAAGTTGAACATCATCTTTGAATATAAATATAAGCAGGAGAGTGAAGACTGGAGTTTTGACTGACAATCATACATGCGAGCAGCTCCTCAGTGCCCAGCAGCTTGTACTGCTCCTCAGGGTGCTGGTTCATGTGAGTTCTGGCCCAGTGACTCTTCCCAGACCCAGGAAGACCAACCATCAACAACACCTGGAGAGAGGGGGAGAAAGATTAAAACAACTTGTACTGAATACTTTTATTTACTTTCTGACCAGATGTTCTTTCTCGCCATACTAGCAGCATGGCTCAAGAGATGGCAATATCTGTCTGTTGATCTATAAACAACAAACCTTTCCACCACAGGGATGCAGGGCCATCCTTGACTAAAAGAAAAGTCTCAGTCGACTAACACAATTTTTAGTGCCAAATTGATTAGGTGATTTAGTCTACAGATCTGTAAAACTGAGTTTCTCCACAAAGAATAATGCAAAAGCACCCCTTTAAATACTGTGCATACTAGAGATGTGCACCTTGTGATAATGTGAACTGCATTCAGCTTTTCCGTCATACACATTCAAATACTGTGGATGGATAGTTCTTGTCTCTCACTTTACACTGTGCTCTGGAGGTAGGAGGCAATGTGGTGCGCACCCTCTGCCGAGCAGAGAGAGCTGCCAGCGGTGTGAACCCGGGAGGACCAGGGTACCAGGGAGGAGCTGTGGGGTCCAGGAGAACTCGGACTGAACAGCTCTTACAGAGGACGTGAGGAAACAGAGGGCGACACAGCAGCTCAGAGGCCTCCAGGGAAAAGGCCTCACCCATGACACGACCGTTCTTATGGAAAGAGAGTTCAACAGCCCCGTCTGTGGAGAATGACTAACACACACACACACACACACACACACACACACACACACACACACACACACACACACACACACACACACACACACACACACACACACACACACACACACACACACACACACACACACACACACACACACACACACACACACACACACACACACACACACACACACACACACACACACACACACACACACACACACACACACACACACACACACACCTTGGTATGACAAGTTAAAAGAGAGACAGACATACTTTCAAAGATTCCAAATAAAAGAAGAGCTGATTAGAAAAGTGTCACTTACAGCATAACAACCAATGATATCTCCCTCTGAGAGGAGTTCTCCAAACGCTTCCTCCTTCCCACCTGACACTTTCTTGCAGTGCCCATCATAAGCAAAAGAAAGGTCATCTTCACCTGGTATGAGACAGTTAGATAGCCACAGGGGGAAAGAAGAAAAGGGACATCAACAACAATAAACATATCTACAAAAGTGCCTCTGTTCAAATCAATTCTTAAAATAAAATAAACTGAATGATGAACCTATTTCTTACCCAGCAGTAGAGAGGTGTTGGCCAGAGACCAGCCCACTCTCAGGCCACAAGGATCTGTGTCTTCTTGTTCCTCCATCTGTGTAGTTACCAACTTCCTCTCCAGCCTCACTTCAAAGCCCACCTTGCCCTGCAGCACCCCGTGGGTGAGCCTGCATCCTGACCACAGCGAGGGGAATCGGGCCCAGAACCGCGGCTTGCCACATGCGCCATCAGGACCCACCTCAAAGTGCAGGTGACTGTCATCTGTGCAGACAACAGATTGTCAGGGATTCAACATGCTTATCATAGTTTAATTCAATTACCGTAAATAAAATGAAGTTTGTTTCATGTTCCTCCACCAGGAAGGTGGTGTGTGTTGTCCAAAGACTTACGTGAATCTAGTCTGACTTTATCTACATCTTCCTTCTCCGGCTCCTCTCTGTCCCCTGGAGGTTGTGTTGATTTGGTTCTGGTTTGAGACGAGAAAGAGACTCATGTGCTGCATTAGAACACCCTTTACATAAAAAGTCCTTCAAGAGATATTTAAAGACCAAGTTTAGGATAGTTTCTATAGTTGCGCTCTCATCTGCATATTCAGACATGCATTGGTGCAACTGATATATATATATATATATATATATATATATATATATATATATATATATATATATATATATATATATATATAATTGTTGTATGAAGGTGCCATTTAAATTAATATGCTTTTTAAAAGGCCAAACAATTGCCCCATTTAGCAGTTTGCCGTGACTTTGGTGAGAAGCTCATGTATATTCACACATATAGCTTCATCCTCACATCTATACACATACCCACCCACGGTAGTGGTGAAATATATGAGGATTCTGGAGTGGGAGCCTTAACTGTAAGGGGACATTGGTCAAACACAATTCACTGTTTTACAATTGGGTATTTCAACATGTTCCCAATATTCTTGCCGTATACATGCAGTGAGCATCTGTAGTACAATCCCAATGTTTTACTTTAAGTGTATATTTTTGGCTGATCCTGAAACGTTTAAATGCTTCTTTACATCTCTACAAACTCAAATCTCTCTCGTGGTACCTTTTGTATCGAGTCTCCTCTTTGAACTCGTAGAAAGCTCTTCCTCTGCCCATCTCCTGTGATGCCCGAGCCCCCCTATCCTCCCCGGGATCGCCCGCACCTCCCTGCTGCATTTCAGCATCTCTCCCCCCCGCTCGGTCCTCCGGCGCCGCCTCTGAAACGCTCTCCGGGTCGAGCTGCTGTGACTGCAGACTGCCGCCAGTCTCCGTCTGCGTGGCGCTGTCTGTGCAGTCGGGTTTGCATCGCTCCGTAACACCAGCTCCTCTCGGGGGCGAGGAGGACCGGTCGTCCATTGACTCCTCCGGTGCTGTAGGTGTCAGTGAGCGGTCCGCGTGTCGTTGCACCTCTTCGTCGCCGTGTGTCGCCTCCAACGCGGACCACAGCCGCCCCAGCAGCTCAGCCTTCAGCCCCTTGTTGTCCAACCCGAGTTCTTCAAGTCTGGACCGCAGCTCGACCACTTTTAACTTTTTAATGTCCGTTAGCTTCATCGTGACCGAGAGAGGACCAATTCAGCTGTCTTTTTGTTCCAGTTGTGGAAAAAACGGACTTAAAGTAAACTGTCAAAGTAAATTGAAACAAAAGCGGTGCGGTGTGTAACAAAACATCGCTTCACTGGTTCAATATGGTGCCCCGGTTTGCGATTGGCTCTTCATTTCTTCTTCCTTCTAGTTTTTGGCAGACTAGACACTCGCTGGAGGTTTTGATGCCACCCAACGGTTAAGAAAAGGTACTACATCTGGTGGTAAAACATGGATGATCCACATTTATCCATCCGTTATGCACTCCAATTCAGTAACTTACAACAGTGAACACAATAACAACATGTATTGTTCAGCAGTGGTGGAAATACTCAGATCCTTTACTTCAATTAAACAAAAAGTAAAAGTTCTGCATCCAAAAACCGAATTTAAGTATTATCAGGCAAATGTACTATCAAAAGTAAAAGTAGTTCACTGTTTTACTATTATGAGTTTTTTTTATTAATAATACAGATGCATCAATGTGTATGTTGCATTTTACTGCTGTAGATTATATTATTATATACTGTTGTTGGCATCGTATTCATCATGTTTGTATTGTCACAATACCGTAAGAGCCACTTATCTCTAAAAAGTCAACTTCTCATGCTCAGAAAATCTGTTTTTAGCTTTGTGATGTTGCATTTTCCAGCTGATTCACGAGTCTTTTTAAATAGCTTAACTATAATAAGTAGTATGATAATTTGTTCAACCAATAAAGAAACACCTTATCCTTCAGTTCATCAGAAAAATTCAAAACCACCAAATTTGGAGATACATGTTTTTCACTGGACACAGAGGGGATGAAAAACAAATCTGAAAATTTGAGTGGAACTGATGAATTGTATAAAATGGAGATACTCACATAAAGTACAATTACCTCAGGTACTTAAGGACATAATTTGTACTTAGTTTCCACCACTGCTGTTCAGGTTAAATGTAAAGGCTACTTAATGTGCTGTGAATGGATGAAGACTGATCCTGTTATAAAGCAATAGTTTTTGTCAGTCAGTAAAAGTGGTGTGATAAGAATTTGCGTGCCAATACAACAACACAGCAATGTACAGTAAATACTCTATTACAAGTAAATGTCATTCTTTCAAATTTCTACTTGAGTAAAAGTCCAAAAGTATTTTCGGAAGTTAAAGTTCTCTATCTGTAGATAAATGGGCCCTTGTGTATCTGAGAATAAAATGTGAAGAAACTAATTTTATTTAGACTTTTGTGTGTATGTGAGGAGGTAGAGGTATTAATAATATTTCTCTAAAAGTGTATAAACTTACATATCAATCTTGTTGACCTGATCTGCTGTTTACTTTTTGTATATTTGTAGGCAGGTTTTTTCTAGTCATGTTCCTTTTTAAAAGGCAAGAGATATAAAGTGAGTCACAGCCGGCTTTTAGTGGGGTGAAATTATCCACTTAAAAAACAAGGCAAACATATGAGTCAGTATTGTTGTATATGGATGTTCTTATTTTAGTACGCCAGTTGGGACATTATTTCATGATGGGAAGCTTTTTATTTTCGACAAACAAGACAAATGCAAAGAAACATGAATGAGCACAAATAGGTATAAGAGACCTGTCATTTGCAATAAAAAACATTTAATATATTACAATTCATTTCAAACAACATGACTGTCCCGTCTCTCTTCACTTCAGATTTCTTGCTCCGCTGTCTGTGTGTCATTACAACCACTTGGCTCCATGATGATAGGAGGGAAGTTTAACGTTCAATCATTTGTTTTAAAAACTCAAAAAGGTCAGTGACTTCCTTCCTCATCACTTCACCCTTGTGGGCTCCGCACAAATCTCCCTCAGTATGAAAACTACAACAGATCTTTGAGGTGTTTGACCTCTGAAAACTCTACAAGTATCATTTGAGGCGATTTGGCCGCTTCATTAACGCCCGAGAGCGGCTGCTTCAAGACAAACAGCATCATGAGAAAAAGAGAGAGACGGTCAGCAGTGATTTCTCCGTTACTCAACAGTGCATTCGTGTCGTGCTCACACAGTGAGCCTGGTACTTGGTGGCTCAGTCACTCTCTCACCACATGCTTCACAATAAAAGCGCCTCAGTGCTACATTTGAATTTTGTCACTCAGAACAGTCAACAAAGTGAATTCTCCCTGATGAGGACACAGCTGTGCAAAATGTCATCCTCCAGCAGACATGTGAACAACCATGCATGTTAAATATATTCCAAACGGACCGAAAGAAAAACACTGTGTGGTTCCTTGTGAAGTCATTGAGGGACGGGAATAAACTGTAAAGCATTAATTCACAAAGTCACCCTCAAATGACAAGAATGATTATAAGCTTCTAAATAACACAGTTGTTGTTACTAGATGACTAGATTACATCTGTGTCTTTTTTATTGTGTAAAATCCCTTTTGACCGAGTTGAGGTTAGTCCCAGTTAGTGGCGCTCATGTATCACCATTACGTTGGAGCTCAAAATAAACAAAATTCCCACAGCTTTGAAAAAAAAAGAAGCTTGTTTAACAACACTTAGTGCTGTTCATAGGGCATTTCCAGAATAATGTAGTCCCTTTAACCATATAGATGAAATCATATTCATTCTGCAGCGTGATAATAAATATGTTTTTAGAGTTAATCCAAACAAAGATAATGTAGCTGGAAAGGACAGATGTCCTTGTTTACATTTTATGCTGTACTGCATTGACATTTGTCTTATGTCGCACAAAACAAGCGAGTAGATATGTAATGCTGCATTCATGTAATTCACACATTATTCCAAAATAAAAGCCTTACTTAGCTTCTTTTGTTCTGTTAAGTATTTGGAGTGGTTCATCAACAAGTGCTTTACCTGTTGTTACTTTCTGGCTATCTCGACAAGGAAACAGGTTAAAATCTTTTTTATCTTAAAGCAAACTGAATACTTTGGGAACTCGGTTACGATCATTTAGAAAACCGAATGCTTAGTTCTGTTACGCAAATGTAATAAATACAAGAGGCCTTAACTGTAACTCTAAGTTGTGGTGCTTCAGAGACAGTGCCAACTGTGATGACAATATAATGTAAAGTTATTTTGGCCCAGCTCAGACGACCTCATGTCATTACATACTATAGCCTGCCTGCTTTATGGATAGTAACAATAAACTTGTCAGTGCTCTCTGGAGGACAAACTATATAACGGAGACACTGCTTATTAATGACTTAAAGCAGTTCTTTGGCATTTCTATACTGATATTTCTTGTCACATATCAGCTGACATATACACTCATATCAATTATCGGTCAGGCTCTTATTATATAAGATGATGAATTATGAATTATATCAAAATAGAAACATTCGGCTCTGCCCATATTCTACATGCAGTAGTGAGGACTGTATACAGCGTGGACATTATCATCTAAAACTGAATTTAAACAGCAGAGTTCACTGTAACGTTGTTAATCACCACCTCACGCTCTCTCCGCTAGACATAGATGGTGGGTGTTGCTGGAGGATGTGGAGGTGTGGGGGAGCCGCTGTCAGATAGACTGTGGCCCAGCAGCAGCTCCTTCTCTCGGGGACGACACGGCCCGCTGATGTGCTGGCTGTGAGAGTGGTAGAGGCGCAGGACGGCCAGGATGGACTGAGCCAGCCACAGAGCCGTCACACTCCACAAGGACGCCTGAGGAACAAACGGGCTTATATAACACTTATATAACTTATAAATAACATCAAAGCTATGAATATTGATGTGCGTCTGGGTGTGTGGGCTCCAGTTTTTTTTCCTGGTTTTGAAAAACTAAAGAGCTAATCAGCACTTTGTAAAATGAATTATGTAAAAGGAATTAAGAGAAGAAACGTTATCGTTCTTTGCAGGAGTCGGAAAAACATCAACATCCTTACTGTTATGTACTACTTTACAATTGCTTCTAGGAAAAACTTCAAAGGCCAACTACTGTCTTCAACCTTTATTGCAAATGTAATTGCCATATGTAGTATTAGCTGCATATCGACAGACATAGTGAAGGCAGAAGATCGGTTAGCTAATTATTATAATGCAGTGCGGTAGTCGATACACAAGTAGCACAGAATATCCCAGTATCATATCTCAGCATTTTAGAACTACAAATAAAGGAAAATCTCTGTTGAAAATACATTGTCTAGTTGAAGGGCTGTGTTGTATAGTAGGACTTTAGCTAACTGTTGTACATATGTGTGTGTGTGTTTATGTGTGTGTGTGTGTGTGTGTGTGTGTGCGTGTATTTGTGAGCACTCGTACCTGTGCCAGGCTGAGCTCTGTGTAGAAAGAGGAGGTGTTCACATCCAGGTAAAGCGGAACAGACTGGGACTCTGCACAGCTGAAAACAAACAAACCAAAACAGATGACAATTAGAATTTTACAGTTTTTGTTTGGATTTTTTGGGGGGTTTGTAAATATGTTCAGGACAGGAGAATCTTCTAGTTTTGGAAGCACTCTTGTCAACGTATAGGATGTTCCACCACCCGACGATGTACCTGTATGGCTGTATGTTGTGATCAGTCACGGTGTCACACCAGGAGTTGAGACCAAGAGACAAGATAACACTGGCCCCTCCAGACAGGAAGAGCACACAAACACTCAGCAGCACCGTCAGGAAGGAAGAAAACAGGGTGCTGAGCAGAAACACAAATACAGACAGCAATCAGACATATGGTACGATTAATATTAACATAGATTAAAAGCTATATGTAGGGTACGTGGGTAGACACAACCACTAGAAAAATCAAATTAACTGACACTTGGTTTGATAACTGAATAATCATTTATGCCAGTAAAAAGGCCACATGTTCTCCGGGTCCTGCAACTCAAATGCAATGGTTTTCTGCTTTTTTTAATAACATATACCATGATGGCGAAATAAATTTGTTTTGGTTTTGGACTGTTGGTCAGAAACAAACAATACATTTAAAGACAGAAATATTGACGTGGACTTTATAACAAAAAGATGAATCACTAATTAACTGGGATGAGGAGATGGATATAACATGTATTGTCAACTTCTTTGTTTACTTCCCTGCATCTCTATTTTAAGACGATAGGCATCTGTGTAAACATAATAATGCATTTACACATGTATACTGTATAGTTCATCATGTGTTGTTACCACTGCATTGATTTGTTGCATTTTACTACAGATGTTTAATGTGTTGCTACTTTAACTACTTTATATACTGCTGTGTATGAGTATCATGTATCTCTAAAAGGTCAACTTATCCTGAGCTTAGAGCTTAAAAGATGTTTTCAGATGCAGAATGGCCCATTTCAGAATAACTTTAAATTAAATTAAATTATACATTATCCAATGAGCGTTACTGGATTATACTTAATGATGCGTAATGTGTAACTACTGCACCTGCTAAAGTTGGAGCTGGTGTTAATTACTTTGTATACTGCTGGGTAGCTCAACTTATAACAATGTATCTTTTCTTAAAACAAAATTAAAGGGACATATTTGGCTCAATAACGTAACAGTAGCAGGTACCATCAAATCGAAATAGTGCAATTATGATCATTACAAGTGTATAACAGAAGTGTAATCAGTTGTCGGTGTCCACTCACTCATCGTGCCTTCCGTGCAGATAGAAGAGGCTCCTCCAGCCCTGCGCTGCACCGTACAGCACCGTGAAAATACCGACGAAGGTGGCGAACTGGCAGGCGGCCGGCGGGCCCCACTGCTGCACCACCAGGTGAGAGACGTCTCCCGGCTGTCCCGTCAGCTCTTCCCGGTCTTCTGTCCTCCAGTAGCCGGTGGAGAAGAGCGCGCAGCGGCCTTTGAACGCAGAGCCGTTGAGAGCCATAGGGACGACCACCAGCAGGCCCGCCGCGATGGAGAGGGCGTGAGCCGCGCAGTGGGCCAGCAACAGCCGCCGGTCCAGCTCCATGTTACAAGTTGAACAACAACTTAAAAGTGAAAGTCATACGGTGATCAAATATATATAGTAATGTCAGCACATGCCCGTTTGTTTCCCATGTAACGGTTCCCCGTGGTGGAGGGTATTTAAGGAGACTAGGGCGGGGACCGAGTCATGGCTTCTCATCGCCCCTCACAGAGGAGGATATACAGCAGAGGTCTCACTCCGCCGGAAAAAGAGAAGACAACAACACGATTCATCAACAATAAAGTCCAAATAATGATTCCTGTAACATAACGACTTCCGTTTATAACTCATATCAAGAAATATGAGCTACTAATTGCTGAATCAACGTAAATGTAGTAGGACTAATGTAGAGTATCACTCAGATCAAATGTAATTAGATTCGCTTAATACACATACAAGACTATACGATCTGAAACACTAGAAGTGTTACAGATGTCTGAACAACAGACAAACAAACTGAGCCAAAAAAAAGTATTTCACTACTATTTCTATGAACACTATCTAAAATACGGATCTAACTTGCTTTTTTGTAGACTCAGAGCTCGTTTTATTATTTAATAGAGGGAAACATCTTTCACACAAACGATCATTGGTGCTAGACATTTCAGCAGTGACGTAGAGACGTCGATCTGACGTCTGTTTTTACAATCTGGCCTCTTTTTATCAGCTGGATGACCTCTTTGATGAAGGGGCTGATTAATTACTTTAATCAAGTCACTGTGTGCTTATTGTGTTCAGTAGAAACCTTACTTAAAAAACAGAATACATATTTCAGTTTTTTATTCTTTGCGACATATACAGTCATTACAACCTTTTCCTGATCCTGAAGCCCAAAGTCAATCTGGTTTCAGAACAGACACAGATATTCTAAAATGCTGGGACATCATATGAGTTAAATATCCTTCAGTTAAATAAGCTGTTATGTTAGAGAGGCAGGTTTAGAGGACGAGGGCTGATATTTATACCACTAGTTAATTCAGACTGGGTGCCACTGTTTGGTACACAGGAATGTGGGTGGGTGGAGCTGGGTGAAATTCTTTTCTGTGGAAAAGACCAGCCTACCCCTCATTCAAAGTTGATCAGTGACACATTTTCCTGAAAAATATTTTACATTATGTGAAGACATCATCAGGTTTCATTATGCCAATGCAGAAGAGAACATGTTTAATTTGTAAACTGCAAATACTATTGACTTGAAAATATAGCCGAATAATATACTGGCACATATCGTCTGTCATTATTGAAACATATCATCTTCATACCCACAATGCAGGAGCGTGAATTAAAGGGGACACAATATGTGGGTTTGCATGTGAATAAATCCCAATTACAACAACATTAATTCTACAGGGATGATTCAAATTAGTGCCGGGTTTTAAACGTCTTATTTAAAGGTTACAAAGAGAACACTGGTAAGAGTACTATAACTGGCCAAGCAAAACCGTGCTCACAAAAATCCCTTGATTGAATTACCAAATAATTGAATGAACATACATTTTGGGACACACATACATTTGGGACACTCACATGAATGTGCTATATTGAGCAGGCTGCCATTCTAGAAACAACGCTGATAGACAAATACCTCAGCTACAGCCAAATCAGTTGAGAATTAAGGAGAAATGGATTGCATTGATAGTTAGTACATTATTGAATAGATAACATTGTGATAATAATCTAGTAGGTGGACCAAATGGTACCTTTATGTTCTGAAACGTAGCCTACATGGTTAGCAATATTTAATTTATTTAGCAAAAGATTGACAAAGCTATACAGCTGGTTTCCAAAGAATGTCGACATAAAGATTGATGCCGAAACCCGGGATCGAACCAGGGACCTTTAGATCTTCAGTCTAACGCTCTCCCAACTGAGCTATTTCGGCGATAGAACAACCGCAACGCGCACGTGAACTTTGTCAACACAGAACAATCACAGCTGTCATTTCGAATTTATTCGCGATTAAAATCTACATAACCCGACAGCGTGAAGAAGCGTTAACCAGTGGTTTGGTTAACGTTGTTTCTCCGTTGCTGTGGAGTTGCTGGTGCGTGCCACACGTTGACGTCATTTTGACGCCCATTTTAAGCGCAGAGGCTGCTGGGAAGAAAGGTCAAGAATCGATGGCCGTGGTAGGCGCGGATTAAACGTCACCGCTGCAAGAACGATGCTCGCTTAAATAGAACAAACTAATGGCCCTGGGAAAACTACTTTAATATTTAAAATGAAACACGAACGCCTTGCTTCCTTTAACACAGCAAACATTTTAATGAGCTATTGTCTGTTTTTTAGAGTCGGGGGGGCTAGCTGCCGTTAGCTGGCTAGCATCTGCATTGTTATTGTTTTCGCTTCACAAGGCGACCATAAAACACTGTTTCCCGAGGTCCCCCAGCCGAGGCCGGGGCTCGGACTGCCTTAGTGATGGTGTTTTGTCCGCAACGGGAAGATGGATGACAAATCCAGCAGTGGCAGCAGCCACCACCGGGTCCTGATCGTCCTGCTCATGGTGTTGCTCTTTGGCGTCATTATGATCCAGTATGTTTGCCCGAGCAGGTCAGAGTGCCAGATGCTCCACCAGCTGGGGACGTGGTTTAAGGACGGCAGCGCAACTGGTTCCCAGAGCAGTGGCACTACGATGCAAGACGGACTCCAAAAGGATCCGTATATCGCAGAAGATGGCGCTCTAGTCCGCTTTGTCCCTCGCTTTAATTTCACCAAAGCCGATTTAAATCGTGCTGTGGACTTCAACATCAAAGGAGATGATGTGATAGTTTTTCTGCACATTCAGAAAACGGGCGGCACGACGTTTGGTCGTCACCTGGTGCGCAATATTCAGCTGGAGAGGCCCTGCGAGTGTCATGCGGGTCAGAAGAAATGTACCTGCTACCGGCCAGGTAAAAAGGAAACCTGGCTGTTTTCCCGTTTCTCCACCGGCTGGAGCTGCGGGCTCCACGCGGACTGGACTGAGCTGACCAGCTGCGTCCCGTCACGCATGGATTCTCGAGAAGCTCCCGTGGACCTGCCCAGGTAGGAGGGTACTTATGGTGGGAATTTAAGGCAGTTTTTGCACATAAGAAAGGCATCTAAAATGTAATAATGTTGCTGCATGCTACAGCTGTTAATGTAATATATTTATAATGGAACACTAACTTGATGTAGCTGTTCACCTTCACAGTGTGTGAATGTGACCCTTGGCGGAAGTTTTTTTTACAGAGGATATACTTTTGAATAAATCTTCATAACACATTTTTAGTGCCTAAACTTTCATTTTAACCTAATTCACAAACACTTTTAGTACACATAAACCAAACAGTTGCAAGAGCCTCTTGCCAAACTAATGTAACCAATCTATTCTACAAGCATTACGATTAGTAGATCAAATGCTGACTTGGAAGAGTAGACAAAATAATGATTAATAAATCATGAACAAACAGTAATTGCAGCACTATTTCATATTACTGGCTTATTACAGACCAATAATGTTGTCTTTTTCTCTCCAGTAGGAACTATTATTATATAACCATCTTAAGAGACCCAGTATCACGCTACCTGAGCGAGTGGCGTCACGTGCAACGTGGCGCCACATGGAGGGCCTCCTTACATGTGTGTGATGGACGTTCACCAACACTGTCCGAGCTGCCGAGCTGCTACTCAGGAGACGACTGGTCAGGATGCTCCCTGCAGGAGTTCATGGACTGCCCCTACAACCTGGCCAACAACCGGCAAACCCGCATGCTGGCTGATCTCAGCCTGGTGGGTTGCTACAACGTCTCCACCATGAGTGAGGAAGAGCGCTGGGCACTTCTTCTGGAGAGCGCCAAAGGCAACCTGCGAGTGATGGCCTTCTTTGGGCTGACCGAATACCAGCGTAAGACCCAGTATCTGTTCGAGCGCACCTTCAACCTGGAGTTTATTGCACCCTTCACGCAGCTCAACGGCACGCGCGCCTCTAGTGTTGCGGTCCCCAATGAGACGCAATACAGGATCCTCCAGCTAAACCGGTGGGACGTAGAGCTGTACGAGTACGCCCGTGACCTCTTCCTGCAGCGCTTCCAGGTGGCGCGACAGCAGGAGCGCAGGCAGGCCAGGGCGAGGCGGCAGCAGGAGAGGAGGCGGCTCCGTGGAAGGCTTGCCACGAAGCCAGGGAGGCAGCTGAAGCCCACAGAAGCACCCCGGCACCCACTGAGCCACTCTGTAGTAACTGAAGAGCAGCTGAGGGGAAAGGCTGGGGGAGACGACGAGGAGTCAGAAGTGCTACTCCCAGACTGGTGGGATCTGGATGAGAACGGCACCATGGAGGATTACATGGACAATGTGGAGCAGTGGTAGTGAGTGACTGGAACAAGCAGTAATTGTCTTAATGCTAAGTGTGCCATGTTCTGCCTTGTCGGTTGTTAAGTAATTATTACTATTATTTTAGTACATGCATTCCACTAAATAGATTTTTTTCCCCCCATGAATCAATGACACACATGTATTTATTGAAACTGATTGTATTTCTTTTCCACAGCTGACATTCATAATGAATACTTTCTTTGGCATAAAGGGAGGCTTGTTTTGCTAACTGCAATGCATTACCTTTCAGCGATCACACACGCCTTCTAGATTGTTCTCCAGGCTTTTTAACACATCTGAACTCTTGTGATGGAGCTAAGAATAAGGGAGGAGGGGGCTGCTTATCTTTTCTTTTGTTAAAAATAACTATTTAATACTTGTGTCTATACATATTATACTACTGTTTGTGATATACAATCGATATGTTTGCCAAAATGTTGTCCTGTCTGAAATGCGTACATTTTAAAACGTACCTGTGTTTTTATGTGTCTTTTAAGTACCAGAAAAGGAGACTGGAATTGTAATAGATACCTCATCGTGTAGCATTAACTGCTCATTTGTTAAATCCTGAATGTGTCTAAAGTCTGAATTTGTTTTTATATAAAAAAAATGCTTTTACAGTTACTGCGCAATTTTTTTCTCTTGCCATACTTAAACATAGTTATGTGTCTGATGTCCTTTTGTCTGATCATGCGCACAAAAGGGCAGCACGCTTTTGTTTTTCACTTGCAAACCTCTGGAACACCAGCAGGGAGCACTGAGATGATGTTAATGAAACCAAACTTCCTTGGTGCAGCTACTGAGGCCACAGCTTGTTCTTGAACCTGTCCTTGTCTGGACGGGATTTAAACCATCAATGCTATCCTCAGTGGATTTAAAAGAGTTCTTAAAATGTTGAATTATCCAGCAATATACTAAAAAGGAAAAGGCTCAAAGCTTAAAAAGGATTGTTAAGAAGATGTATATTTTGCTTTGGCAGAGATGGATGAGGGATAATAACAGTTAATATGCTGTTAATTATAAATTAAGTTACATTATGTTTAAATTTGAACTAAATGATTTGCTTAAAGGCTAAACAAATGCTAATATTTAAACTATATCTATATCTATATATATCTATATATATATATATGGCTAACGTTAATCTGACCAGGTCCACAAAGCGAAATATCTTTGCAAGTTATAACCAGGTGAGTGTTTTATGAGTCTTTCCAACTACACCTTCCGTGTTGGTTCAACTCACTTGAGGCTGTTACCTTGATAACCTGCCGAGCTTATTGTCGTGACTTTGTTTTCTCCTCCACGCTAATCACGTTCTCTGACAACGAAAGCAGACCGCATTCTTGTCCATCCCACTACCCCCCCACCCTTCTCTTATTTTGTTCTCCAAATCTGTGATTCTGCCGCGTGCTCCAGTCAGTGTTGCAGCCGAGCAGATTTAGTTGCAGCAAACATTTCCTCAGCCAGACAGACGCGGTCCTCTCGCTCTCTCTCTCTTTTTTTTTCTCTCTCTCTCTCTCTCGCTCTCTATCTCTCTCTCTGCGCGGCGGTACCACGTTGTTTCTACATGATTTTATTGTTCTTATCCGGCGATAACGCGCTTTTATTTCATGTTCCTCTTTCCCTTCACGTCGGGCTATGAGAACGCGTGTGCGTGGGAAATAACCACACAGTAAACATTGCAACCGACGAGATTATAGGAGAAGATATATCTGAATCCGACGCGGCTCGACACAGGTAAGAAGAGGCTGAGCACGTCTGGCGCAGTTTGCAGCAATAGCACTGCTCCCTAGTTTAATATTGAAGCCACGTTGGAGTCATTTAAAAGGCCTGTTGCGTGGAGGCTCAACGCTGCCTTTGTTATCGTAAAATATAAATCATATTTAGTTTAAATGCTGCTGTGTGGATACGAACACAAGGCTTTGGTTGAATGCAATGTGCAGGGATTTTATTGGATGTGTTTCAAGTGCATGTTGTTTTTCTTTTGTTGACACGTCAGAGATTAAAAGGGCATAATAAAAATGTTCATTACAGTTGGCAAAAAGTGAGGAGCACCTGTAGTTTCCTTCCTGGTTATCTGTGTGTGTCTGCAGGATTTTGCCTCTGCATGTGGTGCATGCGGTTGAGTCGTTGTGTAGCCCATAGCACGCTGTGTTGTCACTACTTGCCTCTACAGTACTTATACTGTACGCAGCTCCAGTGCCATTTTGGCTCATTTAATAATGCAGCCAGTTATGACATGTTCAGCACCCTCCAGGATGTGGCCTCGACCAGTCTAGCTAGTTGTGTCTTTACTTTATATAAACATTGATGCACTGACAACTTTCATAAGCTCAAGACAGGGATGTGAAATTCCCAGCTCATAACCAGCAAAGTAAAATGAAAGCTCCAGAGCAACCACTTTATATGCAGTCTTTTCTGAATTAAAAGGGCAACAGGAAACTTAAATTGCAAGTGTTGCATGCTTCGTGCAGGCTAGGTGGTCCTGTGCGACAGGACAGGCTGGTTGTACGTTGAATGGGAACTGTGGTGCTTTAATGAGCTGAAAGGATTACTGATACTTAACCTAATTACTTTGCTCCCTCCTTCCTGGCTGCTAGCCTTCACTCTCATTGTGATTTATGGATCTTCCACCTTATGCTTTTAACAAATCACCTTGTCATCAACATTATCCTGTTCTGTACTTGCTGTCGATGCTCCCAAAAGAGCTGACTGTTTCGTGAGCTAAACAATAATCATAGCTGGAGATCAGAGTTGTGTTTATATAGATATTCGTTACACAACTAACGGCGCCTCTAAAAAGGAAATTCGCCAAGCTTTTGGGAATGAGGGATAACATTGATGCGTGAATCCAAACTGACTATATGTGTATAAATGCTCATATTTATCAATGTGTTTCCCCAATTGGTGAAACACTGAACTCCATAGTTGTATGATCGCTGTGCTCTCAATTGGATACATTCACAACAATAATTCACAAGTGCAATAATGAAGCAAGCTTATGTTTCCCAACACTTTCAACTTCTTTTAGTTCTTGAAGTTTAGCTACATTTTCAATTCACTTAGTGCTCACTTAATTTTCTAAAAGTCTTTCGGCTCGTTAATTTTAGCTGATGTATCCAAATATTATATTTTCAGTACTACCATCTTTCATTATCTGAACTATTTCAAATATTTTATATTATATATTTTATAAAACATGGCGTTATTTAGTTTTGTAACGCCTTTCTTCTCTCTGTAAACCTGCTGTATTAGCCTATACCACGATATAGTCACATTTGTCATATTTCTTGAAAGCTCTGAATTTAGAGGATTTAAAAAAAAGTAGAATTAAAACATTTATAAACCACCAAAATGGCTGTCGACCACTGGCAAGAAAAGTCCCTTAATATACCCCACTGTCTATACCGTGATTGTGCAAAAGAAAATAGCAGACGGAAAAATCTATGAGGAGAAATAAAATGGGTTTTGTGTTTGTTTATTTGTTAATGTGTCAACTTACCATTGGCTTATTACATGCCAAACAGTTTTATCGATGCGAGGCTATCTGTCAGGGTGAGCAGATAAGGTGCTGTCTGTCGAGGTGGCATCCACACCAGCCATAGTGCAGACGTCAGAGCTTCGGTAAAGGTTACACTGTCGGTAGCCCTTTGGTGCACCGTGTTTGATGATGGACGCAGTGCGCCGGAGTCAACAGCAGTCACCCCCCTCTGTCCTCCTTATACTGCCCCCCATCCTGTTCCACCTCCATGTTGACCCCCACCTACTGCTGGAGCGCCTCTTCTCTCTGCAGGCACCTGGTGGACCAGCACCAGCATAATGTTATAACTGGGGCGCTCTGTATTTATTAACCATGCCGCATCCCTGTAAATTATTGTTTATGCTGCATTGTAAAGGTCGGGACAAGTTCAGTGGGCCTGGATTATTTCTGTTCAAAATGTAGACTCTTTATTACAGTTCTCCTGAAGCCATGTGGGAATAAGTTAAAAAATAAAGTTGAGTTTTAATTTAATTTTTACATTTCAAGTTTATCAGTTTATTAGAGGTGACATTATCATTCTATTTATGGATTAGTTCATCATAGAAAACAATCTGCAACTATTTTCAGTTTCATTTATTAAAGCTTGATAGTGCAGGTTACAGCAGCATTACAACCGTGTCAGACAAACACAGTGGTCGACATGTTAGACCATTTAAAAACTATTTGTAACACTATTTTAGACAATAATACCATTTAATAGCATGAAGGTAATAACTGTTTTAGTTTTTACCTCCTCAAATGTTCAGATTTTTAAAGAAAAAGTTCTACATTTCTATAAAGACGTTAATCTGGTGGTTATACCAGTCTGCTGTATTCATTGAATAATGTGCAGATTAGTCCCCTAGCTGCTTTTTACCCAAGTTAGTGGTGAGGCTTCATGAATGGTTGATCTGTCGGTGCACTTTAGTCCAGACTGAAATATCTAACTGTTGGATGAAATAATGGCCATGCATTGTTTTTACAGACATTCATGGTACCCAATGACTCACACAAGAGTACACATAACCATGTGGCTATTTCATACAGACTATTTGAATTACCAGAAGACATGCTACTGTGATATATATCTATTTGGAGATATGAAATGACTCATATGGTGATAGAAGATTTTGGCCACGCCCAGCCGTCAAGGTTAAACCCGCTTATGAGAAACCAACCGATTAAACATATTTAATGTTTAATTTGAATGTCAGAACTGTTAGCTTACTAATGGCGCTCACTGGTCGTTGTATTTGTGTCTGAACATGCCGTAGCAAACACACACACATCATGCCATGGCAGGATTTCTCTATTTTTAACTGCCTCCATTGTCTTCCAGTAACCGTAAAGGGAAGGCTTGATTAAATAGTGGGTGAAATCTTCCTGAGGGCGAATCTCCTGAAAAGCAGAGTCCTGGCAATTCATATGAGCAAGTGAAAGGTCATTACTGTATACCCAAAGGTGCAGGGTGTCCTATAAACTAGAACAGCACTGGAGGAGAGACAGCGTTAGCTGCGCAGCTTTCCAAGAATTGTCGTAATGGCAACTGTGCGCCATTTGGTGTCTGGTGTGGCGAGAGTGAGGCGTGTGAGGAGTGTTGCTGAGGAGCATTTTGATGATGCGGGTTGCATATTGCTGAGCTGAGTCTGTCAGCAAGGGCGCTTGACACTGATGTGGACCTGAATGCAGGACAGGCAAAGCTGCAGGAGGAATGCTTGTTTTGTCTGCCTGAGAAAAGTTTCTATCGATCTGTAGGTAGGCTGGGAGGAGGAGGAGGCACAGACAAGCATAATGGTTAAGCAAGCAAAGCAGTTGCTGTACCTGCTCATCTCTCATTCCTGCCTCTCTTTTTTTGTTTTGGGCTGGGATGTGTCTTTGTTCTTGTGTTTGAAGATGGGTGTATCAATTCAGTTCCCACCTCCCCCTTATCCCTCCTTCTCCCACTCCACTGCGGTGTTCTCCTTCTGGGCTGTCTATCTGCATGCAAACACACACACACACACACACACACACACACACACACACACACACACACACTCTCGTTCCCTCACACTCAGACCCCCCCCCCGTCGGTTCCTCCGTCTGGGTCTGCCGCCATCAGAAGCATGGACTGATAATATCTGCTCCTCCTCCTACTTTTTGTACTCCTCCTCTCGTGCATCTCGCCTATTGTTTATTCACTTTGTGCATTGATGTACTACCATGTTTCATACAGGACAGCCTTCTTTCCATTTTGACCAGCTCCAAAATGCAGTTTGGACTTTGCCTCCTCTTGTGAAGCTGATTTGTATTTTCTTCCCTAAGTATCTTTATTGAGCCACCTCACTGATTGTTATCTGTATTCTGTTAGTGTCCGGACACGTCGCCTCTCCTTGCATCCCACTGCAGTATAGTCCACTGTTTGAATAAGACATGACTTACTCCTCAACATCTGTGAGAAGCTGCCTGGAGTCAGAGTTGTTGTACTGTATGAATATAAGCATGTGGCTCAGCCATGACTGTGAAAAAATCCTGGGAGGAACAAGGACGGGCTCCGTGGAGGGAGGAGCCGCTGTGGAAACTGCCCTGTCATTGGTCGGTGATGTGCTCTGAATGCCAGCAAAAGTCTGTCCGATTTGCTGGAGCCTTGCATTGAGCACAGCAGCTGCAGTTGTGAAGAACCCCCCACCCCCCAGACCCCCCATGCTCCACCCCCACCCCTCTCTCTCTCTGCCTCTCTCTTTTTTTTCCTTTCCCTTCACATTAATAACTGTCTGGGAATCATCAGTGTCGACCACACACGTGCCAGACTTCAAGGACACCGCTTTTTACAGTATACTGTAGCATGATTCATTTGAAGTTAGCCAAGTACTTTCTGCTCCGTGGCGCTCAGGGGAGTTGAAGTGACGTCTCTGTCCTGCCTGCAATCTCCCTCCATCCCCTCGCTCTTCCTCTCTCTCTTGTATCACTTAATCAAGACATAGCTTGCCCTTTCCTGTTCATTGCTGCCTCCCTCCCTCCCGTATGCTCTGTTCCGCTATTTGTTTGTCCTCGCTTTATTCTCTTTGGCTCTTTCCCTTCCACGCTCCTGCCTCGTGGTTCTCCTCGCCCTTCGTTTAAACAAGCTCCACACAAGGTTGTAGCTTCACATTAATGACATTTTTTCCCTCCTCAACAGGCTGCTTATTCTTTGTCAGTGCTCTGAATTAATGTCCTGTTTTTACAGTCCACAGCAAGACAACAAGAAAGGACATGCAGAAGAGAGGCAAGTGAGGAGGATGACAACAGAAGAATCGACAACGGCAAAGGAGGGATGAGAAAGAGACTGAAATAAGAGAAGGAAGTGGAACTCCAAAGTGCCTACTGCGAGGGGTCGTCTGCCGATGTTAAGCTGCTGGATGAGAGCAGGACGTGGCTCAGTGTGTGTTTGGCCTTGAATGGAGGCTATATTTTATCCTGACAGCCACAGAGTCATCCATCCCACGTTGCTGAGCTGCAGTCCCCACATAGCGTGAGCTGAGCCGCCACCTCGTCTCATCACTGCAAGGACACCATCCCTAAAAGGTTCTGCTTTGGTTTCTGCTCTACGGAAGTCTTCTTTTTTTTTAGGCCGTTCAAACACAACTGCAGTGACTGCCCCAGCCCCGGCCATGTTGACGTGAACGTACCAGTGACTTACGGCGGGCGTCAGTCGATTCAGGTGAAGGCACCGACGCTCAGTGTCACATGCCAGAGTGATGTCCTCAGAGTAGCTCCTGTTTTTCCTTTTTTTCTTTTCTTCTTGGAGACAGAGCTGGCCTCTGCTCACAGTCTGCCACCTTTATCTCAAACTTCAGCTGCCACTTTTCCCAGGAAGAACTAATAAACATTCCCTAAAATACACCAACCAGAAGGACTCGCTGCCTATTTGCACTGAGGAAAAAACAAGAATATTTTTGCTGGATCACTATTAGTCACCCTTGCTCCCATCAGACTGTTTTCTGTCCATCTGCCCTCATCGCTGCTCAGTGTTTGTGAGCGACTCTGATCACTGCTCAGTGTTTGTGAGCGACTCTGATGGCTGTCAGCATGACCATGGGACGGGACACCAAATGGCTGACCCTGGAAGTGTGTCGTGAGTTTCAGAGAGGCACCTGCTCGCGGTCTGATGCTGAGTGCAAGTTTGCTCACCCCTCCCGGAGCTGCCATGTGGAGAATGGCCGAGTCATCGCCTGCTTTGACTCACTCAAGGTAACAACGCAACAGACATCACACCCCTTGTTTGTTAAGACACATGCGTTGTGAGCTGTATTAAGGTAGTTGATGCCTTTTGGCACTGCGTAGTATTAACACACAACACACACACACACACACACACACACACACACACACACACGGATACACACAAACCTTCCTGTCTTGTTTTAAAGCAGAGGTGGTCTTTTGTCAGGTGAGGTGGCCCACCTTCGCTGTATATATATTAAATAAGCGTGACTATTGTTTTGGGTGTCATCTACTAACTAAATTGTTACTAGAGATGCGTCAGGAAGTGAGTGGCTCATCACCTCAGCTCAAACATTTCCTGGAAACCATACAATTATGTCAGTTGGTCAGCTAATCCACCCTTTTTACCCCCACATCAAAGCAATTTTCTCAGACTTTCTCTTATTTCTTCTATGTAACCTTCTGATCATGTGTTTTTTAATATCGTGAATTACAGTGAACAATATTTTTTTAAGTCTCTCGCAGAATGATCACTTTTAAAAATCTTGTGTGTCATCTAAAAATAAAAACATTGGTCAGTTATCATCCAGTGATAAAAAGGTTGATATAGATCAAATATCTTAACACGGTATAGCTATCTTATTTCATACTTCTATATACTGCATATCATTAGTTATACAGTTAATTGAAAACGTATGATGAAATATCTACATGTGACTGCTTTTGGCTTATATTGTGACACCAGACAAATAATATTCTTTTCTTTAACGGCCATTTTTCATAGGATATCATATTATTGAGAGATGAACAGAAAAGGGGAAGAGAGGGGGTTTTACTGCCATAAAGCAGTCTTGATCATTGCAACATTGCCTGCAATGATGTAATACAACAGTTATATTAAAGGTATAGTTACCACATGTAACTATATGTTACATGTTTTATATACACCCAACAAGTAACATAGTTGTGATGGTAATAGATGTAGTTGCTCTACGGTCCAGACTCACAAATATGGAACAAGAGCATTATTGGTTATTGGTTACACTAATAAACCGAGCTCCGAGCTCTTCAGCTAAGCCTATGGTGTGGATTCACTTTTATTAAAAACAAATCCACACCCTACAGTCAATCAGAATTGAGGATTTACCGTCAAAAAAACGTGTTATGCTCTGAAAATAAACACATATAGATACGTATGTTAATGTCAGAGGAAAGGCTCATGATTTAGAAGATATTTAATGTGTTAATGTTGCTCAGCCAAGATGGAAATTTCTGGTGAAGCCACTTTGCCGCCCTTCTGTCCGTCCGTCAGGGATGTGGGCTTGTGGATCGTGCCGCTTCAACATCACTTCAGCTGCTCTCCTGACTCTCGTCTCCAACGCAGAACCACAACACTAGCTCCACTCGTACACAGCGGAAAAACCAACAGTCTGAAGAGTGATTATGCTTTACTGCATTTTAGAAGAGCTCCAACCATCAGTAGACAATAGCGCTAAAATAGAGAATATAGACTGTTGCTGTTTCGGCGTTTGTGTTTTGCTCGACGGGCTTTTTAATGCAGAGGAAAAGTGAGACCCAGACAAGGGGCTCTCTGTCTGAGTGCAGCTGCTGTCTCCTCGTTTATTGAGTTAGAATTTATTATTCAGCCATTTTTCTGTGTTATGTCCTCCAGAGCAGGAGGGAGATGGAGAGGGAGAGAGCGAGGGAGAGAATCAGAGAGGGGGGCCTAGCAACAGCACAGGAGCGCGTACCCATTGGATAGTTTGATCTTCCTGAGTGGCACGGCTGTTTTTAGCACAGAGCAACAGCCTGGCTCTGTACAGGTTGCATTGATGGGAGAAAGAGGCGAGCTGCTTTGTACCAAAGGCAACGAAGAAGCATTAAAGGCCACTTTCGATTGTTTGAAGCCCCGGGGTCATGTTGTTAGAGAAAGAACTGAAGTTGGTGACAGTTGAAGGTCAAAGCGGCTTTCTTTATCAGAAGCTGCAGCGAGGCTTTAGTGCCAGCACAGTATGTCAACAACCACCTCTTTACAGCAGTGTTCCTACCCCCATTGTTGGCCAGCAGTATTCTTAGATGACTGACGTTGTTTTTGGTTGACTAACTGGAAAAAACAAAGAAGCACCTCGCTCGAAACGTTCTACAGCATCACTCCTTCCTCCTGCTCTCCGCCCACCCCTCCCTTCTTTGTTAATTTTATGGATTTATCTGCTAATGGCCTCCCTCCTCACTGTCCCTCCCATATCTGGCATCCCCGGCCGGTCCAAGCCGACCACTGTCCTTCCCTGTTGCTCGTCCATTAGCTCCGTCTTGATGGTCTGAACCTGCTGCGGGGGGGGGGGGGGAGCTCACCGCCTAGTTCTTTTTACCTTGTTAACTGGAGTGCTGCTGTCATCTCAAATGATTAGTGTGGACATCACATCTGCCCAACGCACAGCAGATTCAACAGCAGTGTCACTTTTGGATGACATGGTTGGGCTGCAACTAACAATCATTTTCATCATCAATTAGTCTGCAGAACACTTTGTCGGTTAATCTTTTGGTGTTTAATATGACTATAAATAGATTAAAATGCTACGTAGACTTTTTTAAAGGGCTGCTTTTGTCCAAACAACAATTGTGAACCTAAAATACTCATAAAAACCTTTCCTTTTGAGAGGTTGCATTCAGCATAATTTAGGCAAGACAAAGAGTTTCTAGCAGCTCTGTGAGGCTCTCTGAAAGTGATCATGATTCATTGGCTGAGTACCATGGATGTCTGGACCAAATGCCATCTTAATTCATCCAATAGTGGTTGAGATTACAGTCTGAACCAAAGTGTAGGACAGACCGACGGTGCCATCAGAGAGTCAATCAATTCGTCAAATGGCAAAACAGTTTCCAACTTATTTTCAAGCGATCAACTAATCGACTATTTGTTTCAGCTCTAAATCATCGTCACTTGTGAGAATAAAGCCAAACTCCCTGAACTGAAGCTCGAGCTTGTCCCATATCAATATACAGTTTAGATTGGTTTATTCATTATATTTAATCAACGTCTCACCTCTCTCATCTCTCTGAAACCATTGACAGCACACTTCTGCATTAACTGGGACTTTCTCTGTGTTGCGTAGGGTGTTGCTATGGCAACCAAAGGGAGATTCCTGACCCAATACTCTCCTCAACACCACGTTTCATTGGCCTCTTTCTCCAACCCAGATTGTATAGCTTTTATACATGTTTTGTTTCCATGTCAACGTTTTTGGTCCAACTTTTGTTTTTTTGGAGGACACAATGCATAAAATGCATCATTATGCTCATTAATAGGTACTTTTCATTCCCTGCGTGTTTGAGTAGGCTTGCTGGCCCCGTGGGACTCACTCCTCATTACAGACTCATCACTAAACACACAGCTCGCTGATGCAAAGCTCGCTCTCATGCAGCTCCAGTGTAGGCAAGAGTGTTTTTGTGAGCCTTGTGTACCATTCAGACCACTTTTCAGTTTTGCTTGTATGCTTTTTGTGTGGTGTGTGAGATCAGGATGCTGGTAGAGGAGACATTGCAGTTTGTCCTATATAGCTTTACTGCTACTGAAACCCTTTTTTTTTAATACGTCCTCATCTCAGCGCGACATCATCCATCAACGTCAGAGTCTCTGCACCATGACGTCAGTTTGCCTTCAGAGTTCTTTTATTCTCCGCTGCCAGTTGTGCGGCACTCTCACCCTCCCGTAATGTGAGCCGGTTGGTGTGGGTGTGGTTTGACGACAGAGCATGTGGCTGATACTCAATGGTGGTAGTTTAGCGGGTTAACAGCTCATCTGCCTGGGCCAGACAGCTGCTGTCGGCCCAGGGGTTTAATGGAGACTGCAGTTTTTGTGTTGACCTGCAGTGTTCCTGCAGCACCATCTTCACCTTCCCCACAGACTCCGGTAGGGAGGAAGGACACTGCCGTAACAATGTTTGGGCACAAAATGAATTGCCTTTAGATATGTGGCTTAAAATCTGATTTAGGGTTTCACTAGAAGCCAAAAATGGCAAGTGGAAAAATGAGCTCCTGATCAAAAAGGTCTGTGGCTGCTGAATCGAAGAAGCCTCAGCTGACTAAACACTGAATTACAGCAACGTACGTTAGTATTAGGTGGTGGAAATGCTTGATTTGCACATTGCACTGATCACCAGATAGATTAATCAATGATACTGACATGTTTGAAGGGGTTATCGGCTCTTCAGAGGAACTACAACTCCAGTTCTACATCGTTCAACATTTATCCAATATTCAGTTTAATTTATAACCCACACTATTGATGAGCTATGTGACCTCTGGGAATGTTTTTATAAATATATCTTGCTATTTTACACACATTCATTATGAAGGGAATCTGCTTTGCTGAAACACGTCTAAGACTTTGCCGTTACCCAAATGTTCTGCCTCCGTTGTGCCTGGATGTGATTAATAAGCTTTGCATGCAAGACAAATATAAATGCTTTGCCTGCACAGAAGCCCAACAGCAGACTATGGCTGCACAGCCAACATGATTCATGTGTTCATGAATAGTACAGTAGGAGTGCCGTAGTTCTGTGTTCATTAGATTGGCATGTTTATTTTTATATATTTATTTATTTTTATTGGGTCTCACTGTTCCAATATAAAAATACTTAATAGAAACTTTCTCTTGAGTTTTAACCTCATGTTAGCAAACCCTGTTCCCCCTGAGCAAAGAGTACTAAAGATCATAAAGAAACCAATAATCTAATCTAATAATATGATGCGCATGGAATACTTTTGATTTTTTTTATACGTATAAATACATTATGCTGATAATGTTTGGTTTCAATGCATTACGTTGTGATGTTTCTACTCTAACGGATCTGAAGACATCCACCACCACTGACAGTATTGTACAAGTTTCTGTACAAGACAGACAAAACATTGTCATGAGAATAAAATAAGCTTACTGGTCTCTGTTTCCCATCTAATCCCATTTTAGCTCTAAACATAACAAGTGCATGTGCTGCTGTCAGTCATATATGCATCGTAGTTTATTTAGTGACTGATACGTACCAGGTAGAGGTAGAGATACAGAAACTGTTGTGCAGGACGGTGAGAGTGGAACATGTGTTCTCACTCTCCAGCTTTATTCCTAGTCAGTTAGGTTTATCTGACATATGCTGTGCCTCTGTGGCTCAAATACTCCACCTGTCATTTCACATGGCTATAAAATAATTTGTTACGGTATAAAATGAGAAGTACAGTTTGACTGGCTCAATGGCTTTAAGATAAATGACAGCTAGTTACATTTTCTACTTTTTGTCTATGCTCAGATTGTTGTTGATTCCAGTGCAGGATATTTGTAATGATGTAAATAGTTTCACATTTCTGATGAATTATCCGATATGCAATCTTCTGGGACTTCATTAGTGCTTTATCTCACCAGAATTTACCCTATGTGGTTCTTCTCTGTAAACACGCTTGAAAATTGATGTTTAGTTCAACAAATTGTACTTTATTATACGGAGGAGTGCTCTGCTAAACTCAGATCAGTTGCAGCAAAAAGGTGAGCTTTCCATGTCGACGCACACCCCGGATTGATTTAGTGTTACATTATTCTCAGTGTCACCCCGGCTGTCTGCTCTCGCACTCATCTTTCCTCCCTCCTCTCTTCTTCTCAGGGGCGCTGCACCCGTGAGAACTGTAAATACCTGCACCCACCGCCTCACCTGAAGACCCAGCTGGAGATTAACGGGAGGAACAACCTGATCCAGCAGAAGGCCACGGCAGCCATGTTGGCTCAACAGATGCAGTTCATGCTGCCCGGAACACAGTTGCAGCCTATTGTGAGCAGCTACAACTACGTCTTCACATTGATTGCAATATATTTGAAAATGTGGTTTATTTATTGAAACATTAACTGCACTCCGTCTACTGTGAGTGATGTTTTAGCCAGCAACAGAGTGGCAGTTATTTTGACGTTCATTTCCTCTGACTTCTGTTCTCCAATAAAGATAAAATAAGCAATACAAATAAGCCTTATTCTGTCTATTATTTAAATGTACACCATATTTACAGTGACAACTATGCAGGATTTTCTGCCAGATATAAATCATTTGGTTGTTTGATTTATTTTAGTCTTTGTTATATCTTGAAACGTTATATTCAGCTCCCGTGAAAGTTGTCTACTTCAACCTTTTGAAATGGAAATGTACAACTTGCTGATTAAAAAGTGACATGCAGAATATACACGTTATTCATGCACAGGTAATGACACGTGTAAAGTAGTAGTGGCATAGCAATGAGTAACTGCATATTCCTCATTTACGTGAAAAACAACAACACAGTACTGGTTATGTTACCACCAAATCTTCCCCTGGAGCTCTGCCATAACTTGTTTATTCGGTCTCCTCTCTGCCCTTCTCTCCCTCCCCCAGACAACATTCCCAGTGTCGCCCTCCCTGGCAACATGCCCCAGTATGGCGTTCAGTCCCTATCTGAGCCACATGGGCACCGGCATGGGCTTGATGCCCGAGTTGCTGCCCAGTGCTCCCCTGCTGATCCCTGGGAGTCCCACCGGCCTGGCAGCCATGGGCAACGGCACCTCCGCACAAAAGCATGTGCGCACAGACAAGCTGGAGGTATGCGGCATGCGCGCAGTTGTTGTGTTTCTATGTTTGGCCGAAGCACGATGACAGGTAAATGTTGATCAGTGCTCCCGCTGGCCCCTCCCAGGTTTGTCGAGAATTCCAGCGGGGTAACTGCACGCGGGGTGAGAGCGACTGCCGCTACGCTCACCCCCTGGAGGCCGGCATGGTGGACTGCAGCGAGAACTCTGTCATCGTCTGCATGGACTACATTAAAGGGCGCTGCAGCCGAGACAAGTGCAAGTACTTCCATCCGCCGGCTCACCTGCAGGCCAGGATCAAGGCTGCACAGCACCAAGCAAGTCACAACACAGCGTCCGCAGGCTTGGTGCGTACAAGGGACTTCGTTCTTCATACCAAAAATAAACATTAAATGCTATTCTATGATAAGCTGAACACACCGGTGTGAACCAATAATGACCTTTAAAAAAAAATGTCATTCACCAATGAAACCGTAGAATGTGTTCTTGTTCTCCACTTGGATATTGTGTACTGATGCAATGGAGGAGCAAGGTATCGCAGTATCCCTCCGCCAGCTTGACATTTGATAATGTAGTCTGGGGATTATGTTTTTCATGAATGTCTGCTACTGTGCATGTGTCTGAGCCCGTACTCTCGACTACAAGGGCTAAAGTTAGCATTGAGAGCAGCTGTAACATAATCAGGTCAATCTGCAGTCCTGGTGCCAAAAAAATCAGTATTGGAAAAAAGACTCAAAATAGTATACAGGAAATCAGAAACTTATCAAGGGTTTATATACGATGGCTTTCATTTAGTTTTGTTGCTGTTCCTATTTACTGCCTTATTGTAAAAATAAATCAGGTTTATCAGGTAGTATAATAAAAAAACAAATATATTTTTGGAATGACAGCTTGACATCACAGCCTAATGTGTGACTAAAAATGTATGTTGGTTATTTTCCACTGTAGTTTGATGTTTCAGCACCGGCCCCACTGGTGAATGAAATCATAACAATCCCATTTCGCTCTTGGCCTGACCTCTGGGCTGTCCTACATCACTTCAGCTAATCTGCAATACTACAGTGTCCTCTTGTGGTGGTAAACAGAAACATCCACGTCCACCGGATGTTTAGTCTTTAGAGCCCCCGGTGTATATTTACTCTGAGATAACACCAGAAAATAGCTGACTTTTTATTGCCCTTTCAGGCTCTGCCTCCAGGCGCCATGCAGCCGCCACCAAAGAGGCCGATCTTAGAGAAGAGCAACGGCGCTGCCATCTTCAATCACAACATGTTCCACTACCAGCAAGCGCTGGCTAACATGCAGCTCCATCAGCCAGCCTTCATCTCCACTGGTGAGTCTCCACACACACAGAAACGCAACACTAACCGCTACCATACATGTAGGAGGTAAACTGGACTCATGCACTTTCATTGTGGGCAGACGAAGCTAAGGGCCTTTATGTGAAACGGTAATATTAGGTAACATTGTGGGATACAAATATACAGTTACAGTTATTTTGCAGGTGTAGTTTCAACAATTGCATGCTGTGGCTTCTCTACTGTATAACATGGCAATAAAGTTGTAACATATCGTAACAGCTGGCCTTTACTCCCTTTATCCCACCACACTTCTCTTCTGTACCCTTTCTGTTGTGTTACTTGCATTTTGCTTCACTCTGGGTTGATGTGTGAGGAGAGTTGTTGAAGCCATTAAAGTTACGTGGCAGTAATCAGTCCAAAAAACAGACAATAAACTCATCAGAGTTGAGCCATTATGTGGGACGGTCTGTGCATGGATTGGTGGGCGCATGCAATGCAGTTTCCTGGAGGTTCTTCTCTTTAAAAAGCAACGTTGCATGTGTTGCAGCTGGCAGCATACATACAGTGAGACAGAGCAAAGGAGGTAGCCAACCAGTCCTACTACTTTCAACCATATTTAAGGTCCCATTATATGATCTTTTACATTGTATTGGTTTTCATGCGTTTTGGCTTTAATTTAGATTTGAAGGACGGGTTTATAGGAAGAAATTACAGCTGGAACTGTTAGTAATAAGTACTTAAATAGTGGATTGACAGAGAATCCATTGCCAACAATTTCCAAAACCATGTAATCGTTTAACTCATTTCTCAAGCAAAAATACCAAATATTTATCTATTTAATATTTATTTATTTTTCTCTGTTTTACATAACAATAATTATAACTTGAATATTCATGTTTTACGGTGTTGGTCAGAAATTATATGAAGTTTGAAAGCGGCACCATTGGCTGTTAAAATGAACTATTTCTGGACTTTGATATATGAAGCAATTATTCTCCAGCTATGATGGAAGAAATAATCATTGCCCTAGATGAAACTGAAGATGTGCTAGTGAAATAACTAAAAACCTATAGGGACATAGAGTGTTAATGAAAATGCCATATTTGGCACATAATGATACAATTGACACGAGCAGGTGTTGTGTCATGTTAACAGTAAAGAAACAGGCTCTCAGACTTGAATTATTGATATGCCACATGCCTACATTAGGGTTTTTATCTTAATTTCTTGCTGATTTTATATGCAACTTCTACAAGATACTAATGCTGAACAAAGCGTCAATGCCTTTTGTGTCCTTGACATGATGTCGCCCATGTTGCCTGCACTAACATGAACCTGTCGACTCGCCTCGACCTGCTATTACCGGCGACCCCTTCGTCTTGTCCTTGTTCTCTGCTCTCATCCATCTCGATGTGTCGATACAATATGTGACAGGCTCTGTTCTGATGCCCCCAGGAGACATTAGTAGGTCATCTGTATCACAGCTGGAGATCAGTAACTGTGTTAGTGGACAGGAGCCCTTATTTAATGATTGATTGATTGATTAATTGATTGATTAATCGGATTAGCTGCTGGAGAACACAAAGACATTATTCTTGGAGCTTTCATCCCGTTGTCTTCTTCATTGCATCACGTCTATGTGTTTCGTCTGTAATCACATTGATGTCCTATTTGTTTAATGAGTCATGCTTTGTGTCATTCATTCATTTCTCTGTGCGAGCATGCCTGGTATGTGTACATGTGTGCATGCATCTCTTGTGGGGCTTATGAGAACCCCAGACGCTGTGGTGAAGGGACTCCCTGTAGGTTATCCCGGCTCAGACCCGGCCTGTACCAGCTCCCTTAAACCTCCCAGAAAAAAGGCTAAACTAGTCTTAGTTGAACCAAGTGTGGAGCAGTGTTTCATTGTGGCTGTGTGATGAAAATATTAACAAATCTGATACTGAACACATCAGAATAGATTTTAGTTTAATCAAAATGTGAGGATGGCCAATGCAGTTGCTTTTACCAATTTAGTAATTTTACATGTTTATTTGTGATCCTAAATAGAATCCAGAAATATAGCATTAGATGATCACGGATCTGGCTATATCAGAAGCCAGGCTTCTGATCTGTGATCAGGGTTGCAAAATTCCGGGAATATACGGGAATTAACGGGAATAAACTGGAAATTTTGGGGTAATTTAACTGTATTTACCTATGATCACCACCCCCCAACCCAATTTTTTAGTGTTTTTCCCTGAATCCTTTCAGCTCTAAATGCTTTCTTCCTGGACCTCATCAACGTCCTCCTCACTGCTGTAAAAAGTTAGTCTACTGTATACAAATAAACTTGGTATTAAATTGAACATGGCTTCAGTTTACCAAGTAATCAATATGCTAGGTAATGACAAACAGTGTTGGGAAAGTTCACTTTCTACATGAACTAGTTCAGTTCATAGTTCACACATTTTAAAATGAACTAGTTCAGTTCATAGTTCATAATTCAAAATGTTGAACTAAGTTCACAGCTACGCAACTCGGCGCTCTCACACTTGCCAGGCATAGGCCTGAAACGTTCAGACACAACACTGATGACAAAGACGTTCAAAAACGTTTATGTTTCTGGCAGACAATGTTCCCAACCAGCTGCATTCAGGGTCCAGCTGAGCTAGGTGTGCATAGTCTTGTTCTCAACTACATTTAAGTTCCCTGTTATATGCTTTTGCAAATAAACTTTTTTTTTTTCAAAATTCCCAAGACAAAATTCCTTTGGAAACTTTCCGGAAATTTACCGGAAACTTTCCGCCCCTTTGCAACCCTATCTGTGATCATCTAATGCTGACGCTTTAACAATGATATATATATATATATATATATATATATATATATATATATATATATATATATATATATATATATATATCATTGTTAAATATATATATATATATATATATATCAAAATATACACACAAAGACAAAGAAGAAAAAGTTTCAGCTATTGCGATGCTGATCTTAATCGCAGTCACAAATCTTGTTGATGGTAATCACTGCAATCATGTGTGTGCGTGTGTGTGTGTGTGTGTGTCTTTTTGTTCTCCATCCACAACACATTTACAACTGCTGCATGCTGATATTATGACAGTGATATAATGTACCTGTCAGTAAAAGTAGAAACTTAAGATGCAGAACAATGAAATTAAGTTTCCAGGTTGTGTTTAGCTGCTGTAAAACAACGGCTGCAGTTAGTCCAGAGCTCTTATTTTTTGTTTACTTTGGCCCAGTTAGGAACTCTACCGCTTAAAGCTGTACTCCTTTGATTAAGCATTGCACGTCCCAAATCATAACATCCTATATTTACCATAATGCAAGAGCATAATTGTATTTAACCCTCCCTAACTATTAAATGCACACAACTTGCAAAGTTTATAAGAAAAGTTTTTTTTTTTTTTTAAAGGCGTTGCACACCCACACAGGTGTTAAGATCTCTGGTCAGGTTGAAGTGACCAAACTCTATGTACTATTAGCAATGATTACAGTGTATGTTGACCTGCCCCAACACAACAACAAAACCAGCAGAAGTGTGAGTGAGATGTCTATTAAATGTCTTTGTATTTGCCCACACAATCCTGAGAAGAGGTCCAATGAGGAAACATAAGTGAAAACTCCTGTGTGTCCGTACAGGAGATTTAAAGATATAGTCACTGCATTGCATATCACATTTTTACCATTAGTGCATACTTACAAAGCACATACTGTTACATACAGAATACAATCAACTGGGACAACTGCTTGGTTTCATTTGAACTGGGAAGTTGTACATTTTCTAATTTTCCCGTCAGACATTTCTACTGGAAAGCATCCTGAAGCCGTACGAAACCCCACCAACCCTGACCTCAGAATCCAAGATGGCTTCTCTGCGTATCAACAGTACAAAAGCTGTATTAATATGCTGTTTATTAGCACGTCTGTCCCATTAAATCAGTCATACATACAACATGTCAGATTTATATCTATGGACATGTTTCTACGGTGTTTGTATGTGCAAAATACCGACATAATGTGCTGTTATTAACTGGTATTGCTAATAATAGCTAACCTTGCAACAGGAAATCCTTTTGAGTTTTCGGACTCGTTGTACTGGAACGCGGGCAATTCGGGTGTGATGTCATTCCGTGCTCCGACGTCTGATTTCTGAGGTAAATGGAATGGAGCAATACTACTTCGTTGTAGCATTGCAAATTGAACTTTGACCCTCTTGCTCATATATCAACTGGGAAGGGGATTGTGGCTCAGAACAGACAGACAAGCTCAGTAGGCTGAGATAACCCCTGCTGACATCATCAGGGGTTACTTTCTCTCAGACTGTCTGTTTTCAGGATGTGATGACCAATGACTTGTAAACTCAGTTTTCCTTGTTGTCCCAAAATTAGACATTATCATACCCACCTCGTTTTTTATATTAATTAAAGATGCTGGAAGAAAGCAGATCACACTGTTGTTGTCCAAAGCACCTTCATCGCAGGACATTTATAAGTGGAATATAAAGTAAAAGTGAGATGTTGAAATTTATCTTGCAAAGTCAGTCACTAAATCTGATATAATAATTTATGATTATCCACTCTTTCTAAAGAAAAGATACATTACAGTCACACAAAAGCTGTGACATTCTTGTCTTATGAATCATTTGCTCCCTCCATACACATGCTCTGTCCATTTGAATACAATACATCAGATACTCCCGTCTGATTAGATTGTATGACTGTGTATTGCCTTGTTTGTTTAACTACCATTTGTTAGTGGAACAGTGCATTTTGTTTATTTATTTTAACTGGTTTGCTGATTTAAAAATGTAGTTTTCTTTACGTTTGCATGTGTCTTGATATTTGTTCATCCTGGCAATATCACTTGACTTGTGCCATGACTTTTGATCAGACACATTTTGCCATGGTAACCATATCATTCCTGTCCTCCTCCCCTCCCCCACTCCTCCCCCACTCCCCGCCCACATCCTCGTCCTCTGTCTTTCGTCTGACTCGCCCGAATAAAAGTTCCCATGATGCACGGTGCCACCACCTCCACTGTTTCTTCGGCTTCGACCCAAGTCACCAATGTTCCTTTCGCTGAATCTGCCGCCTCGAATCAGGTTTGCTCTTTCGTTTCAGTTCTCTTTTATTTTTTAATTTATTTTCATAGTCTTGTTCATCAGGTTAAAGAAACACCTGCCTGTAGTCACATTTATTATATTCACATTTCATCTGTCTTCACTGTGCAGCCTGTTGTGTTGTGAGCGAATGATAACAGTTAAAATAGGCAACTGTTTTCATCTAAATGTCATAGTTTGGTCTGTCTCGGTCTTCTTTGTAATTTATGGACAGATGGTATGTGGTCTGGCATTGGCAGCAACCCTGCTATCGTTTATAATTCTCCTTTACATACAAGTTGTCTTCTACTACACAGATTGGGGCACATTTTATAATAAAAGTATCCGAATAGCAAGAGGGTTTGGCAGTTGCTTGTGGCTGTGCAATATAAAACAATATTTATTTTCAATTAATAAGTTTCTATTACTTGTATATACTTAAAGGAGTTGTTAACCACCAATCCAATTTCCGTGTAACATGGTTTTTTAAAAGTTTTTTTGGTTGTTCCTGGATTAAAGAATGAATTTAAGAGAGAAAATTTTAATCGCAGACTTTTTCAACTATAATGTAATAGCTGTTAGTGACTTCATTCCAACAACCATAGTAATAATTATTAAAAAATATGTAAATAAATACAAATATTGTCATGGTTTGGCTCACTTGTTAAAAGAAAATACTGGCTTTACCGTATAAATATTTTGCACACAAACTGAATCTGACTGAATCGTCAACTGTTTTGGGGCTCTTTGTTTCAGGGTGAATTCACTGCTCCTCCCTCTCTCTCTCTTCCAGTAGACCCCTCCGAGCTTCTGACTCCTGATCCAGTGGAGCTCCAGTGTGTTCCCATGGAAACCCATTTCTGTCAAGTACCCAAACTGCTGGTGGCTGCTCCGATGACCCTAAACTCAGTAAGCCTTTCCCAAAACCCCAGTTAAAGCCCCCGAAACCATGCGCACTACCAGGGCGGTCATCTTTTCTGAATGCAGCAAAAATGTGCCTCGCCTACAGCGCACACTGAATGAGTGTGAAACTTCCTATAAGATGTTATGAACGTAAGAAAGCTGCGGTGATGCACGCGATACAAGCCTGGACGTATTACTGTTGCTTTAACGCAGCCATCCTGATACATACTGACTTGGCTGAGCAATAGAGATCCCTCGTTCGTACAGACATACATGCCCACACCTTAAAAGGGCAGCAGACACACAAACACACACACACACACACATTTAAGACTACATGCCCTTTATGGGATGGAGCAATCTCATGATGCGACCCAACACTTTTGAGTCAGAAATCCTGAAAAGCTAATTCTGGAAATTGAGAGCATTCGAGCGGGATATGGACCCTCTGCTGGTCTACAACCAGTACGTACCGTCCAAATGAAAGAGTGTTTCATACCATGTCATGTTTACGTTTCAAGATGGCTACAAATGTAACATTTGTGTTGTACCATGTATACCATTCAGTGTGTTCTCATGGTCTCATCTTGCCTGATGAAACGCCAACGAGTTGTTGTTCATTTGTTTGTGCCTTTGATTTATCTGCTCAGCTGCAGAGGAGACTTAGTTTCACAAATGATTCAAAACACTAACAGCATACATTATTACATGTTATTTTCAATTAAAGGCAATAGCTGTTGTTACATAAATGTATCAACTTATAGCTCCTATTGTAAGAAACTAGGAATTACAGTGATCGGTACTTCAAATTGATATTGTTTTATGAATGTAATTTGAATCACAGTCAGTATCTGCTACTGATGGGATAATAGCAGAAAATTAGACAATACTTTTCATGTAATGCAACAAAATTAAAGAACTACAAATTGATGGAGTGACATAATACAATCGGTACTAAAAGGGTTGAAGCTGAGAGATTTTAAAGAATGTGGCTCTTAATTTCTGGATTTAGGAAACATTTCAAATGTGACAATATTGTTAAAACAGTTTGAATTTGAGTGATGTGGTATCATTAGTCGCGGCTGGGCTAGGTCATTGTCAATAATGGAAAGGTTTGTTTGTCCCGTTTCCTCCATGAGTTGATATCAAAACATGGTGTTAAAGAATGACAATCTACACGTCAAGTTCACTTCTTGGCATCAGCCACAAACCCAGATGTCATGTGTTTGCTCAACTCACCTGGAATTATAGTACACACACAATTATATTTCTGAGAGTCAGACTTTTATAATTGGCACTTGTTAAACTTTAACATCTGATGTCAGAGCTATTGCACAAGATGGAAGCTGGATTTGTGTCCTGATGTTGTGCCTAAAGTCTGTGTGTGCCAAGTATTGGTTGGTATATGCTCGGAGCTGCCCCATTTAATGCAATATATGAAAAATGTATATGTCCCTCTCAAACTCAGAGATTTTATTTAAAAAAAGGCTTGTTTGTGTCATTCTCTCCCTTCATGCGGCTTTTCGATTGAATACGTGGCACAAGATTTGTATGTTTTATGGCTCTTCAGGGAGAAAGCTTAGAACTTGAAAATGTCCTGTCTGACTTTATAATGTGTTGTCTTTTCTAATGATGTGTCCTTATTGTGGAAAGTAGTAGGACTCTGAATATTGCATCCACAGCTGTTATAACCAGAATTGAGCTATGGTAAAGTCAGGAAATGGAGGAATAAATCACCCGTTTGATGTCTATTGTAAAAAAAAAAAAAAGATGAAAAAAAAGTTGGATTTTGGATCTCAAAGGACAGTAAGGAATTGCTTTGTAGGTGCGAAAGATTGTGCGTAACGGCTCTGGAAACTGCGCTGAAATCACTTTCATCCAAATTCAAATGTGCCTCTTTCAAGTCTCCTCAAGCCACCACTGTCAATACACTGTAAGAACAGACCAGTGCTCAAAACTAGAGGTGTCGTTTGGTACGTTATTATAACAGTAAATCACATCTCTACAGTACTTGTTTCCTCTTTGAGACAGCTGTGCTGTCTTATCGTTTATGTAAAGAAATAGATCAGTGAGTCGAGTGCATACTAAAAAGACAATGAATCACATATTTGGTTAGTTGTAAATGCTGCAGACGGCATTTCCCACTGAACATTATTCATTTTAAATAATGTTATCGTGTCGTGAATGTATCTATTGCAAAGACTCTTCACATGCCCTTTTGAGAGAGAGGCATGTTGAAATGTAAGGATTCACTATATATAAACAACTTCTGAGGTCACATACTGTAGGTACCATGCTTATACTGTGTTAAGACATATTAAAGTATGTGTATTGTTATATAGATTTATATTTAATGTCAATGGATGGTGTGACTACTTTTAGAAATATATTTCACTCAGAAAACGTAGAGCATAATTGTACATTTTGAAGTGCAGATGTGCACCGTACAGGTACAGAACAGTACCATTTCCTGCTAATCAGCTATTGTTCCCCTCCCTTGGAAGTAACCAAAGTGCCCAAAATGCACCTATAATGGTATAATCACGGGACAAAATATAGAAATTCTGCATGCTACCCTTCTTTTTAGCATATCTTCTCTTTTTTTTGCATAATGTGGATGCCGTCTCTGTTTCTGTTAACTCCCACTGGGGAGGCTGCATACAGAAGCGACAGTGTAGACCGACCATTCTGTAGGAGTTTGCTAGTGCTGTGAGAAGTATGTAATCCCTCTCTGGCTTCCCACCCATTAACACAAACAATTGTGTTCTGCAGGGCCAAGTTGGATTGACCTTGGGTTTGTGTGGGGAATGACCTTTGGGAGCACCCTATCAGTGTTTTACTGTACCGTTGTACAACAGTGAGCGTATTCACTTTCTTTCCAAGTTAAATGAGAAGATAAATCCTGCTCTCATGTTTGTGTGTTAAATATGAAGCTAGAACCTGCAGCCACTTTGCGTAACGACTGGAAACGAGCAAACAAGATATTATGTGTTAGTGAGCTGTAGAAGTGTTGCAAGGCATATTTGTTTTGTAGCTCCGGACTATAGTTTAACTGAGACTGTATTTTTTAGGCTGATACTAATAGTGATTTAGGAGTTTTAAGAAAAAGTTTAATATATATCAATTCAATCAATATCAACATTTGTTTACATTAAAAAAACTGTTATCTTGACCCTGTTTCTAAATTACCTTCAACCTCATTTGGCATTTCTGTACTGCAATTGCTTGTTACTCATCAGCCAAATTATACACAAATACAATATTTCTACAATGAGCCAATATTGTCTGATTTGTTGGTCTCACGCTACTTTGCCCAGAGCTAGTTTAGCTTTACCCCCTTGATTCTATTTTTTATGCTTAGTTAAGCTCACTGTCTCCTGGTTCAAGCTTCATATTTACCTCTAACCTTCTAAAAGAAAGTGAATAAGCTATTTCGCAAAATTATTTACTTTCTATCTTCATGGTAGACAAAGCGTTATATATGCCTGTTATCGTCCATCTGTAAAGAAATGTTCTTTTTGGTACCGAAACGTACTTCTCCTTTAAGTTGTCTTCTTGTTTTTTATTGTGTTGAGCAGCTACATTTTCTCAAGTCTTTAAACAGACATATTTCTCTCCTACTCAATGAAATTGATGATTCGAATGTCCAGACAATTTAGTTTGTCTTAATCTTACAGCTTTTAGAGACCAGCTTTGTCCAGCCAAGAAAACCCTTCCCTCTCGCCTTCGCCTCGTCCCTCCTTCACATCATTATGCCTTCACTAACTGCTGTCCAGATGGAAAAAAAACAGAATACTTGATTAATAAATTGTGCCTCTTGAGGACATTTGAACTTTAAGTACATTTAGATGTATGTATTGATGTACAAGAGCGTGTGGCACGAGAAAAAATGTTTTAACCTCTTTCCCTTTCTCATTCTCTTGTACTTGATTTCCTTTAGGTCTCACTGTATTTTACCCATACAGTCATGAATCATAACTCTGGAATATGCAAAATGCTCTGATCATTGCGGCCAGTGACCAGATCCTTTAGCATGTGGACAGTTAAGTCCTGAGCATACTTCTTTTTGCCGGGGCACAAACAAAGGGCCTTATTTCTTGATCACTGTATAAAGATGTGATAGCTGTGTATGAAAGTGACATGTAATAATGGTAAGTTAAGCTTTTTTTAACTGACATAAAAACAGCATGGAAATTTAAAACAACTAATTTATACATAGTTAATAGTTTGTAGACAACAAGAAAAAGATATAATATGAAAAGAATTTGTATACAATGATGAAGTCATTGTTAATGGTAATGGTCGCTGTTGCTGTGGCAACAGACTGTAAACATGGCTACCTTTCTATTACCCGAATTGTGATTATTATTTTTTCCACATTAATTAAAACAACATACATCACTAACTTATTCAAAAAGGGAATGTCTAATTAGTTTGTCTTGTTATTGCGACGTGATTAAATATTTGTATGAAAAACTTAAATCCTTGTAATATCCAAAGGTCCTTAGGGGAGATCAGGTGTTTATTTTGTTTTGTTTAGTTGACCGTAATTGTTTTTTTGTTCTTGTACATTGAGTTTTTGAGAAATAAGAAAGTGAACACCTATCTGTCAGGAAGGTAAAGAGACTTGTGGACTAATAGAAAGATCTTCTTTTTCTGTCAAATCAAACAAGTCAGCATCCCCACTGGTTACCTCCTTCAGACTGGATGGCCCTCGCTCGGTTTTCTCTGGATGGAGGCTGAGCTTTTATTATAGAGTTCTGTTTCAGTTTTGTTCAAGAAGGTGGTTCAGAAGTCTCTTTCTGCCCAGCTGTGCTGGGGGATGTCGATCCTTGCTGAAGTGTATACGAATGTGTGATGTTCACCTTGTTTGCACTTATGTACATAACTATGTCAAAATACTCAAAATTTATTTTGAATAAATATAGATAAAAGAGTTGATTAAAAAGCAAATCAATGTATTGTTAATAATACAAGTATGTTTATAATTTTATTACAGTATAAAAAGATCTGAAGGATCTGTCCTTTTGTTTCTTTGCTAGAGCCCTGTTATTTGCCAAGCAAGACATTGCCTAGCTGGAAACCACAAATGATTTGCTTTACAAAAGGTTTTGTTCAGTTAATTTGCTGTAATATCTGACCCTGAAATCAAACAAGAGAGGTGGATTAGAATAAATAGTCGGTTTGGATATGTATATGATAAACCAGTAATAATGAATTGATGAATGCACCAAAATAAAGCACAGTTTCTCCACATGCAGGCAAAATAGCAGCCAGTTATAAAAGTGGAGCAGATAATAAAATCTGACTACAGAGGGACTTGTATGTGAGATGTGTTCACAGGGTTTTAAATTCACTTTATTTTTGTCATTTTGTAAAATGGGTTTATTCTTTTATCCCTTGGTGCCATTATCCAAAACAACAATGAATCTGAATTCTCTTCAGGATATTAGTCAAATTTGCTAAAAACCTGGTTTTCCAATGTTATTCTTGCAGCAGCAGCAACATCCTTACGCAACTCTGTTCCATTTGATGCCCTTCATTTGCTATTAATGCCAGTGATTTTGTCACAATGGCACTTGTCCTAGAGGTGGATTGACTGAGTCATCCTGGTGAGTCGGTTCACAGCCCTCTGACTCCACATGTGGAGTGGACTTAACATACTGTGGGGTCACAAACAAGTGATTAAGATTGTGATTTTGTTTTGAAATTGATTTATTGTCATCATTATTTTCAAACAATTCAGTTGTAATTGTGCCTTTATCATGCAAGATGTAGTTGTTCCTTTACATTCTATGTTCATATTGACTTTAAACAGCACATGTATTGTGTGTAAAACGTATCCCTTTATTTAAAATCCTTTGTCGGGTTGGTGAGTCATTATGAAATTGGGTATAATCGCAGACTGAATGGCAACCCGTGGAAGATGAAAAGGGCCAAAGACTGTTCAGGACTAAGCCATATGAAATACTCTCTCTTGACACTCTAGGATAGACTTGAAAGTGAATGCTGTTTCTTAATCATCTATCGTTTCACCCTGTTTTCTGCTTGTGGTGCTTGTATGTGCTGCTGGCTACATGCCAATTTGTTTTGCCGTGTATAGCTATTAAGAGTAAGTTACTGTGCCTATGATGAGTTCTGCTATTTCTGTTTGACCTTTAATAAAACACATAATCGTGATCCTCTTGTGCTGTGTTTTGTTCATTATCTTTTTGTGTCACCTTTAAAGAGACATTTTCATGTATCTCCTGAATTGTGAGCTTTGATATGACTTGATGATATTTATATGACTAAAGGTTATATTACAGTTGAAGTCAAGGATGTCTTGAAAACATTACTTACAGTATATAAAAAAATATTGTATTAGGAACTGCAAATAATGCTAGCATCTTGATGATTACTTGTGAAAATGATGCAGGCCAACACCTAGGACAACACATAGTGGAGATCACGGCCTTTGCAAGTTTGAATACCAGAACAAATCAACTTGTTTTTGACAAAATCATTATAGAAGAATATTTTAAAGCACCATGAGCTAAAAATAAAATGGAACATTATGAAAAATAAAGCGGGAATCATATAAACCTTAAAATTACCACATCACACTCAACCATGATGTCACAGTGTACTGAATGACACACCCTGGATTATACCTCTACATCATTGGAGGAAGGTAAGAGAAGATAATAGACTCAAGGACAGCAAACAAAAAGATGATTTTCAGCCAGTGTTAGAGTATAAATTAAATCACTACCTTGACATATCTGAATATTTAAGCTTCCCTAAACAAGGTATAGATTGAAATTACTGTTTGGCAATAGTCATACATTTTACATTTATCATTCAGTAATATAGTTAGATACAAATATATTATAATTTATTAAATGAGTATTGTACTGCCAGAGTGGGATGATTGGTGTAAAAAACTTATGCTGTAGGATCTGTGCATCTTAACCACTCTGTCTAAGACAACTCTTACATTTGTTTTGTGTCCAGTGTATATATATTGCATGGGGTCATATTAAACTGGGTGTTTTGCTGCACCCGTAAAGCTCGTTCAAGTATTTAGGGCTCACTGCTGGAGAGACGAGGCTTTTATTGTGAAAACAGCCACACCGGAAACCAGGTTGTCGTTAACGGAAACCAGACTGTTAGCTTCAGGAAATCAGTTGGTGGAAAAAAAGCTTTAATTTCTGTTATCAAATCTCGCCACTCAGAGTCAAACGTACATTGGGGCAGCAACAGACTGTGGCCAATGGACCCTCGGACTACAACATCGAATCTGTGGTGTGTCCGTCGATAGTACGCCCGGGTGCAGAGGCGCCGGGCCGGGCCGGGCCGGAACCAGAACAAGGCCCGGACGGACATAACTAGCGCTGCGTTTTGCGACACCAGCGGGCTGGTGTGTGTCTGTGTGCGGGAATTGTCATGTTGTTTATAGGGAACGTGTAACGTGTATCACCGTGACTCGCCGCCTGTAGCCACACGGCACGTTTTGTTAACGCGTCCCCGGTCCTTGTGGGTGATCACATCGGATGTAACGTCTCGAGGCTCGAGCATGGGACCGCGGAACTCTGGGTTTAGCCAGAAGCGAGCTAGCGTTTACGTGAGCTAACGTCAAACGGACGTCAACTTTTACTTGTTAACCAGCGAGGCGACGTGAGAAAGGCAACGAGTATGAGCGCTGCAGCTGTGTTTATGTGAATGAAGAGGAGTTGTTTGATATTGCCCCACCTTCCCCAGCTTGTCGGCTCTTTAACGGGCCTGGTCGATGTTTCTGGGGCGAGTATAGCAGTGGAGCTCAGTTAGCTGCTAGGTTAGCCCGCCCCGATGAAGGAGTACAAAGTGGTCGTGCTCGGCAGCGGCGGGGTCGGGAAATCCGCGCTGACCGTCCAGTTTGTCACCGGCACCTTCATCGAGAAATACGACCCGACCATCGAGGACTTTTACAGAAAGGAGATCGAGGTGGACTCGTCTCCGTCCGTGCTGGAGATCCTCGACACGGCGGGGACTGAGCAGTTTGCCTCCATGAGAGACCTGTACATAAAGAACGGACAGGGGTTCATCTTGGTCTACAGCCTGGTCAACCAGCAGTCATTCCAGGTACCTGACGTCACCGCACACACACACCTTAAACTGGTTATGGCGAGGTAGTTAATTCCGGGATGCGACTCGTACTGTATTGTAGAGACTTGCAGCATTCAGATGTTACTTTATGCAAAGAAGATCATTCATTTGATGTAAAATGCCCTCCATACATCAAAGTGTTCAGTTTTAGGCAACTTTATAGACATTAAAACTTGTGCAAATAAGCCCGTGGAGACTTTTCTTTAAATAAAACTACCAAGAAACATGAAAATGTGTCACGTTATCCAATGTGAAACAGTCTAACTGGATAACAGCTTTAAGCTACCAAGCTGCAAAACTGGTTCCCAGTTAGAATGTGTGCAAGAAAATGAAACTACTTTGTAGTTGCCACAACTTTTCAATTTGGCCAAACACCATAATGTGTATGTTTTAATAGAGAGTGATACTTGTAATGACGTTTTACATGGGAACATTTAATGATAAAGGCCTAAGCTGTGTCCTAGTTTCCATACTACATACAAATTGTATAGAGTAAGTAATATACTGCTGTTCTAATTCTCATTGTATACTGTTTTTGCCGGTAGGATACACACATATTATACTTATATTTCTCTACCAACAGGAAATAATGTAATACCAAACATCAGACTGCAACTATGGAAAGCTGTTGCCAATCAAACTTAAAGGGAAATATTTAATACATCATAACATCTTTAACAGTTTCTCCACCATACTCGTTTAGTTACATTTTTTGAGTGTCCCCATTTTGTTTTTGCATTGTTTTGTATTTACATCTACAGCACACTCTCGGGGGACTGATTTATTTCTCTGTACTACAAAAGACTGGTTTTCATGAGAAGCCACTCGTATCCTTTCCCTCTTCATATTTCAGGACATCAGACCAATGCGAGACCAAATAGTTCGAGTGAAGCGGTTCGAGAAGGTGCCGTTGATACTGGTCGGGAACAAAGTCGACTTGGAGTCTGAGCGTGAGGTGGCTGGGTCAGATGGACGAGCTCTGGCTCAAGAGTGGGGCTGCCCTTTTATTGAAACTTCAGCCAAGAGCAAGACTATGGTGGACGAGCTGTTCGCAGAGATCGTCCGACAGATGAATTATTCCACACTGCCGGAGAAGCAGGAACAGTGCTGCACAGCCTGTGTGGTACAGTGAGAAAGAGGTACGAGTACTGCCATTTAATTTCATTGTATGCTTGCGTTCATATACAGGCGGCCCCAAAGAGCTCACGAGTACAGTTGGCGGCGCACTCATTTTCAAAATGTGATCAAATGTCCCTGCAATGTAAAATAGTTCACAGGCTGAGGAGAAATGTGACAAATGGATGACTGTGCGGCGTTTCAGTGCAGTGTGAGGGAGAGGGAGGAGAGGTCCAGTTGGAAGTGAGAAAGGCGAGTGGGCGGTGCTGCTCCGTGCAAACTGTTGGTTTAGCTTATTATCATAAAACTGTAGAAAGTATGTGGCACAAAGAACACAACTGTAAGAGTAGCTCAGGGCCTTAAAGGCAAATGAAACCGACAGTGCTGTGAGCCGAGTCGGAGAAAGAGGAAAATGTGACATCCTGAAAAAGAAAATATGCTCCAAAACAGGAAGTTCACTTTAGAGTCTGTGAGATGTGTTGCCAGTGTTGCACACAGCTGCACACTAAGAATTACAGTTTTTTTCCATTTAAACTTCTTGTATTAATTCGCTGTTTTGTCTTTTCTCTCTCTATTCTTTTTTTTTTTTTTTTATAGATGCCTAATTTGTCTGGATCACCACAAGGATTTTGATGTACCATGAACCTGGGGACAAACTGACAGAAACTTACCGAAGCTGGTGAAGTTTCTGTTCAGTGTGGTTTCTGACTGTCTATCACAGAGCATCTGACAGGAAAAGACGTCTGTCCTATTTTTGATATCATAACTGTTAGAAGACGTTTCTGCTGCAACCTTAACGGCCTTTCGGATCATCCAGGATGGATTCAGACTGACGGACTTGTAATGAGCGAGAATAGCCATCTGTGAATTTCAGTCTTCTTTTTTTTTCTCCTTTTAGTCGGAAGTATCCCTCAAATAATAAGCAGGAGTGTTTGTGAGGTTGCAGCCTCCTTTTTAATGCTGCTTTAATCACTATTATATACTTTATTATTACTTGTATTGTGTCTCAAGTTTGGAATTTGACAAAGTATTTCATAATTTTGAAACATTTTGACTTTTAAGCATGCATACTTCGATCAGTTTGCTGCCCAGGTATGCTGCTGACTCTATTTTGAGAATCTTGTCTGAAATAATTATTCTAACTGACTTTTTAGCTTTAGGAAAATTAGACGGGATGTAAAACTCTGTGGATTAATCCTGTAACATCAATAATTTACTATTTTATTATTGCAGTAGCCTGAAGCAGCTAAACTCATCTGAAAACATGCATGCTCAAAATGGAAAATGTTCTACTAAATCAACTTGAAGTGATAAGGAGGAGCCATTTTACTGTTTTTAGCCTGAATTCTGTCAAAGTCTCTACAAGGCATGAATCACGGGGACGCAGGTCTTCCATTTTCAGTTTTCTCAAAGAGTGTGTGGGAGAATGATTTTGGAACGACCAAAGGAAGCTCACAGTGCAAATTAGTGTTTGACTACATGATGTGTGTTGCTTTAAATTCAGGAGACGCTGATTTCTTGTCATCAAATTATTCGCAGCAATGTGGTTTGATAAAAGTTCTGGCACAGTTAATCAGATTTAACTTTGTATTCTTTTTCTTATAGTAACATATTTATTAAAGACTAACAATATGGGTAGCCAGTTTTAAACTTTTAAAGTACTAGTTTTCTTTTGTTTTTGTGACTTTTTTTCAGGATATCTGGTACATTGTTTTGTTTTTGAAGCTGAGGATTTAACAGAGCCTTAAATAACTTCTGTTGCACCCTGGTGTCATGTTTCTTTTTCTCAAAGATATAAAAATCGTCATGGTAATAAACATGCTGGCCTTTCTGAGTTTGTCATTGGGCACAGTTACGGTGTTGGCTTTGATGAATTTTCAACTTTGTCTTACAACACTCGCCTGTCCTGTTGGGCAGAGCACCCAACTAATGTTTAGTGCAGCAGAAGTGCACCTACTTCCTCCTATAAACAAAATGGTCACAAGTCCATATGTATAATTAAATTGTTTAATTGCTGTAATTGTTCCTCCTGTCCTTACGGGCCAATATCAGATCCGATGTGAAAGAATAATTTAAATGTTTTGTAAAAGAATTTACTCATGAAACAATCATTCCAACATTTTATATTTTGCATTTTTGTCCACATTTTAAACCACTTGTTTTGTTTGAAAGATAAACAATGTATTGTTGCTTTGTTTACTAGTACATAATTCAATTATATAGGCTTTAAGTTACAGTATTTCTATGTAGAGTAGAGATGTTTCACTTATGACGAAGAGAACTTTGTCTGAAGCTACATCTCTAAAGAAAATACCAGCTCTCAGAAGCAGGCTACACGTTCCACTTTTTGTGTGTGCGTGCGCATCAGGCTGGCAGAGTGCAGTGGAGTTGGTGTGTGCGTTGCACATTTTGCTTCTTGTGTTCGTCACACATAGCGGCGCTCTAGTTTCCACATCCCATGGAGTGCAGGGCCGGCTCTTGTTCCTCTCGCTCTGCGGCGGTCAGGTGGAGCGGCTGTGCGCTCGCCGAGCTTGTGCATCTTTCACTGAGCTGGCAGCAGCTGCTGTGGGACGTCTTTGAATCAGCAGGGTTACCACAGCTCTTCCAAGCTCCTTAAGAAGGGGGTGGGGGGGACATATTTTGACTGCCATGTCCTGGTTCCTGCTGGGTTTATCTCTGCCCACACCACAAGAGAGTTGTAGGCAGAGACATTTATCCTGTCAGCTGAGCACTCAGTAAACAAGTCTGTCCATGTTCAGGTTACCAGAAAGTGTGAACAACCACGAGTGGCATGGAAATGGTTGCGTTATATATTTATTTATATCTAATTGGACAATGCAACATTTATTTTATAGTCTTCAATGTGTTTTTTTTCCGTGTGGCCTTGTGGTCGTCCTCTATGAGCACACATGGTTTTGTTGATTTACAGGTTAAAAGAAGTTACTGCAAAATTTGGTTGTGAAATGTAAGTAACACACAGGCGCCTTTACTTAAGTAATAATAGTAATACCACAATGTAAAAATACTCCATGACAAACAAAAACCCTGCATTCTATATATTACTTGTAGTAGAAGAAGCATTAGCCATAATATTTACTTGAAGTCTCAAAGGTAGGTGTTGGTTATGCAGCAGAATGCCATCTGTCTGTTACACAACTCCCTATTTTATTGTTGGTGAATGGTGATTGATATTTATTATTGAATTGATATTATTAGTGATAATGTGTCAGCAGAATGTTTTGTTGAAACTGACCGAGGTGGAGCTTATTATATTTGTTGGGTAGGTTAGCAGGTTTCTTTATTAAAGCTTTATCTGAAAAGTAGCTTGAAAACACAGCTCAGTTCAGATCGCTATTGTACTACAAGAGGACAATGGCAGCATAAATCATCAACAAAATAAGACAATTGAAGACATTAAGAGTGGTGATCTGGTACGATAAATGCATTACAGTGTAATGAAAACTGCAACAATAAGATAAATACAAATTGTTCCGGGGCTATTTTTGAATGAATAGTGTTTATTGTACACAGAGTAATGATAACCATAAGAAGCTCTTTTGTTGTGTAGCCCAGACTTTTTTTTAGAAAACTCATCCAACCAAATTCAACCTATTTATACTCTAGTGGCCTCCAAATATTTTGACCTCCAAGTTCCTGTGAGGCAGCTCATCACTCGGGTGAACATATCAGCAGCAGTGATAATGCACCCTTGAGCCCAGCTGTCGGTGTCAAGTACAAACTTGAATGATTCCTTTGTGGATCTCCTTCGGCAGGTTTGCTGGTTTACACCGACGCCTTCCAGCAACAGGAAGCCTTAACATCACATGCTGCTCAGAGTTTTCAGCTGTATTTTTCAGCTGTGTTTGCTTGTCATAAATTGTCTTTGAGCACTAATTCACTGCCACTTAGATGTCTGGAGGGACATACTAGTCCAGGAAATTGATCTGTGAGAAATAGGACAGTGGACTGAATCCTGGATCTGTGCAGATCAGGACAGTCAACTGAATGTTATTTTATAATGTTTTAAAGCACAAATAAAAAAACATCCACACCTCACAAACCTGCGGGTAGGTGCCGGATGTTGAATGAAGGCAGCACATGGCACACTTCATCCTGCTGTGGCCTTTCTGCTCTCTTTGTGTCAACAGGGGAAACATACACGCAGAAGCACACATAAAAAACATTAATGTAACAACCTCTTCTCCGCCCTTTGTACCAGATGCCAAAGAGTTGCATACCTTGAGCCTGGAGGTGTTGGACTTGGGAATGAGAACGGGCTGCACACCCTGCTTATCGGCCGGGGGTTACATCCCCACATGTCGCCGAGAAACGTCCCGAACACAGCAAAACCTCAGACTAGTATTTTTCCACTCTGCAGCCTCAGACACATCAGTGTCTTTATGAAGCGTTACAGCTCCAGGCCTCGAGGTGGCAGCATCCCTTGTTTGTTTCACCGTCATGACTGTGACGTCACCGGCCTGAAGCGGAAGTAGCTGTCAGTTCCACGGTTGTGGGACGAGGATGAGCTGCTGTGAGAGGAGGCAACAGTGTTAGCCGAGTAGTCATGAACACGGTGTTTGTGACTGTCGGCACCACGAGCTTCGATGACCTCATTGAAGGCATCACGTGTCCGGAGACCGTTCAGGTGAGTAAAGTTGGTTATTTCGAGTAAGCTTGAAGTGGCTACAATACTGCTACAACGTATTGATACCCAGGGGTGGAAGAAGTCAAAAGCACCAGTACCACAGTGGCACTATAGAAATGCTCCTGTACAGGTGAAAGTCCTGCATTTCAAATGTTACTAAAGTAAAAGTACAGAGTTTTAGGTTTTGACCACTGTGGAGTGACGTGTTTAGCTGTCTCCGCCGATATTGTGGTATATCTCGACAAAGAGAATAAACACATTATATTTATACAGAAACAAATGTGTCCGTGGGTGATGTCAGCGAAGCGAAAGGGACGCGCAGGTGTAGGCTGAACAAGAGCGCGTCAGCCAGATCATCCCGAGGGAAAAACAGACTGGGCTCCTTTAACACTGCATCATATTTTATAAAATGGTCATGTAATTTGAAGTAAAATCTTAATCTGAAAAGCAAGTAGAGTAAAATGTACAATATCTTCCTTCTGAAACGTTAAACATAACATAACATTGATGTACTCAAGTTAAGTATAAGTACCTCACATTTTTACTTAAATACAGTAATTGAGTTAATATACTTGGATACATTTCACCAATGTACTATACTACTAACTGGATATTGAGTAAAGTGTATATAGGACATTCATTCTAGAAATGCATTACAATTATCTTTTTCACAGCTAATCTTGCAAACAGTAGATATTAAAACGAGAGTAATGTATACAATTAATGGATCTGTCCTGGAACAGCAATACTTGATTCTGGTTTGGCCAATAATTATTAATGATCACAGCTACAAAATACGAAACATGAAACCAACATTGTGATGCTGTCAGGTCTTGAAGTTGGTACTAAGGAAATTCATTTAGAGAATTTACTCAGACCTGCTGTTTCTAATGATTAGTGGGGAAACTTCAGAACACTTAATGACGCTGTTAGAAGTTTTCACAGTGGTTTAAAAAAAAAAATCCATTATCCAGGTTTTTGGTCTTTGTAAACTGTGTAACATTAAAGGGCACATTTGTGACCAGTTTTCTCCCTGCAGGTTTTAAAGGCTCGTGGATATGAACGTTTGGTTCTTCAGGCTGGAAGAGGATCTATTCTTCCAGCTGCTGACAGCTGTCCACACGTCAGACTTGAGGCTTATCGGTTTAAAGACTCTATAGCAGAGGACATCAGGCAGGCTGACCTCGTCATCAGCCATGCAGGTGAGTAAAATATAAAAACAACTTGACCTCCTGCCACCATGACACTTTCTCCTGTTATAAATAGTGGCTAGATTTTCACTTACCATTCTTCTTCTTCCATCATGTTACACTTATGCTGCTCCATAAGAAAAACTATGGTTGGCTAGGTTTAGTTTCAAAACACAATGCACATCATAACTATTAAAAGGGTCAGACACAACAGGTAGTTTCCAAAGTCAATTTCCTGCCAAAAATACATTAATTTAAAGCAAAAGCAAATAAAGGTATGTCAGCAGTGTGCAAACAATACACAGAAAACTCATGATCACCACAGCAGAGTCTCAGCAACAGACCGGTTCAACCTGAGGGCATCGGAGTACATCCAGCAAACTACTAGCTGAAAGGTTTTAGCAGCAGAGGCATAGATTACCTTATTTCTTTGTGAATGAAACAGAATCTTACCTGAGGAGGAACGTTCGCACTAAAGGATAATATAGTTTTTGTAATTTGACACAGTTTACTACAAATTATGAACACCTTATAGTATTTTATCTGGTTTTCATCCTCAGGAGCGGGAAGCTGTTTGGAGGCGCTTGGTGCAGGAAAACCTCTGCTGGTCGTCGTCAATGACAAACTGATGAACAACCACCAACTGGAGATGGCCAGACAGCTGCACAAGGACTCCCACTTGTTGTACTGCACATGCAGGTATGTGTGTTGTCACATGTGCACTTTGTACCTGTGAGGTTGCTTAGCAAAACAAAAGTAACAAGCGTTTAAAAACGTATTTATTTATTCTCTCAGCACCCTGACAGAAACCCTGAGGACGATGGATCTCTCTGTTCTTCAGCCCTTCTTGCCCGGACAGCCCAAGAATTTTGCAAATTTCCTCGACAAAGCCTTCGGTGTTCAGTGAAACTTAAATCTGACTGCTTGTTTTCTGTTTAACTGAAGTTTGATGACCTTTAGAATATCCTGTTTTAGTAGCTCATGATACTTCAATCTTTACTGTGATTGCACAGCACAGCTGACACTATTTTTGTATGCAATAATAATATATGTCTTATTTCAAATCCTTATGTGTCCTGGGAATTATTTGTATATGTATTCTAGATTTTGTTGGTTTAAAGTTTTTTTACGAGTCAAAGAAAAACAAAACTACCAGGGGTTTGAGGGGAATAATATTCAGCAGTTCAGAGAGTTGAAGGCATCTCTGCCCTTTGAGATGTAACAAAGAGAGCTGTGTTCACCCTGGTCAGCTGTTTGTACATTTTGAGTTGTCGGACTTCTTTAATGTTATACAATCAATGCATTTGGTCTGTGTGTCTTGACCTCACCCATGATTTGTAAATCTAAAGAGAAGCTTATGCTTAATGCTCACTACAAATGTTAGGTGAAACAAGTTATGGGCTCCATTAAATGAGGATGTGCCACTTTTATAATTATATACTGTGTACTTCCCCACTACATTTCACTTCAGTCGGTTATGAAATGAATAATCTAACTTGCACGGCTATATTTATATATTAATATCTATGTCTTTTTTCGACTGATTTAAAAGACAGTGTTCTACTTTACCAAGACACTAATGTGTTGGGTCACCAAGAGGAGGGTTGCACCTATTTTTGCCTCCAGGGTGAAACCTCCCTGCACGTACACTCCAACTTCTTCCAGTCCAAACTGGCAAGAACACATTCAGACAATTGGTGGCTTTTTTTGTTTCTTCTGTTTTTTTAACTAAACCATTTTGAATGTGTTTTTTTTTGTTATCCCTGCTCATGTTGTTAATGTTTTCAGTAGAATCCCTCGTTATACGCCATGACTACTTTTTTTCTGTCAAGTCGACTCAATCTGCTGAAAAGCAGGAACACCAGCTGCTCCACTAATCAGTGTATGAGAGGCTGTTAAATGTCACCTAACCTGTAGGAAAGAGGTCCATATGTACATAAACAGCCTGGGAACGGGTATTTTAAATTATTTAAAATCTTTGCAGAAGACACATTTAGGAAACATGCTGATTCATAATTTCTCTAGTTAAAGTTTATTCACCAGGAGAGGTTTTGTGAAACAGGAAATGATGTGTGAAAGGCATCACAAAGCTTAGTTTGGCTCCTCAAACTCTGGACAGTGTTTCAAATCAGAGCTGTAAACATTTTTCCACGTTCTGCTACTGAGGCAGCAGGTTTACCGACCAGATTGGTTTACCTGATAAAGACCTGTTCTTGTGGTTGGTAGAGCAAGTCAGCCTGGTTGCACCAGCATTTGATAATGATACTGTCGGGTTCATTTCCCAAATTTCCTGAGATGTAGCTAGAATGTCAGGCAGCTTAATAAAGAAATAAATAATATCTTATTTCACTGTTGTACAAAAGAAATAAACCAGAACGGTGGCGGACTTCCTTCTTAAGAAAGTCCCTTCTGCATAGGAGAATGTCTGTGCAATAGGCATAACAGCTGTCTGATACTGGTTACAGCAGCCAGCTGTTCTATTTGATAATTTTAATTAAGGAAATGGTTAGTTACCTTTAACAAACAGAGAAAAAGAGCAAGGGTCCATCCACATGAAACATTGCTTTTCAAAAGTTGCATGGCAAATCTACCTTGAAAACTTGCTTTTATTACTGATTATGAAATAGCATTATAATTTGTTCACAGCTCTTGTCGTACTCAAACAACTGCATTGGTTCCAGCCAAATTAATATGACACTAACATTTGGTTGACATCAAAATGTGTCATTTGCCTTGGCAGTTTCTGAGATTCACAGTTCTGCCTCATTCTGCACTTTAGGTGTTTTGGAGTCAATATCTCTATTGCATATTGTAGATTTTAAACGATTAGTGAGATTAGATTATCGAGAGAGTAAATTAAAAACTATATTTTTCCAGTTTCCCAAATGTGAAGATTACATTTTGTGTCTTTATTGTTGTAACATTTAACATATCTTTTGTTTTTTTTGGGGTGTAATTTGAAGACGTCACTTTTCGCTTTTAGGACACTTTCAATAATAAAAATAGTAATTGGTCGCATCCCTAAAATATGTTTTTAAAATCTAGGACCCCCACTTTGCAGATATTCTTTGGCATTTCCCCTGAAACAATTAGAACTGTCACTGAGTGGTTTAGACCGGTTCTGCCCGCCACTGCATAAAATTCACATGATGTTTGTGAAAAACTGCATGTTAATCTAATAGAGATGGACAATCTAGGCCAGTGTCACTTGTTTTCCCCAGAGCTCCTCTGTCAGCTTCGTTTTTACTCAAGTTTGTACTGTTTGGAACTTTAAGGGAAGTTGCAATAAAGCTTAATGTAATGTAATTTATGTAATTTGAACTGACCCCCCAGATTTGTTTTCATTTCCACTTTCACATTTCCATTGACCAAAACATAACCTTAAAAAAGGGAACATTTCTACATTATAATTAACATGTAGAGGTGATATTGCAGAAATAACACATGCTGATTGTCTTCATCAGTTGGTAAGAAAGTACAAAAACACAGAAACTAATTGATATGAAAGTCGTGATTCTCAGACAGAAAAACAATCTGATTTGAATCAATTCAATCCCAGAATGTCTGATAAGAACAAACACCCCTTTCATTAAGACAAGAGATGATTGAATAAGACCACACAAAAAGTAACAATTGGGTCAAAGCAAGCCTGAATGTAGTGGTCAGTGGTGGAGATCACATGTAATCAGTGCTTGTTGTGTGTTTAGTTTACTTCAGAATACAAACATGAATGGGACTTGTTGTCTGCCTTTGTGACATTGTAATGACTTGATGTATGACAGCAAGATGGTTGAGATTACACTGTCTCCCCTGTTAAGTCCTCCATGACTTTGATGCAAATATATCATCAAAGTCATCTAAGAGATCTAGCAACTTTGTATTATCAATTAAGCACCTCATAATGTTTTAAAAATTACAAATATTTAGCTGATTTAGCTTCAATAGTGTGATCCCCGTTTGACATTGTTTCTTTACTGGGTGTTTAATGGTCCTGTTCTAACAGCTGATACTACTATTCTTGGAAGGTTTTTCACAATATTGTGTATGGGGACTTCAAATTAAGATTTTTGTTTTCTGCATGGAGTTGAGGTCAGAGAAGGCCCATTCCCCAACAAACTGGGAAAATAACTTTGTTCAAGCTTTATGTGCCGGAAAAGTGCCTTCCCCAAAATGTTAACTACTTCTCACTTTATTACTCAGCAGTTGTTCGGGCTGCTTCCTCTGCATCCTTTGGAGAGTCCCTTTAAGAAGTCGCTTAATTGGAAGTGAGGGGGCTCACCCACACCCTAAAACAGTGGACAAGTCACATGATCAGATCCATGAACCTACAAACTGTGTCTGTTCCACCAAGCAGGACTATACACATGATTTTCATAGACCACGTTGCAACTTCCAGAGGGCTTCTAGGTTTGACTAATCATATCCAAATAATTAAAATAAAGATAACTCTGCTTTGTGAGGCCGAGGCCCGAGGCGTCCAGTTGTTCAGGTTGCCTGCAGCGCTGTGTGGATAGGTCCAACAAAAGGTTTCCCAATTCAAGTGTACAGTATATTGTAGCTAAAGCTAAAAAGGGCGTCCACAAAGAAAACATCTAGCCTCCTAACAAATATCCCGTCCCATCAATCGGTATGAAGTTTGCAGCGTGACCCGATGATGTGGGTGTGTGTCTTTTGCCTCTATGCGTTGTTGTTCTGCAGACGTTCATTAGCATTTTGGATATTACCCTCCGGGAGCCAGCTCCGCCTCCCGTGCTTTGATTGGACACACTGTTACTGGAGCTGTCAGCTCGGCTCTGGGAAGGTTTCCTCTCCCAGTCCGGTGTCTCGAGCTCGAGACGGACCGACTGCAGCTCGCGACGGGCTCTGCACGCCTTTGTTAGCGAGGCACTGAGGGAAGACCGAGACGCATCCATGCAGTAGCGCACTTTTTTGTGGAAAATGATCATCTGTACGAATAAAATGGAGTACCCCCTGAGAACCCAGTGCCAGCGAGCCCACAAACAGGTAACTACTAGGTTAAAGCTGACGAACAGTCAACGCTGTTGGAAAACTGTTTAATTAGTTTTAACACAATTGCAGCTGGCGGCTAGCTGGGTCGTGTGAGTATAACGTTCATTTATTTGCTGAATGGATTAACGTTATTTTATTTCAAGGGAGAAACTCTTAGCCAGCTCTCTCAACCAGGTTGGCTGTTTGTTTTTTAAAGCTTTAAGTGACCTGTTGGGGCAGCGAACAGCCGATGACTTAAAGATGACCATTAACAGTGTATTACATCTCTAAACTTTTTAACTTGTTAACCAGTAAGTTCTCCAGCGTCCAAGTGGCCGTGAGTCAACTGTTAGCTAGCAAACTTCTGACCGAGCTAGCTAACTCCGCTAACTAACGGTTGACCGAGATACTATATACAGTTAAATCCCAACTGGGAAAACATGCAATACAAGTAACGTTAGTTCTCATGAATGTAATCCTGTTCTGTGAGCTGCCACCTTTCACCACCACCAAGAAACATTTAGTAGTTTCTATCTCCAGCGGTTGAAATGTCACGTTAAAGCTCGCAGCGTTTCGCCAGCGGTTTATAAACTACCGTAACCGTCGTTGGTGAATGTAACGTGACATTTAAATAGATAATGTGAACAAAACGATCCGTTTGCTGTTCACTGTGGTGCAGGTTAAAGCCTCGCAACGTAACGAAGAGTCTTCCTTTGTTGGCTCACCATTGGTGATTTTAACGTGAGCGTTCAGGACAACGCTTTTTATACGAGGTTATATTTAACTTCCACGCAGGTTTGTGTCGAATACTAACGTTAAAGTGCCGTAACGGGGGGTGAGAGCTTTGCAGAAAGAGGAGAAATCTGTAGGTGACGATGACATCATCTAAGGATTTGAGCGAAAAGTGTCAGTCGGTTACTGTGAAGTAATGCGGTTCCATGTAATACCCATACATACATACAATATAAGGACGAGGCACAACAGTGGACATGCTTTCTAAATCCACGAGGACAGCTGCGGATTGTTCAGTCTTTCTTGCTCCGGGTTCCTCTAAATGTTGGAGACTTTTATTGTGCTGTTTTCTGCTGGCTGAACTGGACTGCCAATCAAAGTTGTTTTTCTCCTCTGTCGCTGTTTTTCCGTTTTGCAACAGAAGGGGGGCGCTGTCTCAAGTGCAGTCCTACAAGACATGTTTGCTGCAGATTAGAGTCCAGAAATGGAGCAAAACAGGGAGGAATGTGAGAGGCAAGGGAATCAAAACCCTCTACTCTAGTTTCAAGTCCAATGTGGGTTACTTCTGACTATCCCCCTCCCCTCCCTGTTCTGCTTTTCATATTCATATGCATACATATTTAATCATATCGCATTGACTACATAATAGTCTTTAACAATCAGTATTTGTATTGAGACCTATGCAAAGCAAAATAACCCTGTGAGTTTAGAACTGCAGTACTCAAATCACTTGCACTTGTCTGTTGAAATAAACAAGTAGTTGGCATGTAAGCACCACCACATTTGAGCACCTGCCTTTTGATATGATGACCTTGCACTGGCTTGTCCGTGAATGAGATTAGTAATGAATTACGTCATTATCAGTGGAAGTCTTTTGTATATACATTGCTCTACCTACCTGTCCTGTCCTTTGATAGTCCAATCACTCATCTGCTGTGTGTGGGCTTGGCTTTCTTTCTTTCTTTAAAATCCTGCAGCACAGTGTTTTGTTTGTCTTGGTCATGTTGTATGTGCTGTCCTACCCAGCAGCTCATTTCCCTCCCCTCCCCTCCTCTCCTCCCTCTCCAAACATCTTTGGGCTGCAGCTGGTTTGTTTTGCACTTCTCTCTGAGTTCATGTTGCAAAAGCCAAAATCGTCCCGAGCTGCTTGTGTTTCCGGTGATTTGAGGAGGGGGGTTAATGCCGACACCGGCCCATGATAGGGACGGACCCGCTCCAGGCTCAGTCGGAATGCAGGTTGAATGTCCTTCTCCTGTATCTGCAACAGCCCCCCCACCTCCTGCAGCCCACCAACACCACACATACAGACATTACACACATTGTCGCCATTTACCTTTCCTCCCCTCGGTGACGTCATCCCTGTTTTTCATTTCATCCATGCTTCTTGCTCCTCTCTGATCAATAAACAAATGACCTGTCCTCTGTTGGGAAGGGAAGTTTTTGTTATTTTGAATTTCAAATGATCTTCATGAATCTTCTAGGAGTTTTTTTTGTGAGTTCTATCTTTTGCAACCAGGCCACAAGTGTGAATCCATCTTGTGATTTGAATATAGAAGTGCTCTAATATCAACACTACCGTCTTGCTTTTGTCACCCTTACTCTTTGTTTTGACTGAGAGGTGGCTTTGTTTCAAAATCAGTCGCTGCTGGGCGTATTGTAAGCAGAATGAATAGGTTTGTTTGCACAAAGCCTTAATGTGCGTCTCTCTCATACTGTTTGCATTCTTGTGAAATTAAAATATGGCTTGTAATACTATATACAATCGCTCAAATGATGATTTATGTCTTTTTGCTTCGTATATCCACCCACACACACACACTTGTTAACATTTTTTTTTCTTCATGCGGGTGTTTCTTTTCCTGTGGGTGGACAATAAGGAGCGTATCGTCTTATGAAAAGTACTGCTGTTTGCAGAATTTGTGGCTTGTTCTTAAATAAAGCAGTGTGGATGGGTGTCTGGACACAGCTTTGACAAAAGATGTCTCTAAACCCTCCCTTTTGTCTGTATTGATTAGAATTTTATTTTTTGTAAATGATCTAGGATGTATCTCAAAATATTGATTGCTTTACTGGCATCTGGCATATGTTTTAGGAGTTTCAAAATCTGGAATTTTTGTTTTATTTTCACTGAACATTTTAATAAACTTAGTGTATATTGTTTTGAACTGGCAGTTTTAATTTATCTTTCAAGTTAGCAGATAGCAGGTGTCCGCAGACTTAATGCAGTTTAAACTGTAGGATGTAGTTCCTGCTGTGTGACTGCTCACATAAATCGTATTTCCTCTTTCAGTTTGACATTTTCTGTTGAATTTGTCCAGACATGTTTATGAAATCTCACAAAACACCTATTTCCTCTTTGATTGTGTGACGTCAGTCCCCTAGGTCTATGTCGCTTATTTTACTGTTGGGATTAGAAAGAGGCTGAAAACAAAATTAATGACTGTTAAATGGCCACTGACTGTGAGAGATCTGTGTTTTTACTACTCCCTGTATTTTGGTGACATTTTAGTGTTTATCATCAGCAAGTACATAATTTGTTTTTTCTAAAGAGCACATTTTTTTAACTGTAAAACATCATGTACCTTGTATGCATCTTGGTCGTTGTTTTTCTGTTACTTTTTACAGTTAAAGTCAAATATTAATACCCGTTTCAAAAATACACTTAGTTGGGTGGTAGTACATACACAACAGTGACTATAATTTCTTACACTTGATTCAGGGAATCTGTGTTGTGGTGTTTGTGTTACAAACTGAACAGAGAGGAGTTTATTGAACAGTTTCACATGGATCTTTCATAATCCAATAATGGTACAATTGTAGCTTATTCAATTGACTAGAAAGAAAAAGTTAAGTGGTCTCCCGACATAAGTCCTTGACAAGTTGAACTCAAAGCATGTTTACTGCATTGTGTAGACCCTGAAATGCCTTTTCCTTTCAGTGAGCGGGCCAGTTGGTGCTTGATGGAGCAGTAACGTAGATTCTGCAGCTCGGCATGCTAATCAGTAGCTCTTGTGTTTGCAAAGAGATACTTCGGTGAATGTGCTCTTGTCAAGAGGTCTTTGATTGGCAGGCACCTGTGTGCTCTATGGACCCTGCGGCCTATTTCCCATGTCTGTTGACAGACAACAGTGGGTCAGGGTCTGTGTCTGAGCCAGTTGCATTAAGTGCCAACTGTCTTTGTTCACTCTTTTTAAAAAATTTGTTATCCTTCTGTTTCTGTTGGATATGTTTTCTCTTTTGCTTTAGATCAACTATGTGATTAGGGAAATGTAAACATCATAATGTGATTTATTTGTTGAAGGTGTAGCATGTAAACATGTTCTGAGCATATATAGGTCAAGAGGTGGAGCCTCTAGCAGGATCACAAGTAAACCCTGATCCACTACAGACAGAAGTGAAATACCACAAGGAGCTATCAACCAGATAAACATGATGATGAATGTCAAAGAGCCGTACAAGGCTAAAATAGGCTCAGACTATCTTTGACATAAATTGAGAAATAATCCTAGACAGCATTTAGTGATATTAAAGAGAAGTCAACATGTGTATAGTTCAGAGTGCAGCGAAGCATTTGGCTTTGATCAGCTCTGTGCACTCAGGTTTCACATACAGGGGAACTGCCAGAGGCTATGCTCCCAAACACCTTTTCCTAGAGGCCATTGTATGATGGCAAGAGGTGTAATAAATGTGCCTATGAGGGCAGTCCAGCTTCCCTCTCCACATGGGTCTGTTTCTCTTGGCCTCAGGCTTCTCATCCCAGTCACACCTATGTTTGTCTTTGGTCTCATCCACTTCTATGCTGCGGCAGAGTTTCCCTCTTCAGGGCCTCTTAAGCCCAACTTTCACGTTAGTTTCTTCATCTGTTTTTTGTTTTTCCAGGGTTTCATCCTTGTTTTTTTCCACTGCATCCACATTCGATTCACAGAACTGGATCCCTGTCAATTCACAGAGCCTCATCTAAATGTAATGCTATTGTAGTATAACTGTCAGAGGCATCAGACCCTGCTGCAATAAAGATGAGTTGGTGTCTTTGTGCCTTTTTGAGACTCCAGCTGAGCACCACTTTATTGTGCAGAACAATATTGTCAGGAATTCACTCACTTGCCACTGGCGCTGGTATCGGAGATGATTTAAGGTGTGGAACATGACTCCAATCCGGTCTGAGCCCTTCATCACGTGGTGTGGACACTGAAGTCCAATCTTATCTTGAGCCAACCTGCTTTGGCTACAAAATGAGTTCTAATAATTCAGTCCGCCACACGTTACTGTTTTTTTTACTGTACATCATTCATTCAAGGAGCATTTCTATGTATGCCATATTTTGAAGGAAACTTTTCACAAAGATTACCTGACATCAATCATTATACACAAACTACAAAATCAAGGAAAACATTCATCACGGTCACTATGAGCACTTGGCAAATAGCCGATGGCTGCAACTCAGGTTCATTTACTTTATTAATAATTCATCTATGGATTATTTTATTAACTGATACATTTTGTATGTCTAGAAGTTGTCTTCAAACTGCTTGATTTGTCCAACCAAAAGTCCAAAACCCAAAGATATCAAACTTACTGCACACGGTTTTTGCTTCCCGTCGGAAACCAACCATCTCCGTCTTCTCCGTCCTGGTTTCTGCAGGTGATGGTGAATGGTGAGAACGAGCGAGTGTCGCTGCTGTTCATGAAGGCTCTGGTCAGCAGGGGGAGCGTGGACGCCGTGTCCCAGCAGATGGCCTCTCACCCTCAATACTTGGAGAGCTTCCTGCGGACACAGCACTATATCCTGCACATGGACGGCCCCCTGCCGCTGCCGTACCGCCATTACATCGCCATTATGGTCAGTTAGCAAGCTGTTCTCATTTATACATACCCAGTAACTCACCATTCGACTAAACGTGTAGCTTAGCAAACACAATCGTTTTGATAGCTATTCTTTACCAGGGATCGTACTAGTATCATGCACAATTAAAAAATAACAAGCTCTATCTTTTGAGTGGCTAGTTTTCCCAAATCTTTATTCTCAACTTTCTCTTCCCATGATCAGGCTGCGGCACGACATCACTGCAACTACTTGGTGTACCTGCACTCAGCCCAGTTTCTGAGGGTGGGCGGGGACCCTCTGTGGCTGCAGGGTTTGGAGGCGGCGCCCCCTCGCCTTCGTCTCCTTGACCACATCAACAAAGTGCTGGCCCACCAACCCTGGCTCACTGCCTGCTCACACATCCAGGTACAGCAAAGCAACCCAGGCTAACACAACCAAATGTTTAACACAACAAGGCAGTATTAAAGGATTACCCATTATCACTTACAGACATACAGAATTATATATGTCTTAAGAGCACTCAGGATGCAGATTAACAAGTATAAAGAAAATCCCGTCTGACACTGAGCTCCTGTGTCTGTTTCCTCCAGACGCTGCTGAAGTCGGGCGAGCAGTGCTGGTCGCTGGCTGAGCTGGTGCAGGCTGTGGTGATCCTGGCCCACTGCCACTCCCTCTGCAGCTTTGTGTTTGGATGCGACACAGACTCTGACTTTGTTCCTCTCTCCAAATCTACCAACGGTTTCCCGCCGACCTTCTGGCCCTTTGATGCTGCCAACGGCAACACCAATGTGCCTCAGTCGCTCGCCACTCCCTCAGAACACATAACACGAAGAAGGGTAACAAATTCAATTCAATTCAGTTTATTTTGTGTAGCCCAAAATTACAAATTTGCTTCAGAGGGCTTTACAATCTTATCCCAGGACCTCACATCGGATCAGGAAAAACAAGTACATTAGCTTGATTCTCTTTATGTAAGTGGAAATAGATATGAAGGTTAGACATGCATAAACGGTTAAACAGTTGCAACTAACTATTCATTGAATTGACAATTACGCAATAATTATTTTACCCTGTAAAAAAAAAATATGACAAATTTCACAAAGATACAATTTACAATTTAATAAAACCGATAAAAGCAGCAAATGATCATTCTCTACATCGTGTATGATCTCTTACATAACATATTAAAATAAACCATAATTCATTTTATTTAGTGTGAATTATATGGTTCAGTTAGTCAAAGCAAGTGTTTCTCAGTGTTAAATGCAAACAGATGTGGCATCACTTTGAAATGCATATATGAGATGAAAGTAGGAGATGCATTTTATCATAATAAGGATTATTTATCTGTTACTTGTGAGATACTTGAAAGTTAATTTAACTTCATCAGCGTTTTTTTTCTGGTGTTTGTGTCAACAGTCTCTGGACTCCAGTTGTGATATGGTGTGTCTAAAGGAGAGGATTCAGAAGTCCCAGGAAGAGCGCGAGAAGAGAGAGCGTCTGCTACAGACACAAACACTCCAGCAAACAGGTAACCGACAGCAGCGGAGGAAACAACATAACGCTGCTCAGATCATCCCACTCACTTCTCGTGGTTATCTTGAGAGTTACATTTATGCCACATGATGTGAAACCTGAGCAATCGCCACTCATCATCAGCCACACTTGTTGACACTCTCTCTCTCTCTCTCTCTGCCTCCCCACCTCCTTTGCTTTCATTGTCTCTTCTTCTTAGACATCGAAGAAGAAGAGGAGATGATGTGCTTCACAGACTCGACGCATTTTATCACAGACCCTGACTTGTGCTATCAGGAGTTTGCTCGTAGAGAGCAGGACCACTTTCAAGTATTTAGAGTTCAGGTGAGGATGTTACCTTTTTGTGAGCGTGTCAGTATGCAAGTGGTGTTGTTAGTATGTGTGTTATGGCCCTTTGTGCTAAGATGTGTAACAGGACGCCTTAAACATCCAGTGACTTAACAGTTTTAAATGGTGTGAGTCGAAGTTTCCTTATTCCCTCATGTATTTGCAAATGTGCATGTGTGTTTAGATATAAATGAAAAGTAAATCTTCATTTGGATTTAACATGTACTTTTTTCATGTTACTCCATGTATTCTGAGAACCCAATTAGTTTAGATCTTGACTTGTTTTTTAATGTTGTAAAAAATTTCTGCATATAGGTTTAACTTAAGAAATAAAAAAACATGCTATATACTGCTATATTCAGTAGTTTAGAGCCAATAAAGTGATGCCATACTTTATACCATAGAGATATGGGCTGGGAACCACTGCTGTACATGATGATCTGAAACTAAATCAAAACCATGCTGACTTTGAGGATGTGGTGTATTTTCTCTGCAGGACTATTCATGGGAGGACCACGGCTTCTCCTTAGTCAACAGATTGTATTCGGACATCGGGCACCTCTTGGACGACCGATTCAGGAGTGTGACTACTCTCCCCTCGATGCACAGCCCCGACCTGAAGAGGGCGATTTGGAATTACATCCATTGTGTGTTAGGAATACGGTGAGACAGCGACAAAAACATCCTTTGTGACTCATAGAAAATGATTTTCTTTGAGTTTAGTAGATAAACAGATGTTTGCTTGTGGTTACAGGTATGATGATTATGACTACGGAGAAGTGAATCGGTTGCTGGAGCGGGATTTTAAGCTCTACATCAAAGCTGTGGCTTGTTTTCCGGATGCCACCAAAACTCCAGTGTGTCCGCTGAGTTTGGCTCCCCTTAAACCTTCGGAGCGGGTAAGAAGACCTTCACTGTCGACTCTGTCATTCAAACCTCTTTTGGCTCTCTGTGTGAATCACTTTTCATTTTATTCCCCTCAGATACACGTTAATTTACTAATCATGGAGGCCCGGCTGCAGGCTGAGCTGCTATACGCTCTGAGAGCCATCACTCAGTACATGATTGCCTAAGTGCTCGGAGAGGCACAAAGCTAAAACTCTCCGCCGGTACAGAGAGACCCAGAGACGCGAGGATGAAGAAATCTAAACCGCAGACGGTGAAGTGGGACGAGAGCGGCACATTTGAGGACACAGAGTTCCATCATTTAGAAGCTGTGCCTCCATGAATGTGCTTTTCTTTTTCTCAGATTCAATGTATTTATACCATAGTGTGCCATGCCCCCCTCCTCCTGCAGATTCTTCTGTTCTCTTATCGAACATCTCGGCTCTTCAACGTTATGTGCAATTATTAGAGTTGTTTAAATTTGTACATGTTGTTTTGTGTTACTCAGTCTGTGAGAAACAGCTTGGCTGTAGCAGTGTGTTACTGGCAGTGGTCAATACTCTCGTTAGTTTCATCCATCTCCTTTGTATTAACTATGCTTTCCCCCCCCAAAAATATCTTTTTGTACAAGTTGAATGTTGGTGGGAGACCAGGGCCTCGGTTATGTTTTGGACAATCCTTGTCAGTGTTGGAGGAGGTCTTTAAGTGGACCGTGACGGACGACAGTTTCACTCTCCCTAACATTTCGTATTAATGCTGGTCAAGAACAAACGCATCAGTTACACTGCTGGAAGTTATCACATCACTATAGTTTCTTTTAATAAGCACTTTTTTAAACTTTATATATTTATAATGCAAGGTAGCTCATTAGTAGACATTGAGACGCACAGTGTGTGGGTCTGACGCCTTCTCCACTGTATGACGTGTAACGAAGATTTTTAGACTGTTTATCCTCCAACTTTCGGACTTTGCTTTTGTTCTCAAGGTAATGATGTTTTCTAAACAACATATTCACACCTCATAAATACATTTGTAAAGTATAAGTACAAGTCAGTGAGCTGTTTCCTACAGTGAAGATTAAGCTGAGCCATTTGCTTAATGATTTGTGTGCTTTTAGTATGGATGTGCTTTAAAAGAGATCAAATCAGAGACTGAATTACAGTCTCAAGGTCATTAAAGACGCTACAGTAAAGTGATGAATTGGATCGATGAGAAGTGCCCAGTTGACCTGCACTGGTCATGAGTAGAGATGATTATCAAGTCAAAATCCACGGTACATTTGGCGAAGCAGAACAATGTGCAAACTAGTTGTTAAAACACTTGTATCTTTTTTTTCTGTCTGTTTTTAATTTGTTATAGTTTTTGTAAACTATGGAGTACTTCTTTGTTTTGTTTCTGGGTGTGACGGTAGGACCTGCTTGTTGTGCTGCATTCTGGGTAGATTTAGAGGCGTGACTGACTGTTTAGAGTTAGTAACTGCAGTATGTAGAAAAGAAACAAGCGCATATCGAGCATATAAAGCAAATGCGCTGTTAACACAGGTGCCTTCAGGCTAAAACTGGAGTGCTGCTGAAGTGGAGGGATGTGATTCTTGGAGGTTGAATGTGAGCTTGGTGGAAACGCACCCAACTGACCAGTTGGAAACTTGTGGCTTTTCCCGCATGAAAGGGAGCTATTTTTCTTGGTTTTGGTCAGCATTGTTTCTGATAAATATTATGGCTGTGAACACCCGTGTTTTCGATCAGACACCTTTTACAATCCCCAGCAATTCAGCGAAGAGCCTTTGACGCAGATGGATGTTAAAATGTTAAACTTGAGCAGATTTTTTTTTAAATGATCTATTAAAAAAAAAAAAGAAAAAAAAAGTGAAAAGGCCAAAAAAATGTTTTTTGAAAATGTGAAGAAATGTTTTCTATAAAGACGCTCTATGAAAATAACTGCTGTCAACTGTTTTACTTCCTTCTACGGGATACATTGAACAAACATACCAGTGGTTTGCATGATTTGCTTATTTTCTAAATCACATAACCCTTGTTTTATAACCAAATATTTTTCTTAAGCAATCCCTCAGTTTTTAGACTTACCTCACAGGCAGCCATCTTCAATCACTTGACGACATGAAAGTCCACCTGTTGATTTGAGTGAATAAGCTAATCACTTTCATGTTATGTTGAAAAATAAAAAAAGCTTTCAACCCAGTTGCATCCTTCTGTCTGCAGCTGAAATCAAATTAAATAAGCTGGTACTGTAAATGTTTGTAATCAAACCACTTTATTCAAGTTCAAGAATAATTGTCACTACTGTTATTAACCAGCAGTATTTTGTATAGTACATGTATTTGCTACCATGCAGTTACAGTAGTTGTATTACTGGACATCAGCGACATCTAGTGGCCGATGTGCAGATATATAAGAATAACTGCACCAAAGACTCAGAAGTGGGTTAAACAGTTTTTATTGAATTTATTTCTGCTGTTCAGAACTGTTTGTCATCTCTGGCTGACTTTACATTTTTTAAAGAATGAGACTGATTTTGGGTGGGGCTTAAAAACTATCAGCATTAATCAAAAATCATAAACATAATTGGCTTATGCACAACTCTTGTCCCTGTCTACCCAAACTCCCTCTGGAAGAAAAAAGCCTTGCCGAATACTAAAATACTGTATCAAATGGGGTATTTTTAAATTTCAAAACAAACGTACATGGACTAACTGCTACTTAAAGAAAACTGAACAAAAAATAAAGATCATTATTACATAGAAGGGTAAATAAAAGGGAAGTAATAACACCACACCTGTCCAGTAAACTAGAGACATCCAACCAACTGCCGCTCCTTTTACATGTTGCAGTCTGTCCTTTCAAAATGTTAATAACATTTCCAACACATGGACATTAGTTCAGAGAAACTGGGAGAGTCGTTGCATATACAACTTTATAAAATAATTAAATGTTATGAATTTAAAATGATAATAAAATCATGCACTTTGAAGAAGCTCACCTTCTGTTTCCAGATCTACTTAATGACCAGTTCAGAGAGGGTGTGTGTGAGTATATATATATATATATATATATATATATATATATATATATATATATATATATATATATATATATATATATATATATATATATATATATATATATATCTTGATCACATGCTAACTTCTAACATAACACAAGATCCTTGTGTTGGATACAGAAAATTCAAAAAGCCCTGATATGCACCCATAGCTTTATGCTATACTGCAGAATACGTCAGAAATTACATCTAGCACCATTAGAAAAGTTTTTAAAAAAAAGAAGAGTGCTTTATAAAAATCAGAGACTACCATATTCACAAAGTTACAATGAAATAATGAAAGCGTTTAAACTGCTGGGAGGTTATTTCGGATCACAAAAACATTGACAGTTATTAACAAAAGTAATTAAATACAAACACAAAACATAAGATTTAAGGAGGAAGATTAAAGTCCATCTTGCTACAGAGTAAAGTCATGCTATAGTGTTTTAAATATTGGCAGTCAAAATAAAACCCAAGGAATAGTATAGTACTGATGTACATGGCTGGAGAGCTAAAATACATTTATCTAAAAAGGAAGTCAAATTTGAGGTCAACTCTTTAAGACAAACTCCGCCAAGAAAACAAAACACACAGACGATGGTTTCCAGTCTGTTGTAACAGAGAAAATGTGTAGAATAAATATTTGTTTTGCTGTTTTCACACAATTCCATCTGTGCAGTTGTTTTCCTGTTGTTTTTCTGAGCGACCCTGAGAGGTAACGGTTGTATTAGTCTCATTTTGAGAAGAGAATGTGACGGCATGTTGAAAAGTGGGACGATAAAGTGTTTTTCTTTTTTCGTCATGCCATGCTTCAGCAGAGATTTTTTATTTTTATTTCCTTGGCTTCACAATTAATTCAGAAAATAATGAGGCAGATCATTGGGAATTTTTGTTAAAAATGGTCAAGTATTGATGCCTCTCTCCACTCTCAAAGTTTCACGTTACAGGCATCTTTTTGCAAAGCTTATGTACACACGAGATACTGTGTCAGGCCCAAGCGCTCCCTAAATGCCATGCAAATGAAAATATTAGTGTTCCTTTGGTTACGTTAAAAAAAATCTACATGCATCTCATCCTTTACAAAAATACAAGTATAGAAAATGACCGTTACAAATGATCTGAGAATGCTTCCCCAATGTAAAAAACACTTGTCATTAGTAATATATTCATATGTATTAATATCTAATTTATTACTTCCATCTAAATTGTATATTAAAACTATAATCAAATATATTCTTCTTTTGCACTTCTCACAAAGAGAATTAATTAACTGAATAATTAAAGTGTGAGAGAATGTTTTCTCATGAAGCACCCCCTCAACCCCCGAACAAAATATCAGGAACATGTTCAACAACAAAACCCTTCAAGAAGTGATTTTTCAAATTTCCTTCAATATTTCATTTAGCTCTCCTGATAAATCTGCATAGCGTGACACTGTGTACATGTACAACCATGGTTTTTAAATTGTTTTTTTTAACAGGATTTCAACTCCTTTAATGAAATGGTATAACCTAATGTGTCGCTTAGGTTTGGGGTCCCTGTGTCACAGGAAACCTAAGTGCTGCTTTGAAAATGCACAGGCTCAATGAAAACAGAAAGGAAGAACGTATCAGGTCGGCCATTTGACAGTGGAGGCATACTGCTGTCTGAAACAATGTAATACTTGGCCAATCAATCACTTGTTGGCAAATAAATTTACCCTTGAATGCCCCGTGTGTAAATTCACAAGTTACATTTCTTCATTGTGTTAGTTTAACTGCACATCAGGGATTTAAAAATGAAAAAACACGCTCCCTCTAACTACCATAACACACTGGATTGAAGTCAAAAATAATTCCAAACTGAAAATACAGACCCTCTTAACTGCTGAATCACCAAATGTCATTGCAAGAAAAGAAAAATGCATCATCTTTTCTTTCTCTGAAGTGAGAAATTTGAAACGTACACGTAATCGTAGTCCAAAATTGTGCGAGATGTGGAGCAAATGTTGAATCAAGCCTTTTATACCTCCAGTCGTGCAGTCCTCCATCTTCCACCTGTTCACAATCCGACGCCTGTGATAAAACGTGTCCTCGGTGCAGCAGAGTGACTGCGTCGAGGACGGTGTTTGGTCTGGTGCTTCATGCTGGTGTCAATGGGAAACTGGCCATTTCTCTAAAAACGCATCAGTCCATTGAATCTTTAACACCAAAGCCATCGCGTACCGTTTCCAACCTGAAGCTATTCTGGTGTACCATAACTGAAATATAAACTCCCAGCAGAGGGGAGTTAATGATTTGTCTTTTTACTTAAAATATTGTGCATAGTAGCCTGAAGCTCCTCCCTGTCCTCCGCATGTCTTGGCACATGACATGGGGGGGGGGGGGGGCTCGTCTTAAAGGCCAGAGAGAAGCATTGTGTTTTAAAATAGTATCTTCCGCCCGCAGAGAGGAGGAATGCACCGGTTGTTTTGTGAGGTTTTCTTGATTGGAGAATAGTTCCTGAAAGACAAGATGATGAAACGGTCATTTGAGTTGATTGGCCCATCATGCCCAGATTGTGGGCATCATGGACTTTAAATCATCCATCAAATCCACGTATAGTGCTGTACTTTAGTCTAAAAAATTACAGAAAACTGTAAAAAATGCAATTTCCCGTGACATTTTAAAATGTCAGTCCAAAGTCCAAATATATTCAATGTACAGCAATAAAAAGAGCTTTAAGATTAGAAAGAAAATAAATTGATGATGAAAATAGATGTAAATCAATTCCCTGTCAACTTCAAGGACTTCGAGACCTAAATAATTTGATGGTTTATTGAGCCAAAAAAGTTTTCTAGTTTTAGCTTCTCAAATGTGAGGATTTGCTGCTTTTCTTGGTTGTATTTGATTATAAATTAAATATCTTTGTGGTAAACAAGAAATTTGTTTTAAAAAGGATATATATATATACATACATACATACATACATACATACATACATACACATATTCTGACATTTTATCGACTAAACAATTCATTATAATATCTGAAGTAACTGGTCTGTGATCAGTGTACCTGGCTAACTCTGTGTGGTCAGCCAAGGAATTAGCTGGGCACCCAGCTGTGAGCGGAGCCCTGTGTGGTTGCCGGGCCGGCGCAGCCTTGGCCTCCAGGCAGAATGGGGTCAAAGTTGAAGTCGATGCCATCTCCGTCCATGAGGTCACTGTTGATGATGTAGTCCACGTCACAATCCAGGTTTTCAGTGAACATGTCAATGTCCAAGTCTGTGGGCAGTCGGTCCTGACCGGCCATGAAGCAGGACGGAGCTCCGAACTGACTCATCCCAAGCAGGCTCACGCCGGGATTGGCTGAGCCGATGGGCCCTACGTGATGAGAGCCCACCGCTGGCACTTTGAGGGCAGAGAGCTGTGACGGGTCCTGAGACATACCCGAGAGGATCATCCCCAACCCCAACTGAGAGTGGTGCTGGTGTTGTTGTTGCTGCTGCTGCTGCTGCTGCTGCTGCTGCTGCTGTTGTTGTTGTTGTTGTTGCTGCTGTTGCTGCTGTTGTTGTTGTTGCTGTTGTTGTTGGTGGTGGTGGTGGTGGTGGTGGTGAAGGTGACGCTGCTGCATCTGAGCCTGCAGCACCATTGGGGTCACTGTGTTGGGCTCCAGCCCTTTACCCAACAGCAGCTGGTTGGTTTTGGACCTCACGGATGCGCCCAGGCCCATTAGGCCCACCCCCCCAGGACTGGGCATGAGGGGATCCACCTGAGTCATCATGACATCACTAGGAGGAGGGGAGTCGGAGGTGAGCAGCACCTCCAAACTGGAAGGCACGTGGGTGCTGTAATGGCCGCTCCCACGAGAGCCAGAGCCGGACATGGGGTTGAAGAGGGAGTTGCTGAAGGTTGATAGCTCTTTGCTGCTCATTCCACACTGAGAGACAGAGGCCTGGGTCCCGGTGTGAGTTGGGGCCTGCGGGAGGCTGGATGGTTGCAGAGGATGGAAGGAGGAGAAGCTGGACCCACGAGGCAGCAGGGTGGAGGCGGAGGGCAGCGGGGTTGGAGGTGCTGGTGGGGCTGTACTGGGACTGGCCCCTCCCTGCTGCTCCGTCATCAATGTGAGGCCGTCGATCAGATCAAGCTCCTCCATCAGGGTCTCGGTGAGGGTCGGGGTCAAGCTTCTTGCAGGGTATCTCCCCAGCAGTCCGTCTTCAGGCAGGTTATCATCGTCCTCCTGTCCAGGAGCGATAGGGGACAGCCGTCCGCTCAGTGTGCTGGCGTTAGAGCTTGTGCGTGGGCGGAAGGTGGTCCACATGTCGGTGTCATCCAGGCTGCCGCGGGGCGACGGGCTGCCGTTGTTAACCCCCCATTTGGGGAACTGCTGGGACGAATTAGGGCTGTCTGCCCCGGCTGAACCTGTGCTGCCGTCACCCTGCAGAGCCCCTCCGGCACCCCCCAGGCCGGCTGCTCCCGCCTGCTTCTTAGTCTGCTTGGCCCTCATGCGGCTCTTCAGCAGTTTGCTGCTGTTGTCCATGGAGGCGGCCCGGCGGCGAGGAGCTTTCCCGGTCTTCCCTCCTTCTGGGTTGAGCATCCACCAGGAGCTCTTGCCGGTCGATTCATTGTGAACCCTCAAGAACTTGTTGTGGAGTGATAAATTGTGGCGAATTGAATTCTAAAAAAAAATGTATCAAAAACAGAAGAAAGTTTAAATGGTCCCTCTAAAAGTAAAGTATGATATACCAGTAAATTTTACTTTTTAGTATGAAAACACATAACTTTGCTGCGGTTTAAACCACTGATTCCCAAACATTAATCATTTTACAGCCTAGATTCAGTATTTCTAGAATTATTCCAGGTCAGTTCAGATCTCTTTGGTTCCTTGATGTTTTCTTTCTAGCTGAAAAATTGTCTTTTTGTGCCAAGAGGCAGCAAAACATAACTGCATCAACAAAACAACAAGAAACAATAAGAAAGATTACTGGTAGAGTAATTAAATGAAAATCAGCTGAAAAGAAACAGTAAGGCGGCTCATCATCATTCAGGCAAATATGAAGAACTTCCAAAATAATGGAACAAATAATGCCTTGGGAGAGGCATATGTTATGATTGCCTATATGCTCCTCCGGTTGCTGAACTTGTTGTCATATTGCCCAAAGAATAGGATTGTTATCTGCAAACCAGTGTTGCTGTGATGTAACATGAGTTGTAAAGCTCTAATCTATGACTTGTGGCCCTTAAAGCATGGTAGTCCACCTTGTAAAGTAAACACTTACACTAAACGCACACTTACCTTCCAGCCCGCTGAGCTGTTGCTGTCTCCTTTGTCTCTGAAGTAAGGCACTGTTTTCACCATCCACTCGTAGATCTGCGCCAGGGTTAACCTCTTCTCAGGTGAGTTCTCGATGGCCTGGCTAATCAGATCTGCGTAGCTCTGGTTCCCCCACGCGTTGCGCCGGGATGATCCTTTGCGAGGCGTTGCGCCGGCTCCGCCCCCGCCGGCCACCACCCCTCCCTCGGCCCCCGCCGCAGCCTTCTCGGGCTCGCAAGTGATTTGCTGGGGCTCGGCCTTGTCCTCGTCCGCGGGCGGGGTCCCCGCCGCGGACTCGGAGCCGTCCGGCCCCTCGGGTTTGACAGCCGAGATGTCGGGTCTCGGCAGCGGCCACGTGCAGGAGCGAGGTCTGCTCTGCGGCTCGAAATCTGGGTCAATCGGGGGCACCGAGGACTCCTCCATGGCGGTCCTCTGAACTTCCACTCAACCAAAAAAAAACACTTAAAACATCGACCTTCGAAAGTTAAAGTAAACTTTGAGTGGAAGATGCGTTTAAAAGAGAAACTTCCCGACACAAAAACAATATGCTTCAATCCCTGCGGGGGTGTAAACAGAGGGGCCTGTCGAAGAGACGTAATCTGGACACGCCAATAGCCTCGGTTAATCCTCAGATTGGAGATTAGGGAACCCAAATAATCTCCTTAATAGTAACTATCATAAACCTTCCGATGTATATAGACTGGGGAAGGCTGGGATGAGAGTTCCTTTGTTTGAATGAAACAAAAACAAAAGTATCGGAGTGGCAATGAGCACCAAAACATCTGGATCCACAGAGGTTATGGCTCACCTGAAAAATAATAAATAGGCCTACCAAAATCTTAAAGGTATACAGATACAAAATAACGCCCTTCCTGTCAATACGCACTCGATTTAAATATTTGAAAATGGTAAATTTTCTAAGAAGTATAGTTTAAACCGTTCACAAAATACAATTGTATGAATTAATCAAAATTAAGGATGATTTCGTACCAAATGTTCTAAACTGTGTATATATTTTCTCTTTAATTTGTTCTTTACTGTAACGCTACAGAAGAAGACTATAAGCGAGGATTAGCTGGCTACTGTTACAAAGGATCCACTTGTAAACAACGTGATGTGTGCGCGCGAGCCGACAATCCTCCACGCCAACTTTTAAAATAAAATACTAAACGGTCACACAAAAAGAGCTGTCCGGTTAAAGTGAAGGGAAGTGTAAAAACATAATAACGACTAATTAACCCGGTAAAAAATGTTTTGTTAGCCAACTGCCCCCCCCAAAAAAAGTTAAAAATAAACAACCAAAACTCAGAAGAGATCTGCGTCTCTTCGGCCTTTATGTTAAAGAAATAAACAACCAGAGAAATCCCGAGCGTTTTTAAGAAATGATCAATAGTGTTTCTTTACCGATAAAAGTGGGAGAAACGTGCGCACGAGAAGAAGTCCTCGCTTCAGGTTCGCACGATCCGCCACATTGCGGCCAGGCGCATGTCACCATCTGCCATGTTTCTCCACTCTTGCCGCCGCACACGATGCCCGAAAAGTCGGATACAAAACCCCCCTCGACCGAGGCCCGGAGCGAAGGAATTCGCCCCGCGAGCTCGGTGAACCAACTACGAGGCGAATTCCCGGGTGTTGGGTGAAGTCGGGTCGCCTCCGAGGTCCGTCGGCTCCAACCCGCCGCACTTTGAGAACGGCTCGATAGCCACCGTAACGTTAGCTGGTTAAGCTCCTGCTACTCCAGACTTTACAATCCGTGGAAAAGTCCGTGAAAATCCTCCGATAACTTCTTCCAAGTGGTCGGTTTTAATCCGCTATGAGTCTCGAAAAACTTCTTGTGATTGTGGCTGTTCAAATACTCAATTCTTCAGGGTCTTTTTGACTTGTTTTGTTTTGTTTTGACTCGAGGCGAAGACTCCCTTCTGACGTCTGTTTACCACTGTCAGGCACCTCGTTCTGCGCACGCGCCAAGTGGATTTCTGGGAAATTGAGTCGTTCGTGTGACAGCGCGGACGTAAACGTGTACCTGTAATGGTGCATTATGTAACCGCATATGAACGTGTCCGAAGTCCCAGGTGCACTTAGGGCAGTTCAGGTGTTACCGGTCATTAGAGTACGGATAGACACCTAGTAATAGACTACAACTAGGCACAACTATAAGAACAACATATTTTATTAATGATACAGAATTATTATTACTACAATAATAATGTTAATAAGTGTTCTTGCTTATTAAGACAATTAAAACCGCTTAAACACCCCATGTACCATCCTCTGTGCATTTTCTTGTCACCACCACATGTACACTTCAGACATGCATCAAATACTATAATTTTTTATTAATTACAGTTAATGATATGCTCAGAGACCCAGAAATCAACCATGTACGTCTAGCCGGGTATATGACCAGTTTTTATATGGTAATTTGATGAGGCATGACTTTATTTAGGACTGTGCATCATGTGAGCACAATATAAAATAAAATACAAAAGGACTTTAAACTACTATAACATTTTTGACACACAGCTCTAAAAGACAAGAGCCACAAGAAGGTAAATATAGTGCAGTTGGTATTGTAGATGGTGCAAATTCCTATGTACAAAATAGCAATAATTCAAAAGATTTTCAAGAATTATTGTTTTTGGCATTTGCCTTTATTTGATAATGACATTGAACTGGGGATACTGCAGGTAAGTGTCTTGACTACAAGGCAATCACATACATTTCTTTGTGTGTGAATGTATACATCTAAATGTATTGTCACCCTTAATATCATTACATGTTAAATACGGTGTCTTGCAATCCACCATCAAGTAATAATATGTCAAATATTTGAATTTCTGTACAGTTATGAGCAAGCTATGTACAAATGACCTTACTTGACTTCCCCAAGCCTTCTCCTGTCGCTGATAAATTACTAAAATGTTATTTATGTATTTAAGACGTCTGTCATCATTGGTTATCAGTAGCTATCATTGCAATTAAATAAAATTGAAATGCCCACATTTGTTATTTGGGTGGCAACTGTATTGAAATGTATCCTGTGCAAACTACACAGACGTCTAAATTGTCTAGCTATCAAATTAGTAATCATGCTGTAACTGTTGTTTGTTTGTTTGTCTAGATCTATGCACTATTGTTTAGGTAGTTATTTCATTGTATGTATTGTGTATTTTTTATTTTTTATATGTAATATTGATTTACCTGTATCTATAAATGATGCTGTAGCGGAAAAAATATCCCTTTGCGAGATTATTAAAGTAATTTATCTAAAAAAAGCAGCGAAATATATGGACTTCAACTCCCAGAAGTAATTGCGGTCGTTCTCTGTGTTTACAACCAGCTGACATCCGGCGTCTTTCCGTCCTTTAGCTACTGATACCACAGTCAACGATATCCTCAACCCGAAGAAGAAGAAGAAGAAAAATAAGGCAACGAGATACATCTCCACTCGATATTCTTCTCGTAAAAAACGCTCTACGCTGATTCGTCAACTCAACTGAATGCAACATTTCATCAGAGTCGTCAGATGCAGGTGAGCTCGAGGACACAAACGTTTCCGTTACACCTGTAGTTAGCCAGCTAGGATCGGCGCAAGCTAACACGGCAGCTAACGCTAACGACAGCAGGAGCCTTCAGATTTCGTAGCTTTCGACAATCTGTCAGCACGAAACTTGGTGCAGTTTTTTTTGTCCTCGGGTGAGATGAAGTACCTGCTGTTTTATTACTGACGTCACACCGCAGCTAGCGACCAGTCTAGCAGCTAGCTAGCTAGTGTTAGCCCGCTAGCTTACCGAGCTGAACGTCTAGTGCTGGACAGACTTTACCCACGTTACTAATCTCTACGTTTTTATTTTAATTAGCTAAACCCAGGTGAGCCGTTGTCGTCACTACTTAGATAACCATTCAATCATGTGTTCGTCTGACTGACAGTGTTGTGATAGTAGCTGTAACCTTAGCGTTAGCCCGCTGAATCGTGCCTTGTGTTTTAGTTGTGGTGCCAGGCGGTGGGAAGCGGCTTCACAGTGTTGTGTCGTTTGTGTCAGGGCTCGGACCCCGTCTCCAGCAGCTGAAGCACACCGGCTCTGTCCTCTCTGATCCACGTCCACGGCCTTCCTCCTCGCTGAGCCATGACCACTCCGAGGGACCTAGATATGGTGAGTGAGGGTCTGACACCTTTTTAGGAAATGATGCTCCAACGGCGACACAAAGCCGAGGTGATAATTCGTGTTTGCATTGTCGCCTGTCACACTTAGTGCTGCTGCATGGTACTAAAACATAATGCATTTTAATATTGTGATGATATCGGTACGTTCATGTTTACTCAAAGTCAAAATAATTTAGGGTTTTGGGGGTCGGAGGGGGTGTCATGGATTAGCCAACCTCCACAAACTGGGACAGTGACTGCTGTTCCTGTGAACACCATCTGTCTAATCTCAGTTAAAACGTTGCCCTACTTTCCTTTCAAGGTTTAGACGCCAATTGATTGTACCCTCTAAATCCTGACCACAGCCTCCCACTCTAAACAGTTATTTAGAAACGGATTAGAAATTATAGAAGTTATATATATATATGTTCACATTTTTTATTATGACATCTGATCGCTTGCTTTCTCACCTGAAATAATTCACATTATATTGATGTTTCACAAAGAAAAGATAGCACATTTTTGTATTTGTAAAGATGTAACCAGCTGAAATGGCGATTTATTTGTCAAATAAACAATCAGTTATTTGTGTGCTAATGTGAGTAATATGGAAACATTTAGTTCTGGGAAAAAAATAGTCAAATAATCCGTTTGAAAAAAAAGAACAAGAAAGAATTCCAAATGTTTTGGTTATGACTTCACAAAGTGTAGATTTGCTGTTTTTCTCAGTTTGATTTAAATACAAACTGAACTGAAAATCGTTCAGGATTTGGGCTGTTGGAGAGACAATACATTGTGATGGGTGTTTTTAATTATATGCTGTCAGAACAATGTTTTAAAATATCTTTAAAAGAATGTTTCCTCAAGAATGGATACGCCTTTGGCAGCTCTATTAACTTACAATACTTCTTAACAGTGTTTAAAGAATTTAGAGTTTTTCTTTGGATTTGTAAACCTCAAGAACATTTTTGATGATGCGGGATGTTGCCATGGGTTAATCAGGCAGTTTTTATTTTTGTTGGGGATGAAAGTATTCGAGTTGGGAAAGGGGCCAAAGCTCTTTAATGATGACATGGGTATGTAACGTCACATTGAGGTTATTCAGTTCATAGGGGGGAGGGCAGAGGACCACTGGAGGAGGATTGTATTTGTAAACAGATCAGAGAGTGGGTTTGTCCCTCCCGGTCCCCCTGACGTCACTCCTCATGCTTAAGTCGCTTTGTTCTCTCTTCTGTGATTTGTGAACTCAAAGAAAGATCATGTCCAACCTTTTTGAAGAAACTAGGGCAAATGTCGGGAAATATGAATCCCGTCCATCAACTCTGACTCTTGAGCAGAGACTTCCCAGTAGAAAGTAGTTGATGGGGTGTTTTCTTTCTTCTCCTCCAAAGTAATTTTTTGGAGTAGCAGCATAATTGATTAGAGATGATGGATTAATAAGGAAAAGGACTTGCTGCAGCATAAATCAAATGACTTAAGGTTCAAAATGTATCAATAGTTCAGGTAAAAGTGATGTTACAATCCTGGCCATGAGCTGACTGCAATATATATACAGTATAGAATAAGTGGGAAAATGTATAGAAATGTTAAATTATGACAGCAAATTCTTTGCTATTACTGTATGCTTGACATCTATTAGGAAGGGGTAAAACAGTTTATTTAAATTGACCAAATCTACTATGTATTTTTAAAAATCTCATATATATATATATATATATATATATATAACAGATGTAAATTACATGAAAGGAAATAAAGGGAAAGGATATTGTACATGATGGTCAGCAACAATCTCCACGTATACATCATATCTTTCTGTCAACAATGATGATTTTCATGATTATGGCTGGATGGTTTACCACAGCTGCCATCAAAGAGCGTCTCGGCCTATTCATACAGTGTATTTAGAGTATGGGTGTAGTCCAACATGTTTATTTAAATACATGTGTGGTTTGGAGTCAGTGTGCGGGCGTTATTCTTACCAGAAGTACCTACAATCTATGACCCACCTAGTGATGCTCCAACATCCACATTGGAAATGGTCGGTACTGCATATTTCAGATGTATTTTGTCATCAGGCTGGTCTTCATCTTGATTAGCCTGAGGTCAGTTGATTGATTTGGCAGGTCAAGAGAGTCACTGTTTGGCACAAACAAGATCCACTGTTTGGTCCTACAGTTGAAGATTATTGTCCTTAAATTGTACGCATACGTAAAGCTGAAAGTCTGCACTTCCACCTCAGTCAGTCTCATTGCAATGCAACGTAGCTAAACAAACTGTTGCCTTAGTTATCATAATTACACGCTAACTGGTTTTTTTACTACAATATAGAGCTGTGACCACATTTTTTTGAGTATCTATTACCATTTTCTACAATTATTTGGGCTATAAAGCCAATGTGATGTCTTTATATTGATTTTTTTTTCTCTGTAAATAAGACACAAGACAAAGAAAAGCAACAAATCAAAATCAACGAATCAATTTATTGTGTCAGATATATTACAACGTGTTTTGGAATTTTTTACAGTTTGTGATATTTTTAAAATCTTGTTCTAGAACAACGTGGATTTCCTGATGTTAGTGTAATAATAAGGCCTTTAAGGCATGTTTGTTTTTTGTTATTTTTTTGTAGTTGTCAGGAGGATAACATTTAGAGGAAGCCCCGCTGTTAAAGACCCTCCCACACATATGCACAGTCCCCCTTCGGGCTACGCACTGGCCATGTAAATTTAATAACATGGCCCAGAGCTGTCTGGGACACCTGGGGTTATCGCATTAGGCCGACAGCCCGGAGAGGAGCTCGCAGCACCCTGGAACTAAAGGGCCAGTGTTCCCCCATCAGCCCCACCCTTATCTGTTGTCGTCTCTGGCAACAGGGGCTCACTTCAGTGTAAGCCCTCAGTGAATGAAGTCGCCCAGTCAAAGGGTGGAGATCTGGTGTGGATAAATCTAATTAGACTGGAATGCCCGTCTCTTCACAGCCTTCTGAAGGTCACCTCATGACTGAGGAGGTTAGAGGAAGTTGAGGGATTCCTCCACGCCCTATAAGAAGAACTTTAATGGCAGTTTGGTGGGGTTTTTTTGGGGGTTGGTCGTTAGAAAATGTCTATGGATTAAGCTGTTTTTGTTTGTTGTTTTAGGTGCACCTCCGCCTTATCCTGGTCAGTGGGAAAACGCAGGACTTCACTTTCTCCCCAAATGACTCAGCCACAGACATCGCCAAACATGTGTTTGAGAACTGGCCTGCAGGTACGTTTTAGAGGATTCAGTTTGCAGTATTTTTCATGTGCGTTTTTCAGTGTATATATTTCACAGATTGTATTACTTTTCATTAAGCAGTCCTTCAAATTCAGTCACAGTTTTTTTCTAATAATATTGTGTATCACATTGATATAATAATAATTAGCTGGTTAATTGTTCCTTTTCCTTTGCTGTGACAGTTTTCTTTGTTCTGAATACCTGTAATGTAAACCTTTTTAAAACTGAGATGACAAACTCATTTTTAAATAATTCAGAAACAATTACAGTTGATTTGGTAAACTGGAAGATATTTGCTTAGTATCTTGGTCAAAATGTTCAAACCAAACAAATAGAAGTGATCTGTATCGAGATTATTAATGTTATATGTTTATAGCGGTGTTGGTAAATATCAACACTACAGGTAGCGCTGTTACTAGTTTAACTACATTTCTTAGTCGAGTGGTTTTAGTGTCGCTGTTTCTTTCATCAAATAGCTTTTCAGGAGCTTCGTTCTTTTATTGATCAAGTAGTGAGGTAGCATCTACACAAGCTGCATTTCTGAAGCTCAACCGCAGCAGAGAGGGCTGAAATAAAACTGCTAAGGATCAGTAAGTGACGCCATCGCCACACACGCACGTGTTTGTGTAGCCATTCCTTGGACTGATGCCTACGACGCTGCAGGGAAGACAAGCTTGTGTTCACCTGCAAGGGTGAGAACGGAGGGGAATCGATCATGAGGAAGTCATCCTGGCTGTAGGCCTCTACATACGGCCATGAACATGCACTGTTTAATTTTATTAATATGCCTCAGAAGCTGTAGTATTCTGTACATTAGTGCAAGGCAGCTGGATATTTATTTGGCAGTAAGATGCAAGGATGTTAGAATTTAGGGTGTATACAATGTGTATAATACACGTTGTAATTGCTACCATATTACATCTATTAAGTTATGTAGTTTACAGCACATTAGGACTGTATATTTATATAATATATTTTATATTGATAGAGTTTGACTTGGAAATGGTTCAATGTAAAAAAAATTTTTTTAAATGGCCTTGATGTTCTTACTACGGTAGTAATAGTGCTGTCGTCACTACTTTTGCCGCGTTGCTGTAGCTTAGCTAGCTACATTTAACTGGGGACTAACTTCAGTGTAGTGAAGCTTTATTTAATGTTGAGTAACTGGTTGCTCAGCTTACTACACTTTCTAAGTAGCTTGTCCAAAGTTGGTTTATGAAATGGGCCAATATACTGTTTTCAGATTTGATTTCTCAATATCAGTTTTGGCCTCAAAGATCTAGTATCGGTTGGGCCATAATGAGTGAAATACTTGTTTCTCTGCGTATCAACAGGATGGGAGGAGGAGAGGGTGAGCAGTCCCAGTATACTGCGCCTCATCTTCCAGGGACGCTTCCTTCATGGCAACGTTACCCTGGGAGGTAAGACCACCTCTTAACAAAGGCACCGTTATCCTATAAATGAACAAACAACTCGTAAGGTTTAAGCTGGGGGTTCATAAAGCTCTCCTGAGGCTGACAGGCAATTGGTTGTTGTAATTGCATTGGGTATGTTTGGTTTATCATATTCATGCTAAACAATAGAGATGAAGAGCTACAGGTACAACTGTAGTTTAATAAAAACTAACATATTGTAATCAATAAATGGCCAAGATGACTAAAATAATTAGTTAATTTCACAAAATGTAAACACATGGACTGGTGCACTAACTACAAGCACAGCAGTATACCCTAATGCATTTACACAGATGCAGGATACGATCAAATGAACAAATCTGTTGTCATAGTAACTACGGATGCTATTGGAGTCAAGATTCCGTTCACCTTACAGCCTTCTGAGATTGCCAGTTTGAATTTGTCTGAAGTATTGTCCTTGCAGCAACACCGCTGAAAACCTTATCAAACGCATTCATTTTCCATCATGTAATTGTCATTTTCATATATATTATATATATATATATTGGAAAATGTAGCTAAGAATAATGAATCATGAGGTTTATTTCTTTGTTTAAAGCTCTGAAGCTGCCACCAGGCCGAACAACCGTCATGCACTTGGTTGCCAGAGAGACTCTTCCAGAGCCCAACTCTCATGGTGAGGATCTTGTCTTTGTCTCTTATTTTTAGTAGAATTGCAGGCAGAATTATCATGTTGTTATCATACAGCACGAGGTACCGTTTGGGATTTTGCTCCAGGCCAGTATATCAATATATATACACAGAGAATAGGGCTGAACTCCGCCTAAAACAAGTCGAGTAGTTAAGCTGACTTTGGACACGGTTATGTTACAGCTGCTCAGTTAAACAGCAACATTTCAAGCAAACACAAGGTCAAGTAGGGTCCTACCTTTAGCTCCACTTTGTGCCTCTCACACATGGCTGCTGGTAGCGTTAGCATTAGCATTCCTGATAATCTCCTGCGGACAATCGACTTTGCACGTGAACAAGATTAATACCTCTTTAGTAGTAGTAGATGCAACACTGGAGCCCACTGATAACGTCTGTATTCAGAGCGTAACAAGATAGTTGGGTGACGACAAAAAGCAGAGCTACAGCTACTGTATGTGCTGCACTTCGCTCCCTCAGTCCTGTGTTGCCTTTTTGTTGAATATGCTGAGCGAGAGGGTTCTAGCAGGATTTAAGGGTGTATTTAACCCTTTAAGTGCGATGTGCCTGCTCAGGCGCAGAGCAGTAGTTGAAAAGTTGCTTCAAATGTCCAAATGTCTGACCTTTCGCATACATTATGCAGTGGGCGTTTGCTTCTACTGCTGTTAACCTCAACCTCATCCCACGCAAAAAGTCTGTCGAGGCATGTGTGTGCTTTTTCTCTGGTTTTAGCTGGTTGTTTTTCATCTCACCTCTTGTCTCTGCTGTCCTGTCTTTTATAGGTCAAAGGAACCGAGAAAAAACCACAGAAAGCAACTGCTGTCTCCTCTTGTAAAGCAACAGAAACGACCCCCTGCCCCAACCTCACACAGACGCATAACACAAACATATATATATATATACATACATGAATACCCCGTGTTCTCTTCTGCCTGTCATCCTGTCAGCTGTGGATTTAGAAAAAATCACAGGAAGTCTGGTTGGACCGTCACCAGCTTTGGTTGAACGCTTGTCCAATCTGAGGCTTTTTTTTGTGCCAATATATTCGCCCCAAAACATTTACGGTCGGCAGAATTTGCCATTTGTAGTTCCTTTTTATTGAAAGATTATGACATTAAACTTACCTTACGCCCCCTCGCGGACCTGTTTGCTGCTGGACACGTTTTAAAGAGTTGTCGTACGTAGTGGAAAAAAACAGGGAAGTCGTTTCTCTTCATGGACACAGTTGCTATAAAGGATGTGTTGGCTATTACCTTTCCCTACTTGTCACATGGATGTTTCCCCAGGTCTTACTGAATGGTGATAACCCTCTCATTGCACTTAACCAGTTTGTTAATTCAGAAATGTTTATTGTGTTTCATTGTCCATCTTTTCCCCAATGGCTTTTTTAAATGTATTTGGTCAGAGGAACAGACCTGAATGCCCCACGTGGTAGAAATGTGCCATCCTCCTCATGAGACTGTTTCTCACTAACCGAACCGGTCGGTCTGTATCAGCACCAGTGGCGTTTCTTTTATTAGAGTACACCTGTTTGTTCCTGGAAATGGACCCATGGTGAAAAGACTTTTATTTAGAGTAAACACTTGAGGGGATGTTCAGGTCCATGAGAAACGGGAACAGATTCTCGGCTTGTAAAAGATGGAGTCGGAGGATTCGGTGGGTCATCGGGTGTCGTTTTCGCACCTCTGGCTTTGACTTTATTGACTAGGCTGTCGGTGTTCCCTTGTCACCGGAGCCAACATGGTGGGCCAGTTAAACGCAGACAAAAGAAGCGGTTGAAGATGGAAGGGAGGAGTGTCGTCAGTGTACCCCACCCCACCCTACTGGACACCAGGCGGGGAGAGTTTCTGCCACTTGGATGAAGAGTCATAAGGAAATTATTTTGGTGGTATTCCACCTCCTTTTCTTTTGGATGCCGTCTGTACTTCATGTTTGCCTTTTATTGTGGAATTTAGTAATATCATTAATATTGAAATTTAAATATATCAATTTTTATCTTGTGTATAGGTATTTGTTAAATTTGAGTGTGGGTGAGTCTGTGTATGAGTGTGTCTGAGGGTGTGTGATGCACGTGGCATACTGTATGAGGACTGGTGAGGGCATGTGGTCTTTAAACAAAAGAAAAGTGATGCGCTGGGAGTGTTGATGGGCTGCGGTTTCTTCAGAAACAGTCGGAAACCTTTTGATTCCTTCCATTGAGTGTTCTTTGGTTTGTGTTTTTGTCAATCAATGTCACTGCTATAAAGTTATGCCCAGTATGATTAAATGTAAAAACTAAAATGCAATGTGGTCTACATAAAAGCTTGTATTATAAATTAAAAAATCTTTAAATAATGCAACATCTCCTGATCCTTTTTGACTATTTCTGAAATGGTAACTAAATTACATTATTTGTACATTAAATATGACATTATTTGGCAGTGGGGATCATACCACTCACTGGTCAAGCATTAGTATGAAATCAGTTACAGACCCTTTCCAACTTTAGTTATCAGTGTACATGTAGTTTTATGTATCTTCCTCAAGGTGGCGGTGTCTGCGCTTAATGGTTGGGGTCTGATGGAGTGGATGGGAGAATTATACCTTTAGTATTTTGTCTGTACCTGATGCACTGATACAAGTTAAAGTAGGACAATGAGTAAATCATTTGACTTGACCAAAACACTTGCTGTCTACAAGTTTTTATGAATCGCCTGACAAACGACCTGAAACACTGCAAGCTGAAAGGACTCAAGTAGTATTTGGAGACACTTTGATGATGCATGATGTGAAGTCAGTGCTCTTCTGTCATTCTAATTGGGTTGTAACTTTCTGTTGAACAGAGTTTCAGCAGCTTTCCTCCCGTCTGCCTCAGGAATCTGCTCCTGACGTGTAGCTGCAAGAAGTCCAGGTTTCCAGTTGACACTGGCAGTGTAGCTCAGGAAAAGTGCAGTCAACCCACATCTCTCTCAACATATTGCACTTCCAAAACCTGCAATTGTGTTGAAATGACTTGTCGTTCTATATCCCTTCACCTTTTCCCCTTGCGCTCTCATCTGAATTGCTTTCTATTATCCGTGTTTATGGGAAAGTCTAAACAGGAGCATCCAGAAGTGATAAGTGGTGTTTAAATGAGAGTCCAGGGAGGCAATCTGTTGATCTTTGCTACTTAAGTACACCACATTGAGAGCGGCTGCAGGATGAATTGCTTTCTGCGGTCGGCATGACTCCAAGCACGCGTGCAGCCAGTTTCTTGGGTGTGTTGCCGGCCAACCCATACTCAGTCTGTCCCTGCAGCTGTATGCACGCTCAGCTGCCTCCCTGTAGTCCTGATATGGAGGGCTTAACTCCAACTCTGGCAGCAGTTTAGAGTTTAAGAATGCTGCTCAAGTAGAACTGCAAGTGTTTTCACATGAGTTAAACAGTACTTTAGTAGTGCTTGTGTTGAAATCTACTCTAGTCTGGTTGAAAAGTACTCTTATGAGGTCTGATCTGTGGAGGGGTTAATTATTCAAGTTAATCAAGTTTTTAATTAGGTACAATGTACAATTCTTTCATTTAGTATTTTACTGAAGGAAAATAACTCAAAAGTATTAACTGCAAAATATATTTAAGATACTTAGATGTTGCATAAATTGGCATTACTACTGCACATTTCTAATACTACAATAATGATCAAGACGTTAATACTCACGTTATTGGAATGTAACATTTGTTTAGCATGTATCTGAACCTGAGACTGGTTACAATAGCTTATAAATAAATATAGTGCAGTATAACTATTCAATATTTCCTTACGAGATGTAATGAAGTGGAAATATAATGGTGCATGATATTTAAACTCAAACTCTTAAGTTTAGTCTTTGAGTAAATGATCTGCAGTTTGATCACATTTTTTTCATCACTTTTGATTCAAGTGACCTTAATATTTCCATAAATCAAGCGCTACTCTTGACTGGAAACAGCAGCTAATGAACAATCTCACCTGGAGGTCCGTTTTTGATGAAGTTTAAGTGTTGATGATCAAAACCTCCCAAACAGCTAGAAAAGACCATTCAGGTGAGATTGTTTGATTATCAACTTTCCAAGGTCAGTTGAACTTGATGTTCAAAGACAAAGGAATTAGTTGAGTTGCTGCCTTGAGATTGATGACACTCGTGTCTGTATGTTAAAGCTACAGCTAGAAGGCGGATAGCTTAGCTTAGCATGACAACTGGAAATTGAGATACAACATGTTCATCTGTGAGCTGTGCTAGCTTGTGTGTTTGTTAACTTCAGACAGAGCCAGGCTAATTATGTCCCCACTTACCAGGCTTTCTGCTAAGCTAAGCCAAGCTAACCCACTGCTGGCTGTCGCTTCATATTTAACGTACGGACATTGGAGATTGATATCGATTTTCTCGTCTTGCTCTGAGCAAAAAGTGTATTGGATGAAATATAAACTTGACAGATGTAAATCATCTTTGAAATCTTAGCAGGCTTAGACTATAGATATGTGAATGCCTGAGTCAACAAGGGGTCATGATATATGTTATTTTCTGTTATGGCTTTCAGCTCTAAATCACTTTTTCCCCTCACTGCTTCTAACAATTTTCATATTTGCCAGTTCCTCCAATATTAAAACCAGCTGTGGACACACCAGCTTTACTCTAAACCGAACACACACACACACACACACACAAAGGCAAGCACGTAGAAAAGGCTACTGACACCCCTGACTCTTAACTTGACATTACAAGAATCTGACGTAAAAAGTAAAAACAGAACAAGTTATTATATGTGTAAACTCAATATACTTGATAACGTGTGCATGTGCGGTCATTACTCTGCATGTGTATTCTCATGTGTGCATTCCTTTTGGTCTATTTGTCCACAACAGAGGTCCTCTGATGGCACAAAATGAAAGAGTTCAGTAGGCCAGTGTGAAAACATACACACTCATGCAGGGGTTGAATTAACCCAGCAGGCTGTTCGCAAATGAGCAGCTTTCATGCTGACTCCAGAAGCTGCTGCTGTCTCTCTTCATCTCAGGACCTCCTTTCTGCTCCTAATTGGGGAGAACGACACTTGTTTATGTGACTCTTTGCTTCCAGATGAAGGGATCATAACCAGGACGTGGACTTTTGACCAGGTGTGTGTAGAGGAGGAGGAGGAGGTGTTACAGCTGCAGTGTTTCCATAACAAAGCTGTAACAGAAGGTCAGTTAACCTCTTTTTATTTTGCCGTTTATTTTACCAGATGGCCTCTCAGTTCCTTGTGATGTGCAACTGTAAAAACCCACAGCTTTGTGCTTAAGAGACAGAGATGGAAAGAAAAGTCCAGAGCCCATCCACCAATATTTCGTTTTCGTAGTATTACTGACGAGCAGGGTTGTGGGGAAATCTATAGGCAACACATTTACTGATATCAGTGTTGCTTTCTGCGACAATATGACCAAAGCTTATGGCTCAGGAAGAATTAATGTATTACCTCAACACTACAGTAACAGATTATTTCACCTTCAAGTAACATATCTGTAACCACAAGTCCAACAAAGTGAGACTCAGTGAGACTGGCTGTCAGGGGTGGTGACCTGACCTCTGTACATCGTCGGTCTTATCTAGCACTAAGGCTGCGTTACAAATTGTTTACATTTTCTTCTTACCAGAGTATGCGCTGCAGTGGCCATCTCAAAGTATGTAATGTTTCATGCAGTATGAATTCAATTGGGATATACCACTACTGAACACTGCACCTTGAACTTTAACCCTCTTGCTCATATATCCAATATTTGTTTCACCTTGTGTGAGTCTGTGTGTGTCATTATGGTACAATGTCGACACTCACTGAGGGAACAGCCAGGCAGTTTTGAATACTTTGCCAGGTGTGACCCATACAAGAGGCAGTCACGAAACTTTACAGATGTGTAGTTGTGAGTAAAAAGAAGACCGCTTTTGAAGATGGGTGTGATCCAGAAGTGGGGAAGGGGCCATCGGCGAGATGGGGCTTCGTTCTCCCCGTTTAGGTACCCAGTAAGTATTGTATTGATACTTCTAATGTATGCACAAAGTAATTACACTGTAAGTTGTGGACTATCATCTAAACTGTTACAAACAAATATTATAATATACAAGTATAATAAGTCAAAGCTCAAAAGCTATATTGTATGTTTCATTTAAAAAAAAAGATATTAAAAAAATATTTGTATTGAAATGAATGACTATTCTGTATTTATGTTTCTTGTCCTCGTGCTTGAACAGAGATCGTAGTATCTCTGTTCAAGCACATAGTTCACAAGATGCATAGCCATTCACATATCTTTACTTTTACAGTAACATTTCTTTGGTGATTTATTGGCTCAGAAAACCGTGTTCTCATTGTTTGGTGGGGACAAGTGTTCACTCGAGGGCACTGGCTTCTGACCAGACTTTCTTCCTCTATTTATACTTAAAATGAAGAGCGCAGAATATTCAATGAAGGAAAACATACTAAAGTAATTACACACAGAACTGAGGTCAGAATGTGGACTGAATGCAGTCCAGAAAAAGTCGTCCTCACTCGTTACAAACAACTGATGACAGACCGGTTTTGTTTGTGTTGATGTAACAACTTGGATCTGAAATCTGAATTCTGCCTATAATAGCAATCATTATATTTTATGTAATCAGTGTTTCCCTGTTGCTCGGCCCTGGGTTGTTTCCCGTCTTATGTTTTTTACTTTAACTCTACAATCATTTTCATTTTGGCAATCATGAAAATGGATCATTAACGGACTCCATTTGCTTCGTCTTTTATTGCATGTAGTCAGAGCTTTTCTTTTCATCCTTGTTTACCATCAGGAGGAAGGTTTGTATTTTATGTTCAGGTGTCTCTGATTTCTTCTGATTTCACGCTCTGACACCCGCTCTGATCGCTCTCCAGACATCATTAAAGTGAATAGATCTCCTGATCTAGTCGTTGAATTCCTTAACATGTTCACATTGTGTGTGATTATTGCTCAGTGACACCAGATGCTGACCCAGGGCTATGTGCTGTACTGTATGTCTGAGAAGAATGTAGACAAGTGTTCTCCCTTCAGATTCTTCAGTTTCCACAACGGAGACTGCGTTTTACTCTCTGAAAAACACATTCAGACAAACAGAGCCACACATTCTGCAATTTTATAACATCGTGGCATCGCTCAGTGTGTCAGTAAATGTTGAAATACCTCTTCGCCCCCACACCGCAAGCCTTCAAGTGTTTGAAGCAGTTTCTATGGTATCTGCAAGTAAGGCTGCTCCTTTCAAATAGGTGCCCTTTATTGGACTTTGTTGCTGTGTGTATGTTGTTCATTAAGACATCAAAATGCTTTACAGTTCATTGCTCTTTTACACTGCCTGCTGGAGCCGGAGCTGTAATTCCGGTTAGTGAGGGATCAGATGGAGGTCACCGCTGGCCTGTGGGGGTTGCAGCGCACCACAAGTCCACCGAGCCTCTCCGGACTACATTACAGCTTTTATCCTCACTAATGGGATCTCTTGGTGGGGAATCCCGAGGGTGATGGGGATTAAGATACCTGGCCTTGCTCCCACGAGCCATTTACCATGTGGGGCGCAGCAAATATGTTGCACATGCTGCTGCAGCAACCTTTACATCTCTTGTTTTACAAAGAGACCACAGGAGCTCAGCATTTGGAGGTTAATAAATGTGTGTACGCACCCAGGTTGTCAGAGAGCTGTCTTTTTATTCTCCCTCTCCATGCACAGTTGGAGCATTTCTGCCTCTACACGCCTTGACCCAGTTGAATCTGACACCGTTTGCAACCCAATGAGAGAGTATCAGATAATGGAGAGCCGGGAAACACTCAGGCGCACAGACAAAGCTGCAATGTTAGCTTTCTACCCTGCTCCACTTGAATAACATTGTTGGATACATTTTGGAGTTTCCCGGCGTTACAGACAAAGTTAGAGAAAGACGACAGTGAGAGAAACCTTAACTTGGAGGAATGAAGAAACAAGGGTGGAATAAATCCCACGTCTCTTTGTGAAGGCCTCACAATGAGGGAAAGCTGTGCAGGAGGGCTGGCTGAGGAAACCAGTCTATTCATCAATATTAGGCTTTAACTGGTAAGCCAGTGGTGGGTCTTCTGAGCTTGTCTCTGTGCTCTCGGCTGTCTTTCAAACCTTCACCATGATCAGTCGCTGCAGTGCTGAAGCTCGTGTCTGTGTGAGTCACGACTTCACCCTCCATCTGTCTGTCACATGGTGTCCGGGCGACTTTAAAAGAAACACGACTCGGTAACTATCACATGAAATCATCCATGTTCTTCATCAAGCAGTTTGATCCCCTCTGTGATACAACGGCCACGTGTAATAAACAATACTCTGACAAATACTTTGAATTGATTGCTATTTGGCTTTTGCCTTGTATTGTTTTGAACAGCTCTGATCTTTTCTTGCGCCCTGCTGGGGACTCACACCACCTGGCAGCACCGACAGCGGCAGCAGCTCTGGTGCTGAGAGCAGCAACAAGGAAAGGTCAGGTGGAGTCCATTGTTATGGTGTCTGATTCATGGGCAGCAGGTTCACACTGCTTGTGGTGCTTCCACTCAATCACTGTTTCCATATTTTTGTTTTATATACAGGAAGAGAAAGATATGATTTAGATGGGAAAGAGCTTGTAGACTGTGTCCTGAACAGACTGCACTGCTTTTGCTTCTGTGCAAATGTAATCTGAGGACACTGTAGAGTACAAGTAGGACCAAGAAGATGTCAGGAAATAGGGACAAATGCCCCTTATAATTTCCTAAAGTCGCCACGTGTCTTGATTTATGCAACAATACAAAAACATATATTAAATATACAATAAGAAAATCTATGCCTAATTCCAAGGTAGCTAACCAGGTTGATGTTGCTGCTTTGTATCTTCATAATCACTGGAAAGATGTGAAGTCACCTTGAGCAATGCACGTATCCCTCAAACTGCACCAATGAAGCTTCATATTACAATCTGGAGTTGTAACAGGCAGCTGGAAAAGAACACACATTCCTGGTTTAGTTCATACTGGGTGAGATCGTGCAAAATGTAATAATGGTTGTGTAGCGTGGAAAAAAAAATCTAAAGATTAGCGGACCTAATGACAGGTTTTCACGTGTCCTCGGGGTGTTTGTCGTGGGTGACTAGAGGGCATCTGGGACTTGGCGGATCAGTGGAGTTCCTTTGGTTCTGCGGTGGAGTCGGTGAACCGTCGCTCTGTTCAACACCCTGCCAAGTCACAGGCTCATAACTCACCCACACTTTCTGGATCCATGGCCCCCGCATTAGAAGACAGTGACAGACAGATACTGTATGCAGGAGAGGAGCTCGAAGAGACATAAAATGTCCCCGACATGATGGGAAACAGAGAAATATACGTTGACTCAATGAAAGGTTCCCATTCAACATCTCTCAGTGAAACTCATGAAGACTTAACACCAGCAGTCAGCCACTGATGGTTGTTGGGTTACAGGTGCAAAAGGCTTGAAACTTTCAATGATGAATTTTCTTTCTTATAAAACATTTGCAAAACTTCTTTTGAATGATTTTAAACCTGCTTTGTTTATGCCAGTTCCGGGATACATCAAATATCATGATCTATGTTTTACAGGTTTGTTGACATAATACATATCACAGTATATGAACAATCACACATCAATTGATTTTGACTAAATCAACTCAATGTCCACTTACTTCTTTTTTCTGAAGCTTTCAATAATTCTGGAAAACCACGAGATCAATTGAAGAGTATTTTAATTAATTATCAGGATCAAATCAAACTACATTGCAGTGAACTATGTTCCCACTGTTGGGAATAAAATTAGATATAACAAGATACTTTTTTATTACAATTTGCATCGAATCATTTCACTCATTCATTTAATTGTTAATTAATGGTTACGGTTCAGTGATTTCGGCTGCTTATATATTGTTAATAGATGTCTAGATTCTGCAGATGCATGAATAGAATAAATAGCTCAATCTTATGTGAGTGTATATACTAGTGTACCTAAGCCGAGTAATGGTGTTACTAATCTCGATCTAGATGGGAGTTGAACGTGAGGACACACAGCTGCAGCCCAGCCTCGCCTGCACTGAGATCGGCTTTGGCCACCGCAGCCACCTCATGTGCCTCCTTCTCTTACAGACTGTTGTCACCGGTCCCACTGCCGGCATGAGCCACCACACGTTTGCATTTATAGCTGTTGGATGGATCGAAAAGGATTTCAACAGGTTGTCATTTATAATTGGGGTTTCACAATCTATATCTCCATAACAAGTTAATGAGTGAGATCGGAGAGGATAGTCAATGTAGAATGTGTGAGAAAATACACACAATCGTTGAGTCAATAAAGAGTATGGCAGGTGGAGACAACTGAGACGTGGTTTACTGGTTTTGCTGGTACAGGACATTTCTTTCAAAGTCGCCTTGGACTGGATCATTGGTGTCAAACACAGTTGATTTTGCCTTGGCTTTGCATGTGGTGTTTTGGATTCTACCGCTTATTATAAACAGACACTCGTGTGTTTGCAAAGCTTTTGTGATCATCCCAGATTCTCACGCACTCATGTCCTGTGGGCTTTTTGATCATGTGGCTGCTGATAACCTTGAGATACGTTTACAATAAAACAGTTGTGGCTGGAATGTTTTGCCCTCAAGTCTTTTTGGAGCTGTAAATCTCTGCCATCTTCTGTCTGTTGAATTTATAGATCCCAATCAGTCGTGGATTAAATGCTGGTCAAAAACAATAAGCTCCAGTTGAGTACAGAGCAGAGATGTGCCATGCTTGAATCTAATTATGAGCGTCATTGCTTCATCAATCTGTCCGCAGCTGAAAGGAGGACCAGTCAGGGGGACAAAACCCTGAACCCAAGCTTGTGGCTAATCTGCATAGAGCATTATTCTCAGGAAGATAAATCCCACGGCTCTCAGGGTTCTGTTTCGGACACTGGGAGTGGGGGCCCGCTTTGTTTCTGTGTGATATGCAGCATTTAAAGGATTAAACTGTGGGTGTGGAGTTGCCCTGTGCACTCGAACAGCTCTGCAGCTTCTCTGTTAAAAGCACACAGGAACAAGAAAAGACCGGCCTTGTTATTCCCAGGCGAACAGAAAGAGGCTCCGGTAAAAAGTGCATGGCCAAACCTCAGTGAATTCCTGATGAAGGAAAGAATGTAGCAAGACAAGCCACGTTCTCTTACTTTTTATATTTTTTTCACAACCATGAAAAACTCCCAGTGCAGTCTTTTGGCTTGCTGAGCTCCTCATTCACGTGCACAGCTCTGGCAGAGTGAGAGTGATAATAAAGCGCTGTAGTAGATATCTGGGGGAAAAAGGTTAGCAGTGGAAAAATGCTTTAATTTCCCTGAAGGAATGCAGCAACTAAACACACACACTGATCATTTAGCCCTCGTTAGGAACTTTAAATTGTTTGTTGGCGAGAATGGCAGGATGTGTAAAACAAACAGCAAATTATTATTGCGTATTGTAAATGTGAGGATTAGCAGCTGCAAATAACAGAAAAGAGAATAGATCTGGCAGCCTCACTGCTCTGTTTGTTAAAGCTGCCTCTGGATCGTCTCCTGTTGCTTGAGCCAAGAGGAAATTATTTGGTTGATTAAAATTAGAAAAATTCAAATGAAAAAACTGAAAGGCTTCAATCCTCAAAGTGGCTTATTGTTGTGTTCAGGGGCTGGGTGAACTGATACATGATGATCATCATCATGATGAACAGCTTACTCTTTTTAACTTGGATGTATTCAGGTGACTTAAAGGTTTATTTAGACCTCTTTTTGGAGGAGAAATCTGCAAAAAGGTTATTACTGAGACATGTAAAAAGTAATCATTCGAAAAGCACTAATCAATATTTTCTATATTAAAAATGCAGGCGGCATGTACACCACTTAAATAAATGTACAGCCATTAAATATGTTTGGAGTGAGCAAGTGGGAGAAAAGTACAACCAACATCTCAGTACAAGTAGACTGGGAGCTGACAGATGATCATGCTCACATCCTTAAAGGGTCAAATGGGGATATATGCAGGTGGGAGGTAAGAGTATGTTTTCAGTTGCAAACTCATCAATGAAACTCAACTGTCTTGGAGCACAAAGCACAGACTCACACAGAAGAGTGTCAACGGGAATGTTCGCTCTGAGGCTGTAAATATTTGGTTGGGTCTGTTTACAGAGTCCTTTGGAGCAGATTTGTTCCAGCCCTCAAATGACCCGAATGCTCTTTCTCCTCGCCTCTTTCACAGAAAAGGCTTCAGAAAGTTTGATCCATTCCGTCTCATGTGGTCAGATTGCTTGCAGTCGCCTGCGTTGTCTTTCTATCAGAGCCTTGTTTGATGATGTCTCAATAATCAAACCATATGTTGGTGTAATGAAGGCTTCGCTTCCACGGTGCCAGTTGTTCTTGTTGAGGCTCACACATGTTCCCTTTCCACAATGTAGAGCAGCTGCGTGGCCGTCTCCACTGCAGACTCCTTCCCTGTTGAATACAGATGGAGAGACACTTCTTAGTAATTATTCCCCTCTGAGGGTGACAGACAGACATGACCCAACCTACGCTTGGGTCATGTCTGTCATTCTTAAGTTCCTATTAAATAGTTTGACGCTGATCTTCTCTTCACACTGGGAGGTCGTGTGTGAAGTATTTTTTCATAAACGGTCTTGGAGACATAGACTTTTGTTAGTTTCCCTATTACAGCATTGTTTTCGCGGTCAAGATGTGTTCAGGGTCATGATTAAGATAACAAAAGTTATATTAGTGATTAAAAAAAAGTAAAACAGATTGCAGGTTTTGGCTCTAACTTGTTTCTGGTTTATGCCAGTTTACATCCATATTTGTACAGTTTTTCTTCAATATCATTTCAATGGAGAAAAAAAACATTGGCAAATGCAATTGTTATCTTATTAACATAACACATCTGTGGCCAATATTCTTCTACAGAGACCTGGCTTTTCTGCAATTTGGGATGTATAATTCATAACGATGAGTGGTTTCATTTTGCCTTTGGGGCCATAATCCTTGTTACTATATCACTTGATATACCTACATGTACCTTTTTCCTTTCCATTTATCCAAAGAGATGTTTAAAGGTTGTTATTGGATGCCAGAGGTCGGAGCGACTGACCACCTTTTGGGATGACTTCCAATCTCAGCAGTAAACTCTCTCCTACCCACTTTCTCTGCCCAGACCAGTTGAAGATATGAGGAGACACACTCTCCCCCTCTCTCCTGATGGATTTCATGCAGTTTGCATTCCTTAGTTCTGTTTTTGCTAACTGTGTCTTTCCTTTTTTTCTTTTCCGCTAACAGCTCATGCAGCCAAACTAAAATGACATCATGCCGAAGGGAAGTCGGGTTGAATACGTACCCTCAAGGCCCTGCAGGAGAACCAGGGAGCAACGGCTGGAGGGGTATCTGCTCAAAAGGAGGATGAGATATTTATCAGGCAGGAAAATATATAACGTCTGAAAAGGTCATTTTTGGCACAGATGAAGCTGCTGCAACAACATGTAGACTGAAAATGTGGGAAATGTATGCACTGTTTGGACCTGATGAGGAGGAGAGATAGAGGACAGACAGATGAAAAGAGACGGGGTGAAGAAGCAATAAATTAAAAATTAAACAAGGGAACATAAAACACAGAGGCTGGAAAGGAGAAAGGGGACATTCTTTGTGTTCACAGTCCCCCTCCAGTTGCTGCGGTTCCTAAGTGACGAGAGGGTTTGGCAGAGAGCTGGTCAAGAGCTGCAGGATTGTTAAGGCTCAGATGTCTTGTTTGAATCTAAAGCCAATTATCAGATTAAAGAGTCCAGAGAAAACCCTGTGATCCAGTTAATAAATCCCTGTTTGCTTGCCGAAACTGTCGTGGGGGCCCTCACAGCATGTCAGCTGAACAATCACACAAGTCTTGATCCCCCCGGCCCACCGTGATCTTCCTCTTGGTTCACCACCTAAATGAACAACTTAGTCTAATTTGCACATGAGGAAACATATATAAGGGATGATGAAATCCGTACAATATGGGACTATTACAGGCTTCGACTTGTGCTCAGTTCCACAACATTATTTTCATGAACATTTAAGGTATGCCTGCTCACACAAACCTAGCGTGAACTCACACATCTGGAATCCTCCATGGTGCTTTCCTCCAGGCTGAACGAGCTCAGCCAATAATGGCACATATTAGGGAGTCCAGCACAAACACTGAATAATTATGAAGAAAGTCAAATCCAAGCAACACAGACCAACGGGTAACCTGGTGGCTTTCATTTACAGTTGTTCTCGCTCCCCAGTCACACAGTGACTAATAACACACTTCCCTCTAAGTGGTCAGACATTAATGAACATGACAGTCGTTTTCTCCAGAGGGGGAAAACAAGTGGATCTCTGAGGCATATGTTTGTTTTCTTACATGAATCATCTTGGAAAGTGTGAGAGTATGGGTCAGAGACAGTGACTGAGAGTGTTGAGAATTGGGTGTGGGGGGGGGGGGGGGGGGGGGGGGGTGGTCACTGACCTTCAGGACCTCAGTGTTAGAGACACAGACATGAGGAAGAGGAAAAATCAACCCTCACTCTGTTAACTGTCTGAAGTTTTGCCCACCACCAGAAACAGGTAGTGAACTGCAGTATAATGGGAATATGTAAACATGACATTGTGTCATTTATGTTAGTTAGGCCAGTTATCTTCAAAACATACGTTAGAATAAAAAGATTTAATACCACAGGGCACCAATTCTGGAGCCCAGTGGTTTTCAACCTTGTTGGCTTGTGACACATTAAAGATTGTTTCCATTGAGGGGTTAAAGAGACCAGAGGAGTATCCAGTATTTCACATAAAGAAGAGAAATAGGAAACACATCATGTGAACCGAACATAGCGTAGTAGCATGTTTATATTGAACCATGAGCTGACTCAGTAAATACGGTATTTCAAAAACCCTTTATTTTTCAGATGAAGGCAAACAACTTTTCTTCAAGTTCCATCTTGAGGTAAGTATTTTTGTTTTAAATACATTTTGTTTACATACATGTTCTTTTCAGAATGAAGCGTGTAAACGTTGATGATCCCCTGACTTTTCATCTCGTGACGCCATCAGGTAAAACATGTTGTCATGGTGTTAGCATGCTGATGTTGGTCTGTAACTCAAAGCACAGGCCTCACAGAGCTGCTAGCATGGCTGTAGACTCTGTAACCTTTCTGGACTGCTGGATGCAAACGTTTATACTTACATCAAAGTAGAGTTTTTAAAAGAAGTAGATGTTTAATCCAAGAAAATTTATCAAAACATGTAATGTTATCCAGCAGTACAATCAAACAATCACAATCATACAATCATGTGCTATGATTTCTGTGCGGTGCTGCTCAATAAATCCCTTGTGCCAAAGGCTCATGTTTATGTCGGGTCTGTTCACTGACCAGAAGGCCCGAGCTGTCTTTGCATGGCCAATGGGCGATCCTCCCACCTGGTGTCCACATATGAATGAGCACAATGTGTGAAGTGGAGGTTGAGGTCTGCAATGCAGAAGGGTGAAGAATGACACCATCAAACAGAGGCAGCAGTGTGTCTGTGTCACAGAGTCGATCCTCAGTCCAGGAATGTCCTTTCATCTGGAGTTAACATGTTCTCCCTGCGTTCAATTCTGTGTCCTTCCAAATGCATAAGACATACGAGTCAGGATAATTTATAGTCTAAAATGTGACCTTTGAGCGTCTGTATTTGACCTGTCTAGAGTGTTTATTTACACTTACCACCACCCAAAGCATGCTGGGAGCTTCTAGGCTCCAGCCTGTTGTGGGCCACGACAGGAATAAGCTGGTGAAGCCTGAATAAATGAATGAACATGTCAGACAAAACAAATGGTTTCGGAAATGAAAGATATACGACCAACAGCTGTTTTTAATAGTTTAAAGGCAAGTTTTTCCTTTATGCTGTTAAATATACTGCAGGTACCTCGTCCGAAAACTGAACCATAAATAAACCTTAAAGCACATGTTAAACAAGGAACTGCTAATCTACCGTACAACAGGCCGGAGACAGTTGAGGGACTGGACCCTGAAAGCTTTTATTTAGTTTTTATTTTGACAAGACCTCTTAGTGTACACATCATTTTAAACAGGTGGACAAATTGAGAAAAATGTACTGGAAAGTTTCCATCATGTGGAAAAAGATTTTATACAGTTTTGCAAAATACATTAATAATTTTTGGAAGATACACTCATTTTCTCTTTTAGTAAGATTTAGACTTGAATGCTTCAATTAATTACTGAAAAAAAAGACAAAAAAATAAAATAAAATAAAATAATTGCTCAGGACATCACTGTTTTACTAATATGAAGCTGTTTAGCGTAGACTTTAGTCACGAACAGCTAGCCCGCATACCAGCACCTCTAAAGTTATCTAATTAACAGATTTGCATCTAGTTTGTGTAATTTGTACAAACACATGGAATTGTTGACACATAAAAGTGCAAAACATTGTATGTCTCTAGCTTTCCTTTATTATAGGTAAGAAGAGGAGAAGTGGATCTGGAGTGCGCTGTCTTTGTCAAATTTACAAGGATAATGAAGTGTGCCGTCATGGAACAGACTACTGAGCCTCCAAGTTGATATACCGCATACCACCCCAGTCTGCACGTGATTGGTGATGCTTTTGTTCGCTGTTGGCCTAAAATAATAATAAAAAAGATCTAAAATCGGCCTCATCCAAAAGAAGTTGTGTTGCCTTTTTCGCCGCGTGACATTCATGTTCTCAGTAAAGGTATTTATGACAAAAACAACAGCTCGAAAACATATGTTGTTGTGCAAATATATCACAATAGCATGTGTGTGTGTGTGTGTACAAGCCTTTAGAAGTGCTTGTCAACAGATGTTGTTACCGTTGGACAGAACCAGGCTGTTTCCAGTCGTTATGTTAAGCTAAGCTCATCTGCTGCTGCTCGAGCTACATATATACCTAACAAACACACAACTGGGATCAATCTTCTCATCTTACTTGTGGCACGAAAGCAAAATAGCATATTTTCCAAAATGTCTTACTATTCCTTTAATAAAGATCTTTTGTCTCGTTAATTTTACAGTGCTGGAAAAAATAATTTGATCGGACATCTTTTGTAAGGAAGAGCGAACGGAAAGAAAAGAATTCAGAGAAACAGAAGCCAAGTTGCTCAATGCCACCTCACACACACACACACACACACACACACACACACAAACACAAAGGGAACCTCTTGTGCTCGCTCTCTGTAGCAGACAGACAGACAGACAGACAGACAGACAGACAGACAAACAGACAGGCAGGCAGGCAGGCAGGCAGTAATGCCATCGCCACACACATCAAGCTTACAAAGTTACACATTCACACCTCTCTGGCCTTTTGCCTGCTACCATCCCCTTTTCTTCCACAATGATTCCCCTCCCTATTTCTGAGGGAATATACCTTACACTTAATCTGTCAGCACGACACTGTTCACGCTGCAGGAACAGCACCAGCGGAAGATTTTATTACAGAGGATGAGGAGCAGTTTCGGTAGCCTAGGTGTTTCCTCTGTTGTGACATTTGCTCCGAACACAACAGCGATGGCATTGTGCTGAAAGCCTGACCTGTGTCCTTGTTGGGACATTCCTCAGCATTCCTGAAAGCACCGTCGCTGTGACTGGGAGCTCTGTTTCGGCACCCCTGAAGCTTACAACAAACCCCATGGTCGTTGGTGCACGGCCCCTCCAAATTCCGCATGTTCACAGAGATTGTGAATGAGACATAAAAGGCCTCTTGGAGATCAAGGTCAGGTGGCAGAGGATGAGTTGGACGCTGCTGCCAACATGCCCCAACAGCCCTCTCTGCCTTCCAGCTGCGATCTCTGAGCGTTCAGGAGTTGGTCTTCACTTCTATGTTTCGTTGTTTTTGGCACAGATGATAATAAGACCACAGCAATGCCAGAGACAAGACTTTTCTTGCTTGGGTGTAGCTGTGGGCTACAATGAAAGTGTCAAACGATATGATGATGAAAAACATAAACACGATCCGAATCAGAAAAAGAAATCCAATCAGCAGTCATGTTGATTAACTGCTTTGAATGATGAATACAATATTTATACCATAACAAAGCTAAACTGACAATGTTTAACAATATGAAAAACATGCATTATTATCTTACTTTTCTATAAAAGACTTCCATTTTCTTGCAGCCTTGAATTTGAAAGTTAACTGAAGTCAGGTCAAAGTTCTCCAATGTGCTAAACCTCAACCAGAGTTTGGGCGCTCTCCATATTTAGTTTGCATTACTGATCCCTAGTGGACATTTTAGTTTCGTTCTTAATTCTCCATTTTGGTTTCAGTTGAACAAAGAGCAACCTACAGTGTTCAGGCAAAACCATTCATTCCATTCTTAGAGTTAATATCCATGAGTAAAGACATGACATATTGTAAGAATGAGGGAAATTGTTCCGAGAAGGAAAACGCTCCTTTAGTTGTTAGATAGATGGAGGCTACACATGCTGGTTATTTGCTTCACTAACTGAAAAGCGTATTCTCATGGAGGTCTATGCTAAGCTAATGATTACAATGTATATGCTACTTAGCTGAGTTGCTTACCGTACAGATATTTATGTAGCTTAAAAGTTATTTACTGACAGATTTCCTGTGAAGAGAAATCTAAGTATTAATGAGAATTTTAAATTGTCATATCATTTTAAATACATATATGCACTGGTGCAGAATATTAATAGATGCTTTGGAATTTAATTTGTTTGCAGAGCATCACTGGATTGTAGCTGAAAGAGCAGAGGTGGGAGCCAGTCTGTAAGAGAAAAAGAGAAGAGAAGGGGGCCACAGCAGCCTCGCCTGAAGCAACAGTCAATGAAGCAGCAGCTTAAATGGAATAGGAACCTCTTGCAGACTTATCGCAGATTAGCTCCAGTCTCTCAGCAACTGCCTGTCACACTCTCACATGCAGAAAACCTTCAGCTAAATGCAGTTCACAGCCGTCAACCTGCAAAGGCATGAGTATTCTTCCATATCTGGATATTAGAGAAGAGACTATTCACTTTATCCCCCTCTGACAATGTCTCCCACATCCAGCCTTACAGACCTCACATTGCAAGCACAACAAATGGCATGCTTGGTCAAATACCTGGTCAGTGGAGAGATGGCGAGTTCTGGTCTGTTAAGAGTTGATTACCGTCCTTAAAACTACAAGGCATGATGATATATTTCCAAGACATTACCAGAGATATCAATTGAACAGCCAGAGAGCAGCTTAAGCTCCTATCTCAGTGGCTCAGTCATCTTCTCAAGCTATGTGGATCAGATCGGTTAATGTACCCAATCAACCAGAGTTGTCAATGATTGGAGGAAAATGATGGCTGTCCCAGATTGTCCATGAGGACACATTATTCAGGAATTAAAGTCAGGTGGACACCTACCTTATCGTGCATATCTTGACACTACAAGAGGAGTACATTATACAGTAGAAAAGCTTCCTTAAGGCCTGCAGGAATGGTGGATTGTTTAAGGCTCCAAGTTTGAAGACCATTGTGATTCCTTTCCACCATTCAGACATTTCTTTGTAAGATTCATATGCAGTCAAGCAATGACCAAGAATGATCAGAATGTTGCATTCTCCAGTAATATGAGCCATTCAGAGCCAGAAACATCTGTAAGGTATAGTAATTGGACAGCGGTAAATTTCACCAGAAGCCAGAATCAAGATGGAAGGACAGTTTATCTGAGGGAAATTTCCATCTGCTTCTGGTGATGTGCATCTACAAAGCACATGGTTATGGAATGTAAGGCGGCTGTGAGGTGCAATGAGTGTAGTAGTGATAAGCACATTTCTGCATATAGGTCCAGCCCCTTTGTCAGTGGATGCTCTGGTAATGTAAAAAGTAATGTAAAAAGAGCATGGCTAAGCCTTACATGGCTAAGCTGTTCTTCGCCCTAAGTCACATCCAAGTGCATAGAATCTGTGACTTTTGGGCTCAAATCATGCTCTAAACTCTGCTTGGTTTTCTGTGTACCCCACTAACCATCCTGACCAGGCTCAGTGAGTGTATGCAGTGTAAAACAACCGGACATGGGTGAAGAGTTCTTCAACTCGTTTGGCATCAGTGGAGACCAATCCTACACTCTGAAGATGTACTCAGTATGATGGAGACAGCAGGAAGGAAAGCCAGCAACTCCATTGTTGCGTCACTCTATGTGAAAACCCAGGTAGCACTTTCCTTCTCCTGTAGTGCTATAACACATATCTGACAGTACTTCCCTAACCCCATGTAGCTATCTTTCTGTTGCTAGGACAGGATATTCTGACTGTACACATGATACACCATCAGTACAATGGTCCGCATACCACACCATACACATATGCACAGAGGCTGGGTGGTTGTGGGCGAGGTCGGCCTTGGAAGAGCTCACAAGACATCCAATGGGAACGTCTTCAGGACAAATGTGCTGCACCTCATTTCTCATGCCCTGTACTGGAGCAATCTATTTCAAATAAATTCAGTGCTCCTTGACAGCAACATCATTTGACCCCTCTTTTCAGTCCTGAAAAAGTAGCTCCTGTCAATAACACGGACAGCCTTGGAGGCAATGGCTTTCACAGAGGCTCAGGTGTTGACGCGCTTGCTGCATCATGATCATGGACAGATAAGTCAACACCGATGAAGCTACCCACTGGGTGGCCCCCTCATCCAGCACTATAGCGCGAGGCAAGGTGAAGACTGTTAGTACTTGCCCACATGTGCGGTGCATAATCTCCAGAAACCATGGAAGATTTGAGTCACTTTCGATTCAAGTGCCCAGTTTGAAGGCGTCTCGTTGAATGGCGCTCCTCAGGGGACCAGACCATAATATGCATGGTGTCTTACTGCGCTTTCGTGGGGAACACGTTGCTTTTACCAAGGATGTTGAACAGATGTTTTACTGCCTTAGGGTCGGAGAAGATCACCGCAATTACTCAGGTTCCTGTGGGTCAAGGATAATGACCTCAGCCAGTCACCTGATATATATATATATATATATATATATATATATATATATATATATATATATATATATATATATATATGTCATAAAGAGACAAAGCACGACACAAAATATATCAAATTATCATCGTAAAGTGTTTAACAAATATGTCCACTTATTATCACGTGTGATGAATATAATGTACATAAACTGTGAGGATGATCAGTAATTGAAGGTTGATATCAAGCTGGTAGCCAAACATTAACTAACTCCCCCCTCAGCAAACAAGCTGCGGAGGCGGGGCGCCAGAACCGTGAAGCTCCGGAGAGAGTAAACACTTCTTTTCAGTGACTTTTTATTTGTGTTCTCGGTGTCTGGACTGGGCAGGTTTCAGCAGAAGGATCCGGACATGCAGAGCAACTGAGCTTTATTCCAACAAGCAGTAAAAGAGCGAGCAAAGGTTTCCACTTTGGGGAGGACGAGCGCGGAAACGATACCTGCCTGTCACCGGAGAGGATGAGGGGGAACCCGGGGAATGATCCCGAGGGACTCTTCTGATGGGACTGGGATGTAAACACGAGCAATCGATCTCTAATCCGAAGGTAATGTATTCGATTTGTTGATTTCATTGAGAATTGACAGAGGGTTCGATTTCTGCTGCTCTGTATCTACTGGGATGCCTAAAAGGACCAGTTTGGGACAGACCACCAATACTGCATTTATAGGTGTTTCCATGAGCTAAAAGAGGTTTTTTTACAACCTCATGCACTCAAATATAAGTTGATTATTTAGGTCAAATATTAACCAATAATAGGTAGAAATGATGGCCAAAGATTGGACATTAAATACATTATATATGGAACCGTCTGTATGAGGTGTACATATTCTTGTTCAAATTGAAAGGAAACTGGTGATTCTTTGCTGTATAACAGATGCTAAAGGGAGCTGAACTTCATATGGTATGTCAGATGTCAGATTAGATTGGATCACATTTAGGCTTCAGACTGTTTGTGATTTAACTTTTTGTATTGTTCTCCTTTTATGTGCAATATAGCCTGATAAAGATAAAGAGATGCACCACATTCTCCAAGCACAAAGCAACACTCTCTAGTTGTATATTGTCCCTTTTGCACAAGGATGTTCTCTGAATCACTGTCCGGTGGTTTCCTCCAGAATGAGTCCCAAAACCTCAGGAATAGTTGTGGTTATTTTTATTAGAGCTTGAAAATGTTGCCTTCAGATGAAACCATGTGTTTCAACAATGAAATAGGCTCTGAAAAAACTGTTATTTTATGCCTTTACATTCCAAAAAACTAACTTGGATTCTGTTTAACAGTGGTCATAAACACAGCCAATTTACCACTTAAGATCCTTTGTAACTTGCTGCCACCGCTGTCAAGTATCTGACACTTCAACATGGAAGGAAGTTTGTACTTTCCCTGCGTACAGAAGCTCTTTTTTTGTAACTCTACCTTCATTGTAGTGTTAAAAGAAACTGCACATAGGTGTGTGGACTGGCCCCACCCTGCCCTTTGTTAGAAATAGTGCTCTGTGTTGCCGCCGTGCCTCGACTTGTTTTTTTTCTCACTTTTCACACACCTGCTCTCTTCGTGCTATGAGTGCCTCCGAGTCCACGGCCTTTAGAGGGGATTAAGTATCTCCTCGTTGCTGCTAATCTGCCCTGAAAGTACTGTGAAGTCGTTAATGTTTGATGGAAAACAACGTCTTACCTAACTTCAGTCTGCCTTAACGCAGAATGTCTGCCTTGTGGATCATGTCGAGGAAACGCTGTCTTTTTCAATGATGTCTGAAGTTATCACACACTGCATTTCTTTTCCTGTTAGTGTTGACCACTCCGCTTTGTCCTGGCTCCTCAGCTATGTCTGTGGCCACTTTGCTTCCTCTCTAATTGAAATTTTCTTTTCTTCCTTTGGAATTCGTCTGTGATTTTTGTACCAAACAGACATTAAAATGCTTGTTTGTTTTCATCAGGTTCAAAAAAGTTAATCTATATTACAGGAACAAGAGGGTCATTGTTGCCCCGTCACACCAGATGAAACTCAGGCGTGCGTTGCAACATTAGATTTTGCAAGCTGACCTCACAAATCACTGCTGGGTTCTACAATCAACTGTAAAAGTCCAGATTTATGGGGATTAGATGGCTTGTTTGGGAATGTTTCCCCCGCTTGTAATCTTGACAAACATGTAGGAATTCATGCAATCTAAGATACATTTGTAAGCTGTTTCTTTTGTGTCGTTGCAGTGTTTTCTGTCACCATGATTACGCCACGTGAGTGCTCCCTCTTGCTCACTCACCTGCTCATGCTCCTCCAGCTCCTCCTTCCTCTCACCTTGTCCCTTCTTCACCCTCCTCACCCTCCGCCCGTCCACGTACCCACGCTCGTCCCTCACGCACCGACGCCTCTCATCCGCTCCCGCTTCAGCGCTCAGACTCAGCTGGACTTCACCACTCACTGCAACTCCAGCTGCTTCCACAGAGGAGAGCCGGAGGCCCAGAAAGAGCAGCTCACTGAGAAACTGGCCTTTGAGACGCTTTACGCCGACGGCTCCCGCACTCTCACCACTGTAGATGTGGAGGCTGATGAGGAGTTTAAAGGAGATCACTTCACTCCCCCTTCACCTGGGAGACGACCGAGACTGAAGCCCAGGCACAAACGCGTGAGGCGGCAGATCTACGGAGCAGACGGACGCTTTAACATCCAAGGTGACAACTTCCTGTTGGATTACCCTTTCTCCACAGCCGTGCGCATCTCCACTGGCTGCACCGGTGTGCTTGTGTCTCAGCAGCATGTCCTCACAGCTGCCCACTGTGTGCATGATGGAAAGGATTATGTCAAGGGGGCGCGAAAGCTCAGGGTGGGATTCCTGATTCCTCCGTCCATCAATGGCACTAATGCCGGCCTCACCTCTTCCAAGAAGCATCTGGTCCGCTGGGTGAGGGTGAAACGTACCCGTGTGCCAAAGGGCTGGATCCAGGGCCCTCAGGAGGTCAGCATGGACTTTGATTACGCCCTCCTGGAGCTGCGTTGGCCTCACCGGCGTCCCTTCATGCGCCTCTCTGTGGCTCCCTCCTCCGATGACCTGGCAGGGAATCGCATCCACTTCTCTGGCTTTGACAGCGACAGATCCGGGGAGCTGGTGTACAGATTTTGTCCAGTGGAAGAAGAGTCCAGCGACCTGATTTACCAGCACTGTGATGCCCGACCTGGAGCCAGCGGCTCTGGAGTGTATGGAAGAGTGTGGGACAACAGGTTAGAGCGCTGGGAAAGGAAGGTCATTGGCATTTTCTCTGGACACCAGTGGCTGGAAATAGACGGGGAGAACAGGGATTACAATGTAGCCGTGCGAATCACTCCTCTGAAGTTTGCTCAGATCTGTTACTGGGTGCACGGGAACCGACTAGACTGTGTCCAGGACTAAGAAGGACCTTAGCAAAGCACAACGTGTACAAAAATACAGGGTGAAATGCCTTTTTTCTCTAACGAAAGAAGAGTGAAACAAGATTAAATCAAATAAAAAATAACACCCTTCAGTGATACACCAGTAGAGCAGATAAATAACTTTAGGATCCTTCATTGAGGTATTTCTCTCCTTTAACCTCTGGGCCTACAAGACAAATCTGTCTGTGAGATCATCAACACGGCATCTTTTCATGTGTATTTGTCCAGTCAGTGTTTCCGCAGTAGCCTATTAACTTAAGCCACTTTTTATAAGAGGGAAAGAACACTTGTCCTTGTGCGTGCAGTGCATCGGTAGCACCAGATTATTTTCCTACTGTGGACGACAGCAGACTTTTGACGTTTTGTCTTCACATCTTTCCTGCTCATTTTTTCTGACTGAGGGAAATGGGTTAGTATGTGTTTGCCTCTTTAAGGACCATTTGGTTTACTTGTCACTTGATCTGCATACATTACATAGATTTAAAAACGGTTCTTGGACACCACTGATGCTCCTTCACATTTCAGCAGACGTTATGCTCTTCTCAATGTGGACTGGAGAGACAGTGTTAATTTTATTTTGAGAAATGCTTGATATATTTTATTAAAGAGAGATTTATAACAGTGTTTGTGTCAGTGGTCTTTACTTTGACATTTCCTTTCAATCATTTTCTTTTAAGTTTTTACAAGTTACACATTACATTACTATAAATCAAACATAAATCATCCTCCATATTGAACCTACTACATGCTCGCTACACAGGAAGCCAGACACATCGACAACCAATGCTAAAAAGAAAAAGGGTACAACAGAATTGACATTTTCAAGACTGATGTTGTGGTGCCCTCTTGTGGTCTGAATAAGTAATGCAACGGAAATAACAGGACGCACAACTTCGGTTTAAATGTAATCTAGTCGATTTACTTCATAAATCGATTCAAAGAAAATTAATCCGCATCGTTTAAGAACGTTTTTTTATTTAATCACTGCTCCCAAGTTCTCGGATGTAAATATTTGCCGTTAATTTTTTCTTCCACGTTAGTGAACCGAAGATGTTGGATTTCAGTGTTCAAATTCAACTAAACAAGTTTGAATAGTTCAATTTGGGATTTAGGACAAATATGGACATTAAATAAAACTATTTTCTTACATTTCATTGCCAAAACAATCAGGTTCCATGAATATAGTAGATGGGTGCAGCACTACTTTAATTGGATGAGCAGATTCTTTATCATAATTTGTGCAGGAAGGCCTGAGAACCATCCTTAAAATTACTTAACGGGTGCCATCCTCCACAACCATGAGGCTATTATAGATAAGAAACCAATGCATGACCAATTACTAAAACAGCAAGAGTTTGAAACAGGAAGCCAACAGCTTTGTTTGTTTTTAGTAAAGTAAGAAAAGTGGAAAAAGCAGATAAAGTCAGTAGTTTAGTGCTTTTTATTAGAGATAAGGAGACGATACAAAACATCCACCATTCAATATTCAGTTTAAACTCTGACCGCTGCTCTTTCATATACACACACATCGCTCCCATCAGACCTTCATAACACCAACATTTTAATTCAAGGAGATCCTGGTTTTAACAAATACAAGGAAAGTTGTTTGTTAACTACATCAAAATGCCATGTTATCTGACAGAACTAAAAAAAAAAAAAAAAAGGAATTGTGAATTTGCCTGTTCAAAAAGAAAAACGAAACAAATAGAAATGGAATAACAAAACAAAAAGAAATATATATTTAACTGTGTTCCCCCCCAGAGAAGGTTTCGATCGATCTTATGAATTAGTTCATACTATAACTAGTCTCAACTACACACGCTTACAAAACTTAACTAGAAGTTTGGCAAAAATAAAAATAAAAATTGGAGATTATTTTTGGGGAAACAAACGGTTATCGTCTGTCCCTTTCTCTACAATCATTCAAATGAAACCTGGAAAGCAATAACAAAATCCTGTCTTTAAAACATGAACAATATGTGTATTTAGGTTTTAACGTCATCATCCTTCCTCAGTTGTATCTTAATGTTTTTCCTTTGAGTGTGTTTTGTTCATATTCTTTATGTTGCGTGAAGTGGAATAGGACAGTCTGCATTTGCGGAATTTCTTTTTGTTTTTTTCCCCCCCACCCACAATATCCCACCCCGAGTCACGCAAATGGTGCAGGTTCCGCTTTTGCCCGTCTCCAAACCACACTGGAATGAACAGCTAAACCCAACAGATGTGTCTGAAAGGCCTCGATCTTAGCCAGAGAGGAGGAGGGGGTATTTATATAGGGGATCCTTCCAGGCTGACAACCGATGAGCCGCCAAGCCTTTCTGCCAGGGTGTGCCGGTCTTTAAGGTCTTCCAAACCATTCACCTGCCACTCGTGCTTAATACCTGAAATAATAAAAAGGAAAATGTATAAACATGTGAGAATTACAATGTTGTACAAGTGTTCAGACAATTAAATACATATATCCTGGTAATGTGTCAGATTGTCATAATATGGCAAATTTTCTGAAAAATATTGGTCTGGCCGAACAATGATTGGCTGACTCTAAAAGCAGCCAGAGTTGACGCAGAACTTGGGAAATCTGCCTTTAGCTTCTGTGTGCTTTAGAGCTCAATGCATTGGACATTTCACCCCGGTCTGCAGTTGCTTTTAAATTGTGTACCGAATGACTTTTCTTCCATTTTTTCTGCATCCAATATGTGTTCTGTATTGTCAACATGATTGTAAATGAGAGCTTGCTCTCAATGAGCCATCGAGATTAAATAATGGTTGAAGCATGAATGAATCCAATAAAACCATTTTTACACGCTGCTATTTACCTTCAAATTTTCTCTTGATGGCGTCTTTTGAGCTGGCATAGATCATCTTGCTCTTCAAGGGGGCATTGTCTGGAGCCCTGTGAGTATGGGAGAAAAAGCATTAAAGCCAATTGTTGTTTTTATTGACCGTTATAAACCCTTTAATGTCAAATAATGGCTACCTTACCAGAAGATAAAGACCAAGTCCTCCTTCTTTGTTTCTTTGGTCTCATAGGTGGCGTCATACAGCGCGTAGCGACAGTCATTTGGGGGCAGCATCTTCACAAAGTGCTGGTATGGGTCCTGGACGGTGGTTCCCAAGTCACCCAGAAGGATCTCTTTGCCTTCATCCAGAACAATGTTCTTGAGGTCCTTGCTCATACAGAACAGAATGGCCTTCTTTCTCTTCCTCTTCTCATCCTCATTCGCCTGAGCCTTACGCACCTTCATGTCATTGAAGACTGCAATAACTTCATCTGTGACTTTCACACCGGAGGCCTGTGGAGAGAACAATCTGTTAATGCAAAAGTTGAAAGTATTTACAGTTTGACATGACTGCTGCAATGACAGCGGTCCATCCTTTTCATTGCTCAGATCTCAAATGGCTGCTTAAAAATCACTTTAATTGATTTGGGGTACTATTATTATGTACATAAACATTTTAAATGTTAAGTTCCATTATCCATAGATCCCAGTAATCACTTTTTAAAAACAAAATCACTGATTCCAACTTTTAAATATGTAAATTGTCTAGTTCTTTGTCTGGTCATTGAACTAAATTCATAGTTATGTTTTGAACTGCTGGTCGAACAAACTAAAGCAGTTTGAAGATCTCAACGTGGGTGTGAATGACACATTGACCAAACTATATAAATCAAAAATAAATAATTGACAGACTCATGGTCAATGGAAGTAATTGTTAGTTTCAGCCCTCCTTCACCATGAGCGTTTTGCCCGAATGAGGCAACAGAAGAAGTTGTGCTTAACAGGCCAGAAGTGGCGGCTTCAGTACAATAAATACAGCCATCATAAGACTGAAGCGAGGCCAGAGGGGTTGGCATGCTACGCTCTCGCACATAGCAGGAATGCTCCTTATGAGGACGACTGATTAGGAGGATTGAAATCCAAAAGGTGTGACAAGCTGTCGATCATAGTAGTCGGAGTTAAGCTGTGTCATTCATTCTGAAAGTTGTCAAAGTTGTTACGAATTAAAATCAACACTGATGATTCAGTCAGTTCAGCCTTTTAAATTTAATATGGATACGGTCACACTGCAAGAATAAACAGAAATAAAATATGTGACCAGTACTGCAAGTCCAAAGTCCATCTTGAACATGAATAACAGGTGTGCCCAAGTTTCTGTGACCATTATGTTGAGTGAAAAAGCCAAGTAACTCTACCATGAAGATGACCATGTGGGTGAGGGTGTGGTCATGAATTAAGCATTAAAGCAGAGTTCAGACTCAAACAATGGGTCTTTTGAAGAAACTGGTATAGTTAAGTCACATTGCTGAGTCATAACTGAATTGGGTCTTCTGACTTCTGTTTAAGGCATTTTTTAGAACAGGAAAATGCAGTCTCAGGAGAAGAAAACTGCTGTCTACCAGCAATGTGCCAATGGAAAAAGAGACAAAGAAAAGGAAATAATGGGGAAGAAAAGACGGAAAAGGACCCCAACTGCAAAGCAGCACAGGCAGGGTTTGTATGTTTGCTCAGGGCGTAAAAGACTTGCAACAGTGAATTTTAGAGTAATAATTAACCAGCAAACAACCATACTCACTTCCTTATCCTCCATGCATAAATAACATTTTTTTAAAAGCCACCTTATTATAAACATGAAAACAAAAAAAGTCTGCATCCTAAATATTTCCAGAGGTTTACAAATGTCCACACTCTTTGCATAAGAGACCGCACATGACAGTCTTCCTCCATGGTTATTTACAAGCCAAATGTTTATGTACAAACACTATCAATAATTTAATATATATATATATACACATTTTGTTATATCAGTAAGCTAATGTCACCCTAAATGATCCCTAAACTTGAGCTGTATCTTATCTTAAATCTGGGATATTTTTCTTTACAGAAGTCAAGGTTCAAGTGACTCAACATAAATGTAGTCACAGTGCAAGTCTTGAATTCCTTTACATAAAGAGTTAAGATACAGGGCTTTTATGGGTCAATTTTACTAGCAAACAGGCCTGATGGTGTATATGCATAAAACACTGCAACAGTCAAGTTGGCAGCGTCAGATTTAGGCAATTATCAGTGTATATAAAAATATTACAGATATATGTAACAGTATAATTTTTTTTTTTTCGCATTGCAGTGATGCACAAACATGACTAATAATTGATATGTATGAATTAAATGGAGTTAGATGTCTATTATTACGTTTGAATTATAAAGTAGTTTAATGACGTGACGTGTTGTAAAACGGCTGTACAAATAAGATGCGCAACAAAAAAAGATGCGCATTACCGACTATGAAAATCCAGCGGCCCGTTAGCTTCAGCTAGCGGATCCAAAGCGGGTCTTATATAATGTTGACAATAAGGTCAAATATTAGCTACATCCCAATTAAATACATGGTAAACCGTTTAAACTGAACATGTCAGGAAAATAGATCTTATTCCAAAAACTGTTCTAAAAAAAAAAAAAAAAAAAAAAAAAAAGTCTTTGCACCAAATTTAGGGTGGGGCCATGAATGCAGCACACGCACGTGCTATATAAAGGAAAAGCTCCACTCAAACGGAACGTTGTCAATTAACACATTTAGTGTCAGAGAGTCATTCGACCATAAACCTACGAACGGTCGACGTGAGTCGGTGTCAATGAGGTTTCATGGAGACTCGAGCTGGAGCGCGCAGACAACCGGCGACTACAAACACGGTGCGCGAGGCAGCTGCGGAGAGACAAAGAACAGGAACATCTCAGCTAGCTTGGCCGTAACGTCGTGTTGTGCCCGAGCTAACAGCAGCTAGCTCACAATACCGTTAGCAGGTTAGCCCCGGGGCGCTGCTGCTGCACCTGTTGTGGAGGAGAAGCGTCGACGAGCCGAGGAGACACATGATGCAGGGAAAACGCAGTGGTCATGACAACGGTGTGCGCGTTAAAATAAATAACCTTGTGTGGGTTTTTGTCCGCGAGATGAACGAAATGGCGGCAGTGGTTTGCCGTTTTGTTTCCTTGTCTATTATCACAACCTTGGTAATCACGTTAATACTGGACGGTGAAGAATCCTATAAATTATTAGGTCAGAACAAGATACATATAACACGCGGATGGCCGCAGTGTGAACGCCTTGTTTGCCCGACCGTTGGGACGACGGAACCGTCGGCTGCCGAGCTACGGAGCTAGCAACGGCTCCTGCTATACACAACCGGCTGAAGCTAGCTACGTTTGAAGGTACACAAATAAAAATAGCGGTTCCGTCCCCAATAAAATGAACACATACCGCCCGCAAAACTCCCCGGCTCTCGAGATTAAGTCGGCATTAGTCAGCGGAAGTAGAGCATAAACTCGTGATGAAGCCGCCGTTAGACCTACCATGGCTGCTGCTCTGGACTGGTCGACGTCTGGGAGGAATTGAATGAGCTGTGATGATGAATTGTCGGTCTCGCTCACACACTGGATACACGATATGAACGCGCTTTTAAGCGCGCCCCTGACTCGACCCAGGTGCACGAGCGGGAGCGCTTGTCTGTTACCCAGACAAGGCTGTATTTGCTGCTTCGTGTTTACTGTTGATTTCAGTATTTGGTCACTTGTGATGGCACAAAGAGGGCCGCAGATATAATCTAAATATGAATTAGCATCAGCTCAATATTTTATATAGCCAAATTAAATGGGGAATAACATATTGACTAATGTTATCAAAATTGATACCAATTGGCAACCATTTGAGGGAAACAGTATTATACCTCTTTACACTAGTATTTCACGCATGTTATTCTTTAAATATTCTTATTTCCCATTCTATTATATTAATACTTTGTATTTAACAGTTGGCGAAGAGCAATAGGAAATATGTGTTTGTTGTTTATATACCTACAAATCCCTGATAATATCTCATGTACATTATGAAATGATCTTATGTTGCTCAATAAATGCTTTTTTTAAAAACGTTGGTCAGACCACATCTTTCAAGCCTTTAACGCAACTATAGGCCTAACATGTTTATTTAATTTCATCGTAACCCTTTTTTAAATTAATTAAAAGACAACCTGAGCACACGCATCCTACGTGTATGAAACCATTATTGTGACTGTAACACGATATGTGTTCAAGGACGTGAAGATGTGCTACTAATATAATTATTCAGTGGCGCGAGGAGATGAATAAGTAAAACTATTGTGCTGCTGCTGTTTTAACCGAAATTCAGCAGCCAGCCAGGCGCAAAGCGGTTTTCCGGATGGGAGGAATTTATCCGCCATCCACCCTCCCTCTTTCTCTCGCTTTCTCTCTCTCTCGCTCGCTCTCTCTCCACCCTCCCCACCGTGCGGTTTTTGTTAGACTCACTTCCAAATATGGAAGTGAACGGTGAGCGGCGGCGGTCAGTGCACGCGCCTCGTTCACAGCGCGAGGAGGGTCGGGCCACGACGCTGATCACCATATAAGGAAACAAGGGACACAAAATTCGCCGTAGCAGATTGCTGTACACGGCATCGCGTTGAGAGAGAGAGAGAGAGGGAGACACAGAGGGTCAGTGTGAGGATGGGAGGCAGCGGCGGTGGGAAGCGAGGGGCGGGAGATGAACACACATTTTTCCGGGGAATAAAATTATATAAACGCTATAATATCACAGCGGAGGTCAATTCATACCGAGCCAGGGCTGTTGTTTTGTTGTGGGGCATGTGGGTTATGGATTAACGGGGCCGTGGTTGTAAACATAAAGCCTGTAAAATATGACCCACATTCATTATGTTGCCAAACAAGCAACACTATAGCTCAATAAAAGACACACAAACTCATGTTTTCAATATTGTCAGTAGCTTCTACATTCATAAAATAGTTTTCCACCATAGCTTATAGAATATAAAAAGGTTTCACATTATTTTCGTCAGATATTTGTTTATGCTCCACATAACATCCAGTAGTCTCACAAATCCTACTGTTCATATAATATATTAATGCTAATAAATATTAGATTAGATTCAACTTAATTACCATGACACAGTACAGAGACAAAGAAATTCAGTTTCCCATCTCACCAGAAGCACAACAAGCAGTACAGTGCAGAGTAATATAAAGAATAAAAAGTAGATTTAGAATAAACCGCAATTAGTAGCCTTTGTATGTGCTAAAATACAGTATGTGCAGCAGATATATTATATTACTGTTCATTACTAAATTTACTCAGACTGTAAACAACATACAAATTACATTGTATGTTGTTTAAATGGTATATATATATATATATATATATATATATATATATATAAATTATATTACATACTATACTTATTCCATATTGGTATATTGTTTGTACTATCATTCATATTTGTATGCACTCCCCTACTGCTTAAACTATCTGGGTAGATGCAGAACTGCATTTTGTTGTACTTACTCTGTAATGACAATGAAGTGTAATCTAATCTAATCAAATGTAATCTGATCCGAGTGAAATCTTAAAACGCAATCTGAAACAACATTGTGTGGCTATTCAAATACGTGAAATGAAAATGTACCAAGAGCTTGACATAAGTAGTCATTTTGTAAAAAACATTAGTGGATAGGAGTAAAATGAGTGGCTTTGCAAGTGTTTGTAAAGGTCAGCCTGCAGTTGGGTAATGTGGGACCTCAAAATATCCTACACACTCTTTTCGGTTTTGTACAACCTTTACTTATGGCTGAGGTTCTCCAATATCACTTTTTTAAATAAAAGAATGGATTGGAAAGGCACATCAACAGTTTCAAGCTTTTATTCTTTAGAAAACAGCATTTCTCAAGTCAAGGGCACAATATCCTTGTAAGAGATTAGCTTTAACTACAATATTGCATGCAATTACCTTTGGAACGAGCAAAGTGCAAAAAGCACCAAAGAGGAGGAGTGCAAAAGAAAGTGCTTGTTTCCTCCCTCTTGTGCACAGGGACAAACATGGAATGTGTTAAATGATGGTCACACATCTAAAGTCTCCCATCATCCATATTTGCACGTCTCTTTTTTGACCTTGTATGATTTATATCTACAGTAGATATACAGTATGGACTGATTATTAGCGTTTTGTGTGTCCATTCTGTATTTGAACACAGGAAATATATGGTTAGTTGTTAAATACACAATGCAAAATCATTACAGACTATATTACTCTACTTTTGATCTCATGTCTTACAATCTTGTGGCATTTATAAGACCTATTGTACAATACGAAATGCTTGCCATTCCACTTCTCCAATTGAATGTTTTCTGTAAGAATCTACCTCTCATGTTCAGAGATGTAGGGCATAGTTTCAAATAAGTTTCAGACTCCTTTAATCCAATGCCGTGTTCCTTCCGAGTTGGCCTGAGATGTCCTGCTTGGCCCCGCAAAGGAAAACTAAAACATAATAAATCCACTGTGTCGTCTACCTTTTAAACGGCTGCAGGTAACTGAGGACCGAAGAAACAAGTCTAAATGTATTAGTTAATTTTCTGTAAAATGGTCTCATTACATGTTATGCAACGATTGCATGCAATTCAATTGAAGCAAAGCTCTGATCGAAGCACAAAAGTAGTTTTAAGCTGCATTCATTGCCACTTAAAGTAAATTTACCAATATTTGTTGTCATAGTAAAACATTAGTTTTACATTGACAACGTTTTCTAATAGAGTTTAGTAATTATCACATTGAAACTATCATGAGAATTTGAAACTGAAATAGTTAAAATAAACCTTTTAGCTGCAGCCAGATCACCAATGAGTGAGCGAAGCGTCACAGAGATGTATCGGAGTGTTTTCTCACAGTGAGCTGATAGCAAAGGCTACAAATGGCCACTAAAAGTATTACATCTAGAATTAATCTGAGGCGCAAACATGACGACATGTTAAGGATCTTTTACAACGTGCTGAAAAATTGTCACACTTTTTATAGGTTTCTACTTATTGTTCTTATTACCGTACTGTTCAAAACATCCTGCTTGTTATTTTGTTCAACACTTGCCATGTTTGAGTGAAAATGTATATATTTCTTTGTTTTGAGTTGTAGCCACTGAATTCACGGTCAAAGTTTCAATCAAATATTAAAAGCTAACTCTTTGGCTGTGTATTATGTTGTGCATTGAACACCTTTGAGTATTCCAATAATGTCTTATCTTTGGAGCGGAAAAATGTCCAGAATACAAGTCCTTATATATAATTTTGCGAGAAGAGTCTTGTATACAGTATCAAAATCTATAAAGCGTCACACCTTCCATCAAGGAATAAACAGAAAAGCAATTGAAACAAATGAGATTACATGCCACTTCCAACATCTACTGTGCTATATAGAAAGTGCGTATCCTGTTCTGCTTTCAAAGTAGAAATGCTAGTTTATTTCAAATATAAAGCAAATCTACAAACAGAATGGAATGTTTTAAGGCCGCAAAGTAAAAAAATATAGCCACAAAGTGATATGTATAAATGTATAAGCTATAAAGCCAGCTTTTTTTAACGGTAATAAGATATACTGCAGAAGCTTTCTTTGATAATTACCCTGACTTCCCCCGTTTGAACAATAAACAACCAAGTACGTGTTTTATAAGTTTGAAGGTAAACATCGTTATGTCTATTAAGACCAATTGTAAACTTGTAAAATGATGGCAGTGTCAATTTAAGACATGAAGTATTAATAAGAGGGATTGAGATGAGTTAACTTCCTGCCTCACCTTTACATACGTCTGGACTTTAACAGGCAGAGTAACGTACATAATAACGATGCTGGTGGATTGGCATCTTGTTTGTACTTTGTGCCAACGTGGTTGAGCTGCATGTTTGTTCCAATGGGAGGCATGATAAGGCTTTAGTGCTGAATGTGTGCTTGTGTTGTGTGCTTGTGTTGTGTGCTGGTAGCATTGCATCGAGATTACGAAGGTCCAGAGGTCCTTTATCTGGATTTCTTCTGGTCACCAGTGCCCGTACCTCTCGACTTGTTCAACACCACGGTGGCCTGGAAACGGAGGAGAAACAAAAAGGGACAATTAATGTGACGGCAGACTGTGTCATGTGGGTTTTGCAAACACTTGCTGACTTTGGTGTTGTGGTTAATTCACTGAAGCCTCTCAGCCTCATTTGTCAGGAAGAGTGGATTTGATCTATAAAAACACTTGGTTTTCGTGTAAGTAAAAGGCGTGAACTTGAGAATGAACTCTAAACGGGCTTGGAGGACTTTCAGACTGTCACCTTTGTTAGTTTACTATTGCAATAGGTAAAGTAACAGATACACTGCATGTGCAATAGAATATGTGGGTGGGGTTTAGTTACTAGAGGGATTTAAATTAAACATTAACATGGGATTGAATTGTTCAAACTGGGTGTGGCTTTGCAAAACCATTAACTAGATGTGGCTCACAGGCCTCACTCACCTGCCACGTCCAAATCAGGAGGATGGTTCAATAAACAAATCAGACCTCAACCACATTCTGTTTTCACAGGTTTACCAGCTAAAATCTAAACATACACCTCCTGCAATGCTATTATAAAACGGTCTTAAGAACCCACAAATAATTATCATCCAAACATTGCAGGTATAGTGCAGTTCTTGTGATACCATTTGTGTTCCTCCCAAAATCTATTGCTCCCTCTAGTGGCATGTATGATGGGTTCATGCAGTGACATAACTAAAAGCTCTGAAAGCCTTATAGAAAGACACCAGCCACTTTATTCTCACCTGCTCCAGGACGACACCTGCGGCCTGGTCGATGGCTCCTCCTACATTCCGGTACCGCCCAGAGTATCGGATGAAGGCCCACGTCAGCATGGACATCATGACCACACCCAGAGTACAGTCACACACCACGGCGAAGGTAGACAGGCCAACGAAGAGCAACACACCTGACAGCACATAGAGAAGGCACACCAGGACAAACAGGACTGCAGGGGTCCGGAAGGCGCTGAAGAGGTTTTTTGCCTTTTAAAAAACAGAAGATTAAGAAATAATATCACTGCCTTAAACAGCAATGAATGCAATAATAAAAATAATAATTTATTAATAATAATAATAATAAGAAGAAACAATAATTAATTAGTTGAAGTGGTAAAACTGATTTTGTTTTACTAACTGATATTTATTCCAAAGTCAAAGGTTATCATGTTTATGGAGTAGTTTCTTACCGTGTTGTGCTTGCTGAGTGACTGCCACATTTCCTCCAGCTCTTTTTCCAGCTCTGCTTGGTAACGGTCACAAAACTCTTGTCCGCCCATCTTTTTGGTCTTGGAGAAGTTATGAAGAGCCTCTCGGAAGTTGAATTGATGCTTTTCCTCCAGAGAGTCGGGAGCCACATAGGGCAAGTCTCCCCCGCACACCTTAAGAGTGGAAAGAAAGAACGTTTGTAGTCAGGATTATATGAGTCACTTAAACAATGTAGTTGATGCATCGTTTAAGTGAAACCCACCCTCTCCATGTTCTTGCTATACTGATCTTTGGCGGTTGCCACGGCTGCCAGATTATTGGCCTCTGCTGTAGCCTGGTGAAACAAAAGTGGCACATGTGAATTGTGTTGGAGTAGAAAACAAAACAAAATGTTCATGTTAAAATATATATACGTTAATCATGTACATACCATGAGCATAGTCTTTGGCTGTGGCAAATCTTCTCCCTGGTAAATCTTAATGTAAGCCTGGTACGACAAACATTACAATATTAGACATAGAAAAAAAACTTTGGTTTAGCAAGAAAACTCAGATGGAGAAGAAGTTACCTTGAAGAACTCGAGCAGGCCCCTGCAAGTGACTTTGTTTCCATTTATTTCTTTCTCACACAGACGATCAGGATGCAGCAGTTTAGGGATCAGGCTCCTCAGCTCCTCTTTAAACTCCGGTGCAACAGCTGAGGTAATAAATATATACCAAAAGTTAAGACAGCACATGGTACATTGGGTATTCTGCTAAACATGAACCGTAAACACATTAGAATAGTGTGGAAACAGGGCTCTTACCATTAAGCTGTCCCTCGAAAACCGGGCTGGTAGCAACCTTCAACCCAGGGTGAGGTAACAAGAAGCAGGAAATGTTGCTGAAGCATGAATGGATGTGATCCCTCACTGTTTGCAGCTCCTCATGCTGGGTCTCATTGACCTTGAGACATCAATATTAAAGCAAAATCCCCAACTCAATGTTAGGCAAAGATTAGGCAAGTGTATTAATAATATTCTTCCAAATCAATAAGACAGCATTGGTACCTGTAACCGTTTATCCAGGAACTCATTGCCACCTTTAAACCCGTAGGAATATTCATAGGGAAAGCTCCAGTCCCTAATTAGGAACATTAAGGACTGCAAGAGGAAAATTAAATGTGTTAAATTAAAGAAAATATATATTTTTTGTAAAAGAGAGCAACAATCAGATAGATATCAAACATCAGCAATGAATAATCACATATTGTGGTTTCTCTCACCTGGAAGGGCTTCTGAAAGATCTCATCCATGGCAAGACGACCATACTCCGTGAACAGCTATGATTATACAAAGTTATTACTGAGAAGCAAAAATCTGGAGAGTACTTAATGTAAAATAAGTGAGATTACAAAAAGACCCTTCTGTCAGAAGCACAAAAGTTTATTATAAAGAACTTTATATTTCACATCCTGTGTCTCAATCCTTTGTTAAAATGTTCCAACATGCAGATGTTTTGCATCAAAATAAAGCAACTGTGGTGCAGGAGGTGTAGCCAGTCGTTCACTAATCGTTTGATCCCCAGCTCCTCCAGTCTACATGTTAGTTTCCTTGGGAAAGATACTGAACCCCAAAATGCTGCTCGTGTGTGAATGAGCATTAGAATAGATCCTGACTGGCAGATTGGCACCTTGCATGGCATGAACAGAATGAAGGTGTGCGTAAACTGTGAATGTTGACAGAAGACTGGAAAGGTGCTATATCTAACCTGACTGGTAGTACTAATCTGATCTCATCTTAAAGTAAACAGACCTGTAGCTGCTGCAGGTCGTCCTCTTGCACGTTCTGTGACAGATTGTAGATCTACAAAAGAGAGGCTAAATGAGCATACATTACACAAATAAAAATGAATGATAAAAATCATTGACAGTCAGAGATCAGTCACCTGTATCGAGCTGGTCATGGTGCTGAGGGCAAAGATGGTGGCACAGTCCTTCACGGTGGACTGGTTATCAAAGGCTCCCTGCGTGTCCATCAACAATACTGCCACCTGCCACAAAACGCAGCACATGACATTAACACTGTGTGCAACTAGACATGTCTCAACAAAATGTAACCTTTGAAAGGCTGTTCATCTGTAGAGAGTGTATGTATGTGTATGTATGTATGTATGTATGTATGTATGTATACATATATATATATGTGTGTGTGTGTGTGTGTGTGTGTGTGTGTGTAAAGACTGACTACTTGTAATTGAACACAGATGACGTGAACAGATTGTTTTGTTAAACAACAAATAAAAATGCAACAAAGTATAATTTGTATAGATATAAATGAGATAAAACACTAGAAGTTGCAGTCGTATGCCTTGTATGCGAACCAGTCAAAGCTGAAGTTTACAAACCATAATTTATTAGACTTGTATGACATTGTCATTAATAGAATATGAATCCTTGAGTTACGGCCAACAATGTGTTTTGTGAGCTCTCAGTGACCTTTGTTCACCAACATATAATATTCAGTTCATCCCTGAGTCCAGATGGACGTTTGTGCCAAATCTGAAGAAATTCCCTTCTGGCATTTCTGAGATCTCACGTTCACAACAGAACAGATGGACGGGTGATGCATGCAGAAATATAAGGCCACGACTGTCGCCGTAAAAAGCCAAGTTTATCTTGATTCATGTCAAACAATTATTTGATTCTCAGATGTTTACCACTTTTATTGTAGATTTAGGTTTTACCAGCACAACAAACATGCAAGTGAGACTATGGATGGATGGATGGATGGATATATATATATATATATATATATATATATATATATATATATATATATATATATATATATATATATACACACACACACATATATATATATATATATATATATATATATATACACACACACATATACACACACACATATACATATATATACATATATATACATATAATATAGGGGAGACTGTTTAAGAAACAATGACCAAAGGAGAAGATCTTTCATTTGACAACATTATCTAATTTCTAAATCCTATGTTTCTCGACAAACATATCGTAAATAAACAAATATATTTAAAGTACCTCTGTTCCATCGCTCTTTTGGATGAGGAACACTTCACTCCACAGCTGGATGCCTGTTGTCTCTGGTTCAGAACCACCTCTCCAAGAAAATCCAGTCAGCGGCTCGTCATCCTCACCCAGCCAGTTGTCATCCCCCTGCAGAAATACAAATACACTTTCTAGATCAGTTGGGGGCAAGCTGGGCCTTCTACATGAAACTATGCAATAAAACCTTCTGGCTTATACAAAAAAATGAAACATGCCTTGTCATGTAGTTCCAATAATTCTGAAGAATTTAGCAGCAGCTGAACATATGTTACCCTGAGTTGTGAATTGAAACCCCAGCTGTTCAAAAACAGTACAAGTATAGTACTAGTAGATCTTAATCAGTTCAGAATTATCCACGATAACCCAGTTATCTATACTTTGACTGCACTGGTTACATGACACACGTAGCAAAGGTAATGGAGTTACCACAGACAATGTGATTGATCAACTAGCAGCAGCAGATGGAATGTCAGGCATTAGGTGTGTTTACAAGGGATGCACAAAACAACTAAGGGATCTTCATAGACGCCACTCCTAACTATAGGTCATGACTACGTTCTCAAACATTCCTGTTAAGTGAACTAGTTAGTTCACATGTTACAGCAGGGTTGGGCATCAGTCAGTATCATTAGCACCCATTAGTTAGCATGACAATGTTTCAACATCAACTGAGCCCCCTTTTGGTGATGTGGCGTCAGAGTACAGTCGACAGATAGATGGTGAGACACTAAAAGGTCCTGTTACAGAGTACGACTCACCTTTCTGTACATGTAGCGGAGCATGAAATCAAGCAGGAAGCTCTTGCCCTTTCTGAAGGCTCCAGCCACCGACAGCACCACCACATTCTTGTCTCTGACCTCGGGGGCCAACAGGACCCGAGCCAAAGCCTCTGTGTCCAAAGCAAAGGAGTGTTCCTCCTTACACACTGTGACGATCTGGACTGGGCCTGGTTTGCTCACCATCCTGAAGAGGTACTGGTTTCTGTGAACATCACAGACAAAAACATCAGGTTAGTCCCGAAGCTATTCTAGAAAAGTTAAACAAATATCAATCGACAAAGTATAGAAAAGCAGCAAATAATTACGTTAGGAAAGTGTGAATGGGGAATCTCTGACATGAATGAATGACTAACAATGATCAATCATAAACATATATATTTTCCAAGTAATTATATGCCAGTTGACTGGCACTTTTAGTCTTCAACAGAGAATTATTAGATTCAAATGTAGATACCGGTAATCTCTGAAGAGTTTTAGTTATTTGCTGGTTGGTTGCTTACTTCTCTGTATCTTAACATATTACTTAAACTTGTAGAACTTATTTAGTGTTCTTGTGTTGGCTGGTCACAAGCAAGTCCAAGACAGTTTTGGGACTTTTGTTACTTTTAAAAGGAACATTTTTCAAACGGAATTATTGTCTGTCCGTGACCATAAAGTATAAATAAATTGGTCACATGAAAACTAATGGAAAAATAACCAGTAGATGAATCAATAATGACAATAGTTATTAGTTGTAGGCCTAAAGGGTACATTTCTGAGCAACTGACGTTCATCAATACAATATGAGATTTGGATGATAATCCCTCCCAAAACGGTTGCCTCATTAATACCACTTCGTCGACTGAAAAAAAATCAGACATGCAGTGATCCTTCCGTCAGACACAACATGTTGCTCTGTGTGCACAGTCTGTTCTGGGTGTCATGCTGCCTGGCCTCCAGCTAGTGGATTCACCATGCTCTCATTTTAACAGCCTCTGAGGACTTCATTGTTGTTGCTCTCACGATGACTAAGGCAGGGGGCGACATGCTGGTCAAGCTGTGCTTATGACAGGCAAAGCTCGCTTTATCCTTTCAACAAAAAAACAAATAGGTGTGGCACCCAGTATGCCTCGCAGTTTTCTGCAGTGAGTGTGTTGCAATGTTAAAAAAGTATATGCTGCAGGTCTGAGAATCAAACTCCTATTTTGCAATCGGCCTTCACTTTGTTATGAGCAAGTCCCACATGAAACAAGCCAAACTCCGCAGTACTTTCTCTATAATTAACGTATTGGCAACTGCCACTTGGCGAAGACAGACGCGTTAGCTCCACGCCATACAGACCTCCAACGTTAATGTTTGCGTTAATCAGCTATCAAGATAAAGCACATGTATACGTATTTGCCGGTGTAGTTAAGTCTGTTTACACGCATGAACTCGACAACGCTAACGCGTATCTGTTGTTTGCGGTTAAAGGGAACGAGTGTTACAACAACGAACGACACAGCGATCTTTTCTAATGTAAATACAAATATCACGTTTCTTTCCAGTGCGTTGTTACCTTTGGCGTCTTCAAACGGGTTCAACACAATCGTGGAGAAACGACTAAAGCGTGACTTTTTTTTCTCTACACTGGCTTGAAAATAACTGACAACTTTTTTCCACCACGAAACTCAAACACTTCCGTGTTCTTCCTGAACAACGCAGTCTGGGAACTGTAGTTTCGACTGTGACTTCCTGCTTGCGCTTCAGTCTGTTGAAAAACTACACTTCCCAACATGTGTCAAAGCTTTGGGAAATGTAGTTTTTAATCTAAAGCTAAATCGTTAAACGAATACGGAACTACGGGACAGGTAATGTAAAACAGAAGTTCGGTGTTTTGCGTATATTCAAATGACTGTAGCTTAGCAACCAGGTTCTGATTGACTACATTATCATTATGAATATTTAGCAGTCGCTTAGTCGAGTGGTTCTAATTGAATCGCTCCATTCTTTCATTGTAAACAATAACAATGCAGGATAGATGATGAATTCATGCAGAAACAACACAAAAACTGCAGTGCAATTCAAAATACACACATTAAAAACAAGCTAATTTTATTCACAATAACAGCTTAACATATTATATTTGTTAGATTAAAAGATCTAAAGTTTTTGAAAATACATGAAATGTACAAACAGAAATGTAATGTCAAGTCATTTCAATGGCAGTGAGTTCATTTAGCATTTTTAACTCAAAATTCCAATCAATTTATGCCTGATTTAAGACAATTTAGTTTAGCTGACAGGACAATTAAAAGAAATTCAGTAACATAACATCATGTAGCCTAAATCAACTCTCTCATACATTATTAGAAGAATGATAACAGGTAGAAAGATATCAATTATAAATACAAATTGGAGGTACTAATTGAGTAGTGCTGTCCCACCGTTTAAGAGAAATCTGCAACTGCAACTACATTATAAATTAAACTACTTTTAAAAAGGCAGCATTTTCAGAACAGGCTGTAGTAACACTGTTAAGGACAAGATATTCAACATAAGTTTGTTCTTAAGATTTTTTTCTCATGAAGTACCTTTGTATAAAGAAAATGTGGTCACTTACTTTAACTTAAGAATAAGTATTTTTACTTGAGTAAAGCACTCCTTCCACTCTGAGAATAAACATAATGAGTAAAAAAAACACAAACTTATTGTAGGGAAGATCCATCCATCCATCCATCCATTTTCAATACCGCTTATCCTCATTAGGGTCGCGGGGGCGCTGGAGCCTATCCCAGCTGACATAGGGCGAAGGCAGGGGACACCCTGGACAGGTCGCCAGTCCATCGAGGCACATGTAGGGACATACAACCATTCACTCTCACATTCACACCTATGGGCAATTTAGAGATCAATTAACCTGCAGCATGTCCTTGGACTGTGGGAGGAAGCCGGAGAGCCCGGAGAGAACCCACGCTGCCACGGGGAGAACATGCAAACTCCACACAGAAGGACCGCTCCGACCGGGAATTGAACCCGCGGCCCTCTTGCTGTGAGGCGACAGTGCTAGCCACTACACCACCGTGCAGCCCTGTAGGGAAGATCATTCTCAAATAATACTTTCCCCTCCCCCTTGTCTTTGTCCATGTTGCCATTGTATGTTATTGTATCATTGTCAATTCAGCTTTTGCATTGAAAGTGCCTGAACACATATTAAGAAATATGATTCATATTCTTGTTCGTCCATCAAAAATTTGATCTATATTATTTACCTAACTACAAAAAGAGCTTAGGGCAGTGTCAACGTCTCAGGATGAAGCAGCCAACTTGCATCAACATCACCTTTAAAACATAAATCCCTATTTATGTTTCTTTGTTGGAGTATTTGCTTATGATGGATTGAAGCTTTCTATCAGTTGTGATTGATAGATGGGATGTAACATTAATATACGCCGCCTGCCAGGTCCAGCAGTGACCCAGCAGCCTCCTGGGCCTCGGCATCAAGCTGAAGGATCTCCACAGTCTCTAGGTCCAACTCTGTGTCACCCGGCAGCACCAGGTACTGGTACTGGTGAGACTGGTAATAGTGTAGCTCGATGTACCCGCTGTCTGACAGGGGGTCCTTCTCCATCTCCTCACTGACCTCCCCATGCTGGTATTCAACCGACTCCATAGTGACAAGCTCCTCGTGGTCTGGGGTCAAAGGGCACGGTGGGTTGTCAGAGAAAGTTGGGTTGTCGATGGTCAGTATTTGGGATGAGGGTGTGGAGAGGAGGAGGGCATGAGAGAGAGGATCTGCATGAGAGAGAAAAAAACATAAAGCAGAATATAAGTCAGAAAGTAAGACATTGATATTAATAACTTGTTTTCATGCAGGCTGGTGGAACCACCACTTGTCAGACTCTTCAGTGACCACACGGGCCCATATAGCGCTATAGCGCCCGGAAAAGAAATGAGGGAACATAAAAGAGACTAAGCACTATTGCTGGGTTGCCAAGGTAATAGAAGGGTGTTGCCATGACAACGGAACGCAAACAATGGTGCATGCTGAGAAAGCTGCAGAGAGAGAGAAAAGTTGCAGGTAATAAAAGTGTCACAGAGAGAAGTTACTCCATTGATAAAATATTGCAGACTAAAATAAATTCATGAAGGGTCAAATGTGTAAGCACATGTGCTAATTAAGTGCTGCGGGTCACCTCATCACTAACCTGACATTTCAATAGAGTCACACACTGCAGGCACCACAAATTCAGCTCCCTCCAACCTGCACACAAAATGGGAAAATAGTTAGAAAAGTACATAAAATGTACGAGAGAAAATGTAATATTATTCAAAAACTGCTCATCCACTCCAGGCAAAGCTACAACTAACTTATCTGGTTAGAAAGCAATCTATAGAATGACAACCCAGGAATGCTGACGAAAGTAACATTTTGGAGAGCTGACAAATTATAATTTTACTTTTTTAATTTTTTCAGTCAATTTGTCAATATGTACAGAAATCAGTGAAAGATGCCCATTGCCATTTGCAATAGCTTCAGTCTTCAAATTGTGTGTTTTGTCCAACCAAATGGAAACCAAATAATCTTTTGAATATTAAAAGAATTCGAGAAGCGAATTCTGGAACATGAACATAATGTTTGCTCATACTTTGTGACTATACTCACAGTGCAGGCTTGTTTAACAGATTGATGTTGGTGCTGTGATAACTGTGGGTCTTCCTCAGCACCTCGAGGAGCGCCGGTCGATACTCCGAACACACACACCACAGCGATCCCTTACCCACCGACTGGAAAAAAACACAAAAACACTTGAAACACTCAAAGTTGAAATGCCCATGTAAAGATTTGAGTCTGAAGCCACGCTGACAGTAGTCAAACACAAGTGGAGTACATAAATATACTTTTCCCTGTGGGGAAGTTTAGTTGCTGACTAGAGCAGCACATCTGCATTCAATGTGTTGCTCAAGGACATTTCAGTTATGTGGATGCTTAAACATCTGTCCTACAATTGAAGCACACACTATCAAGTGGCTCTTAATGTGGTTGACATAAGTCATGTCCCCACCTGGCTCTTGTCCCTTTGAATACGACGGAAGCTCTTGCTCAGGGACAGGTTGTGTCTGACAGAGTTCCTCCAGCCTCCAGAGGCTGTCTGGTAGTAGGGGAAATTATTCACAATCCAATCGTAGATGTCCTTCACTGGAAGCCTCCTCTCAGACGAGTCTTCTATTGCCATGAAAATAAGACTACCGAAGGAGTATGGTGGCTTGGACGAGGCAGGAGGAAGAGGACGGATAGGTACAGAGGACTCTAGCTGAGGCAGTGGTGTCATTTTATGAAGGGACTTCAGCGGTAGCAGGTTGCCCCTCTGATGCAGCCAGTTGAGGCAGGTCAAGTCATCCTGGTCAGATATGTTCGCGGGGCTGAGGCACGGTATGTTTTGTCCTTCGAGGCAGTAAGAGGCTGTGCAGTGTGAAAGAGGTGAGGAAGAATGAATTGACTCTGCTGTTGCTGGAGAAAGTGAGGTCGGGGACGGGGGAAACGAAATAGGTGAAAGTGGGAGTGAAACATGGCCGCCTGAGCAAGTCTGAAGCGGCGAGGAGGAGAAAGGTATGGACCCTTCAAAAGTGGGAGGACATGGTGACGAAGGCGGCAGTGTATGAGAGCAGTTCTCCATCTCGCTCCCTGGTGGCAACTTCCAGGGTCATTCAGCACACTGCTGCAAGAAATTACAGAAATAGATCAAATCAAAGGAAGGGATTATTAAAGTAAATCAGGATTACAAGTTTACTACTATAACTGTTGCACATGTTCATGGAATATATTAGTGTATTGATATCTATCCTTTACGGTTTCTTCTATTACTTTATACATTTGTATTTTACTATTTTTTTTGCACTTCTGGTTAAAGACTAAATTGAATTTCTCGTACCTGTAATCTGTGCAATTACAATAAAATTGAATCCAATCTAATCAATTTTAATCTGAAAGCAGAGAGCCACTTTGCACTATGGACGGTAGTCAAGTTTTATCCATACAGCCTAAAATCACAAATCACAAAGAACATTACAATCTGTTCAGCAATAGCTGAACAAATTGTAATGTTATGACGCCATATGTATTTATCTTTTGAGTAAACAGAAATAACAATCGAGAAATTGCAAGTTGTAAGTATTTGCATTGTTTTTACCCTTTGTAAAGGCATAGTAAACTAAACTTTTGAAAAAACTACTTTTCAAAACATAATCAATAATTGAAACGTGCAGGTGGGCTCCAGGTCCACCCCTTCAAGTGTACTCACTTATTGACTAAAAGAGCGGATGGAAAATGCTGCAGTAAAGAAAACATATTTCTGTTAAATGTTAGCTTTTCGTTCTCCTCTGGTGAACATCTAAACGTACAAAGTCCCCAATGTGAACACTCAGAGCAGCTTTCCATCTCCCGTTTTACTAAACACAAAAACCAGTGGACAGGTGCAGGTCTACTAAGTCCCTTTTGCTCGTATACATACTGAAGTTACGCTAAAATCGATTAAATGCTTTTAACAAACTAACAATGCGAGGAAAATCTAATTCATATTCGCCCTGAAAGTTGTCTTTTTCATGTGATGCCACATGGCTCTACAAAGCAGTTCAGCAGGCAAATGGCGGAAGGATATAAAGTTTCATTTAGTCCTCTCAGGTGTTGTTTCCTTGAGCTTCAAAACGACCAATATGAACTATAGTTACTCACCAAATAACCGAAACGAGGAATCAGGCAGAGTGCAGAGCTCCTTAAATGTTCAAAACACGTCGTTGAAGAGATAAAGGTGAAATTAGACGAGACTCGGGGTCGGACACCTATCTTGTTCTGTTGCCGTCCGAGGTCTCCATGGAAACGAAAAGGACGCTTTGCAGTGTGCGCGTTCACATGCGCGCTCCCGTTCAAATTATAGAGTCTCGCGCCAATTAATAACATAGGCATTAAAAGTCCCGGGGTAAAAGTTCTCACATCCTTATGCATCACCAGCGACATTTTAGACTTTTCGATCATTTTAGCAGTTTGTATGGTTCAAGTTCTGGCAAGGCGTAAAGTTTATTTTCACATTTGGAAAGTTCAACCACAGCTCTTATAATAAATCAATAATAAACCGTGTAGCCAAAAGATACTCAGACCCTGAAGAACAAACATGTCCTCATTAATTGAAACCACAACATGTGATCCCACAGCCTTTATAGCATAAAATCCCATTATATCAGAAGCCCTGGCTTCAAATTTGTAGTTTTTACTATTTCCCAGCAGATTAAGCCATTTTCTCTTGTTTGCCCTATAAGCTATGGTATTTTCCTGGATTCCACTAGTGGCATTGCTGCTGCTGCATTTTGTGTTTGATACAATGCATCAACATACATGTTGTTGCGCATCATTTGACACATCACTAAAGAAAACAAAAACTAGCATTTAGTATAGCCTACAAAAAGTTATTACATATGTTTTTATTCCAACAGTACTGGGGTTAAAATTCTCAAAAATATTGTATATTTTGGAATAATGATCAGGATTGAAGTTGGTTTAATGATTGAAAGTGGAAAAGGTAAATAACTTGATGGCTAGAATAGTTTTTAACACGGACAGAGACACTTTTTAAAGTGATGCACAAAAGTTAAGAAGGAAACGGTTACCAAAATACCAGTAGTGAAATAAATATTCAGGCTTTGTACTAAAATAAGTAGTACTTTAAAGTATCAAAAGCAGTTCTAATGCAGCATCATGACTATTTTTTCTATTTGCAGAAAACGGTTAAAATTGAATACACAAAGCTAAATATATTTATTTATTTTCTAAAAAAAAAATCAAAACATGCTTTGTCAAATGTAGGTAAATACGATCCAAGACTCACAAGATAAAGGGGGATAATGCAGCAACATACCCACTATACCAGAAAAATTGTACTTGAATCATGTGTGTAATGTGTGTTTTATGTCTGCGTGGTGTGTGTGTACTGTGGGGTGAAATACTGTAAAGCAGGTCCAGGGACATTATATAAAAAGGACATTTAAACTGAATCAAAGTTATGATTAAATAGATCTCACAAAGAAAGCCCTTGTCTTCAAAGTTAGGTGGCCAAAAATAAGCATTTGCCAGAGTTACTGTACATGAGACATTTTCTGTGTCACACTTTGTGGTTAAATCAGTGAAACATTTCATTAATAACCTCAACACGCGCTGCAGTTCAACAACGTCTACATATGTTTGGAGTTTACTGACAACCAAGTGTATAAAGGCAGGTGTACAAACACTCAACAAAATGTTTTCGCTCCAATAAGATTGGACTTGAAGTTATTAACTGCATCACGGTCACCTGACCAAATGAGAGGTTAACCAATATATAACGACTGGCTGAAACACTGCAGTCGCCACAGTGATATAAAGGCGAAATTGGGGTTTGGCACTTGATCCAGTTCCAATGGAGTCCGAAGAGAGAGAGGGAAGGATTTTCATTTTCAGAGATCGGACCTGCAAACACAGAAACATCTGTAAACTGAAAATAAGGCTACAACAAACAGTAAGTTGTTCCATAAAATATTGTAGGATATGTGAAGTAATATGCAAGTCATTGTTGAGGTATTTTAGTTACGAAATGTAATATAGTGTAACAATGCAACACATAGTAATGCTAAACAATGCAAGATGGTGTACTTTTTGGTGACACTTGGTGGTTACACTGTAAGGATTATCTATATTGTTTAGTGTGTATTCCCTGTACTTTGTTATGTGTGTACTCTGCATATTTGTTTCTTTGCTATTGTTTTTTCAAAACATTCCTGGAAAGAACTGAAATGGAAAAACACAGCTTCTAAATATGTAAATATTTGACCTTCATAGGAAATTATTACCTTTTCTGAAGTAAAAATATGTTTCTCTCAAGAAAAACAATACTGCAATAACTGCTACGCTGCATTCTTAATCATTCAACCTGTGTTTTAATCAGATAAGATAAAATCCTATGTGAAAATATGTTGGACTAAATGAGAAAACTATTTGTTATGGCCAAACTGGATTGACTGAAATACTCAATATAAATCGGAAGACTGAAAAAGGACATTTGACACAGGAACTTAAGACTAAATCAAAAAAATAGCTGACAAAAAGGTCAGAGATTTTGTACAGACAAAACGTTGAAAATAGACTATGAAGGATAAAATTGCCGGAATTGGGACGTAAAAAATGTTCGGCTTAAGAGTAAGGACCAAATCTAAATTAACTTCCAAAATTAGCTCAAAATACTTACAATGAAGAACATAAGGGCGCAAGAGGACCACGCAAGTGCCACATAATATCCGTCACTGCCGAACAATAAGCCACACAACACTGTGAAGATCATCCTAGAGGAGAAGCATGAAAAGATATTCAAAATATCCTTCAATATTTATAATGCAACTAACATGAGCAGAATTAAATATGGCATATTTACAAAAGTACTTTTTAACCACCGAGCTGAATCTGAATAAATATATTTACATCTTTGATTTAGCAGCTATAATACACAACAGGTTGAAGCTTTGTTGTAAAACTAACCCTCATATCATATTCATCTTAAGTATAACTTGACATTTACCCAACATATTTGTATCCACTGTAGGCAATGAGATCAAAGGTCGAGAGGTCGCTGTGTACCGTCAGCAGGTACAAACTCAACAACATCACCAAGACCTCGATGATGACCCACACGAGGGCGGTGCTGGCACACAGTCCAAGGACCTCTGGACTGAACCTTCACACAAAGACAATACACATTCCGTATTTAACATATTTGATACAAAACTAATTTACTTTCATCATTAGTCATAAACTAAATTAGATAAGGAAGAGTCATTCACCGTTTTTGAATGCCGAGGGCCATTCCAGCTAGTAAAATGTAGGTGATGAAAGCCATCGCTAAAAGACAAAAAGTACACCTAGAACATTAGATCACAAAATGATCTGCTTTTGATCATTTGGTTTTTATAGAAAACTTACTTGGTATGTAAAGATCTGGTGCATTTACATCCTGTCTTGGAGTCAGTGGAGTGTCCCTATGGTAACGAACTTCCCAATCCTACCATGAACACACAAGTACAGTACGAATCACAATGCTGACAAAACAAAACTATGTATGCAAATTATGTTTGGTGCTCTTTTCTTCAAGATAGAACAACAGCTTACATGAAACAATCAAATGAATCAAAGTCAAATCAATTAGGGGCAACAGCAATAGTAGATGATCATTAGAAGTAAGAATGGAGTTAACACAGAAATAAATATTCCACGTAAAGCTCAAATTCACATTGTGGGAAAAGTAAATCAAGATAAGTTTCTTCTTTAGTTTGACTTTGTCACCCTGGTCTTGTAAGGCGTGTTCGCACTCTGTGTTCATACATTATCAGGGCACAACATGTTTGATGTGGTGACTTGATTTACAATCTCAGTAAGATAAAGTGTGTGGGAATGAACTGAGCTTTTATATCCGCACTGGCAATCAGAGCATTCTCATGTTCATAAATAAAGCTGGAGTGGTGATGAAGTGGCTGGTTAAATTGTTTGCGTTGTTTCAATTGATAAGTATGTGAAAATATGATACATGGGGAAATTATCAAGCAGTTACGCATGCTATTGAATGTTTTGTATCTCCTTGTACATTGATGTAGGACAAAGTCTGATGGGTGGATGGCACTGATTACCTGATGCGTGTAAGGGAACATGAGGATCATGAGTTTCTTCAATACATATTTGGTGTCAACTGCAAAGAAGTATTTCAGCTTGTTCACAGACATGAATCTGCTAATCTGAAAAAAAAGGAAGCGCAAACATTAACTCTACAAAAGGAAAAGTGACATTCTGCCAAAGGGTAATTAATACAGTTGAGTCACAGCTAAACCGTGGGTGTATTAAAGCGAACAATCCAGTGGAACGACATTGGTTTCACCCCGACTACTAATAGGGCAAAGAGGCATTTCAGAGTAGTTGAAAAGCAGAAAGTATTAGACTGCTCCTGGAGAGTGGCTATGTCAATAAAAGAACCAATCTGTATGGTTCTCCATGTTGAAAATCCTAACATTACGAACTTGTTGAGTCACCTTTGTCACACTTACATGGATAAAAACATTAGATTTTCACAGTTGTACTGCAAATTACTATATTTGAGATGACTCCCGTTTGTACAATTTAACTCTCCATATCAACAGTCAGGCTCCGTCTTGCTTTGTATGCTTCGTCATACAGCTACAGCGAAACTTCAAAAACTTGTAAAAATGGTTCAGTTGGTTTGGGGTGCATTTAAATCTGAATTTACAAGAGATGCACAGATCGATTGACAGCCCAATCAGTCTCATTTATTACATGACTACAGCCACAGCCAAACACATACATGTCGCGCACACGGTGGCAGCTGTGGTACACAGTGCAGCCGAACAGTTCATACTTTGTAACACTAAGAAGTCCAAAAAAACTGGGACAGTTTGGATTTACTTATTATTTGTGGATGCTTTCATTTCATAGTTGTTGTTTTTTTTTAGAAAGACAGAACATCTGGATTGGTGCATTTTTAGTATTTACAATCGTCAATTTGAGATTTAATCCCCAAAGACACATTTTTGTGGCAGGTGTAAAGCTATTGTTAAAGTTAACCGTATTCATAGGTTACTGGATTAACGCCCCAATATGTAGCATATGTCATATATGAAGGAAACCGTAGTACATCCTGTTTTTTTCTCACCTCTTTGTTCACCATATCTTTTCCTTGGTTGGCTAATGAGGAGCCGTATACCATTGCAGCATTGGCCATTGGGTCAGCAAACATGTTGTTCGGCACAGCACCTCCTTGCATGTCATTTGAGGGTCCTGCCATATTGTACCCAGGAGTGTAGTAGCCTTGATTGTTCATTGCTGGTGCTACAGAGCTGGTGTCATCAAATAGGATAGAATCAGCTGTGGGGGGAGCTGCACGAGCCCTCGGTTTAGCTGTGAATGGATGGACACAACGGAGTAAATGAGGGGCATGTGAATATATACATCAAACACTTTATTTACATTTCATAGAGTTACTATCTAATTATCAGCTAAATGAAATAGGAACAGGCTGTGAAGGTTTACACTTAGTTGCCAGTTCATTAGGTACCTTAAGTTAAAACTAATGCAGTATAATACAAACTAATGCAGTTAATGCAATAAATCCTTCCCAAAATGCCCATACAAAAAAATTGTATGGGCATTTTGAAGGCTTGTGGTGCTGTTGAATTGTATTGCATCATACTGACATATGTTTCTAATGTGTTCTCCACCCCATGATAATCCAATAGCAGACTCACTATAACCCTCTTGCAAGTAGGATGCATGTAACTGGTGTATTAAACTGCATACATATAGGTATGAGATTACCAAATAAACTGTGATCATGTTTGTGTAGATCACCCGTTGAGCTCAAGTAAGAAAATAGGAAGTAGAAACCACGGACGGGTATTTTGCAAATATTTTACAAAATGAATAAGTGATGGTAACGCGGTGATCCATATTTCCACTTACTTGGTCTATACCCCTGATGTGGCAAGTCCATTGTGACGTTCGCTTCAAACAAAAACAATGACACGTTAGCTACGTTTCCGCTCCGCTGGTTAACTTACAGATATATTACACACTGTTATGTTATACCACAGCTAGCATTGAACATGGAATTAGTTAACGCGATATTAGTAAGAGGCTCACACCTGCTAGCTAACCTCTGTATAAACGTCTCCAACGGTCACCACTATGGCAGCCGGTTCATGCTAGCTAGCTAGTCCGGCCAGCTAAGTTAATATCACTCATATTGTTTAAGTAACACGTGGTGGTGCTACGCGTGTGAGAAACACACAATTAACAGTAACATGTAAAATGATCACACGGTTTGTCTGAGGGACAATGTAATGAAGTAAACAACGAGCACGAGAGCACTCACCTGCACAGCTAACGTTGTTAGCTCGCGACGTGGCTGCTGCTGAGGACCCTCCCATCCACTGCGGTTGGTCGACTTCACTTTGCCTGCGTGGCAGATCACGAAGACACGACTAACCACGAAAGTACAGCGTTTACTGCCGCTACTTACACGTGAGACTCTTAATTTACACTTATAACGTTGCTCCACTGCGTTTTAAGGAATTATGGTGCGCTTTTTGTTTTAATTGAACGGTACTCTTTTCAATGTACCTGGTGCATGTTATTATCTTTACATACTTTGCAGATGACATCATAAGCATATGTTATATTCATGAAACTTAACATAACATAAAATTACTAAACGCCGTTAGCATTAGCCCCAACTTTAACTTGTAATACTTTTGGTTGCAAATGTTTCCAACATTTTAATTACTATATTGAGTTATTTAGTTATACATTTAAGGAGTTTTACTTTCATCACCTCTATAGTGCTTCAAAATAAGAACCCTACTTACCTGAGTACATTAAACTGCTAATGTACCTTTGACATTTTTAATACCAAGTTAAATAATATTTCCCAAACCATTTGGATTATAGTAATTTGATATTATTTAAATGTTATTTCTTGATATTTACCTCACCAAACCATAACCTGGACACTGTTTTGTGTACAGGCATGTGCAAAACTGCACTGTACAATCTCTGGGTATAAAGATCAAGGTACTTAAGCATTAATTCACAAGGCAACACCCACAAAACCAAATAAACACAAGTGTGTGTCATGAGGATGCTTTTATGAGATGTGAATTATGTGTGGGATGGATGGACGTGTGGGTGGATGTGTGGGTGTAGAGGAGTGTTTGTAGGGTGAGTAAATGGTAATTCAATCTAAATGTCCTTCATCCGCTCTAGAACATTTAAAACTTTTATTGGGAACATTTGAATATACATACACTTAAAATGTTTTTTTTAAAGCACCCAAATGTGCATGTCTGATGAGCAGACATTTCCTAATCAAATAAGACATAACCGAAACCCCTGGTGGTTGAATGAATGTAATCTGGGGAAACATGTTGGGACATGTCAAAATTAGACACATGCAATTGTGGCATCATGCATTCCTGAAGCTGTAGTCATCTGACACTCACCTTTACCCCATATTCCCTTCATATGATACCATCAACCACATTGAAAATAAAACATCCTGCATGTGTGTCCTGTTTATGATAGGATGCAATTTGGTGAAATCTGAGACTCAGTGAGATGGGCCAATGAGCATCATGCAGTCTTTGTTAAGTTCCATGCTATTGGCAGTTTCAGTGTTTGGTCATTGTCTCGATTCTCATTCATAAATTATGAGGAGACAGAAGGCCACTACTCATAGATAAGGATGATTAATCTGCACTATTTTGTTCCCCCCAAAGAAGACTACAGATTGTCTTTCCAATTAACTTTAGCGAGAAGAATTAACTGTAATGTGAGACACTGGCGCATCAACAGCTAGAAGAAATCAACCATTGCCGGGAACTCTGTCCTTAGGGACTGCAAGGTCAGCAGCTGTTGTGATGGACTAAGCTTACGGAATCTACAGCATGCAGTTTTTTAATCTTTACTCGCAACTATTGTGCTTGCAAGTAAAAAACAGTGGTTAAAAAGGATGATGATATAAATGAGCAACTTTGTGGTAATGCACTGACTCATCTCCACAGGCATGTATACACATTGATGTGGTTTGTGAAGTGAGAGTGACTGCCAAAAACCTCAACACAATTAGGCACAGCATGGACACAGCTTAACCAACACTGTATAATCTATTTCATAAACGATCCTGAAGCATGATACAACCTGGAAATTCAGATTTACGATCAAAGAGTATCAGAGTATGATTTTTTTCCCCCTCTTGCTGTTGTTTTTTGTAAATATTACCTGACAGTTATGACATACATGGTGGAATTGACTTTATCTGTACTTTTCTGAATATATTTTATGGTCCATAATTTAACATTAACATACAGTATTAGTAAGGTTCACTGTTTATTTATTTATTAAGAATACAAAGTTTTTCATAATTTCTAGATATTTATGTTCTGAACTGGATCTGGAAATTTAAAGTTAAGTTACCTTGACATTTTTAAACATACTAATTTACTTAAGGATATTCATAAAATATTAATCAATTGCATTAAAACCTATAAAGTTTTAGAGTATATTTAAATTAATTTAATTTAATTGATTAATTTCACTTAGTAATTCTAAGTAGTATATGCCGTTGTACAAACTCACAAATGTTGTAAATTCTCCATAATCATTGGAAATGAAAAAACGGTATATTTGCCATAATAAAGACACAACTAATCTACTTTAGTTTTGTAATTTCATAAAGCTCAATTACAGTGAGAACAGTGATACACGTATGACAACTTTTCTAGTGTGATCCCTTTCCTCTTAGCTTGTTGAAATTGTTATGATTAATTTGTGTCCTTATCTCCAAAAAGTCCAGACAATATTTAAATAACAGTGAATAGGCTACAATTTAAATAACTGTTGTTTTTTAACGTAAGACAATACATTACATAAGTGACAGTACTTCCACTGTAGTAGGAAATTGTAGTCAACTACTGCATCAGAAGTGGTTTCAGTCTGAGGAATCCCGGGTGCTACGCTGAGGAGGAAACTCTCACCATATATGGTCAATGACGTCATGGCACGTGGTTTGATTCGTGAGAGGTTCCAGACGACAGTATTTCCCGTAAGTGCAGAGGGGCGTGGTGAACCTATAGTGCCGCTTTAAGAGTTTACAACTTCACAATCATTCCCAGTCGTTGGCTTCTAGATGTATGACTAACAACAAGAGGCTGCACTGAAAGTTGTTTTTGGAAGTTTTAAGGCGATTTGGAAAAAAAGCCACGCGATATTTCCTTCCTTGTCCCCCCTTGAAGACGCACCCGTTTGGACTCTACCGATTTACCGCAATAAGGTGGGTTTACCCAGAGTTTTGAATTGACACAACTGATTCAACCCGAAAGTACCGTTTTGGAAGGATTTATAACCACAGCCGGATCACATTTTACTTTAATTTAAAGGATGTATCGAAACTTTGGGAGAGGCAACCCGATGTACACAGGCAGCGTCTCTGCGTCAAACTCCCTGGGAACTCCCAATACTACAACTACACAACAGGAGCAGGTAGGTGTACCTTAATTAAAATAAGTGTGCTACAAATTATCTCCAGAGAGTTAGGGGGCCAAACATAATCTAAACTAAACTGAAAGAGTAAAACTCAAAGTTTTAAAAAGTTGAGGATTTCAAGCTTCAATAAAGTACTACTGTTAAACATATCATTTGTAACTTGTGTGTAGTTATACACGTTGGTTGTCATTCTGTAGATGTATGTAACCATGATAGGCTTGATCATCAGTTATGTTTTACATTCATTATTTTCCATTTAGACTTCAGAAACCATGTGTTTTGTTATTGAATACATGCTGTTACTTCCACTAACTTTATCTAATCAATGTTTTCAATCTATTTTTCCAGAAGTTTACAATGGCTGGCAGCAGTCAGTTTGTACCAAGCCTTAATGCCATCACAACCAACCAGGACCTCCAGTGGTTGGTCCAGCCCTCCCTCATGCATCCTCCGGGCCCTTCCCGATCTCCAGTACCCCCCTATCCAACCCTCTCAGGGGCACGGACTCTGGGTCCACCACCTTCCCATCTTCTCAGACCAGGAGTCATAAGAGCAGCAACAAACACTACTATTTCAACAAGGCGCAGGAACGATGACCATGTAAGAAAATAAATCAGAGATTCTGAAACTTTACAAATATATATACACAGATTTAGACACTGGTAAGTGTGGATTTATTGTGTGTCAGCCAGAAAGCAAAATTATAAAAAGTTATCTTCTGAGGCATATTTGCCTTGCTGGGGATTCAGATAGTGAAGGGTGGACAGGAGCTCAATCATTTCGTAACTAGTGTGTAATATCCTGTAATGCTCTCTGAGTCATTTCCTTTAGATTTACATATCAAGTGAAATCCATTTAGAAATGGGGGATGGACAATCTAAGACAATGTCGATTTTTTATTGAATACATTATCTAAATAAGTTTTGAAAAGGAAAATATTCTCACCAGAGTCCGACACACGCTGTTTATGTTCTTTGATGGTGTTTGCGTTGAGTCTTTGTTGACTCAGTGAAATGATCACCTGCGACACACTGTTTGCAAAGCAGAGCAATGTTATGTTCAAGAACACAATATCAGAGATGTTGAAGTGACCCAGTTCAACGCAACTTTGACCTTAAAAACCATCAGCATTTTCGGCACCACCACAAGTTTTTGGTTTCATCAGACACACGTTGGCACACATCCCGTTGTAATTTCATTATACAGGAAGTGGACTGTCATGTGACTCACAGGGGCAAGTCATGTTATGTGACTCACACCTGAGTCACCGCTGGAGTCTGAGTGTGAGTCATCACCCTCAAAGGGCGGGAAATATTTGATCAACAGCAATTATTCAGCAGGGTGCTGGATGAAGTCAGAGTTAGTTACAAAGGCACAAAAGCTCAGACATTTCAAGATCATTCAGCCACCATGATTGTGATGACTCAGTGCACACACATGGTGGTAGTATTTCACATGTGACATGTAGTCTAGGGTGGCGCCCCATATTGTCTCTCTGTACATTTAAGAGTTTTTTACTCAAAGCAAGGTTTCACAATCCAACTTTAGACCGTCATATCTGTTTAGAGTTTGACTCTCTGCGCCAGGCTAACTTATTTTATGTATTTTAATCTCCCCTTTCTCATCAAAGTTATCTCAGGAAGAGATGCAGAGACGTAGAATACGAAGGGAGAGGAATAAATTGGCTGCAGCAAAATGTCGCAATCGCCGTCGGGAGCTGACAGACACACTGCAAAGTGTAAGTGAACATTGTACAAATACAAAAGATTAATGATTGAAATACAAGACATTGGCATCAACAAGAGATGAGGGACTTAACACATATGTCTGTCTCTCTCTCTGCTTTCCACTGGTGTAGGAGACTGACCTGCTGGAGGATGAAAAGTCCAAATTACAGAAGGAAATAGCTGAATTACAAAAGCAGAGAGACAGGCTTGAGCTGGTCCTGGAGGCTCACCGTCCCATTTGTAAAATTGAGGACTCGGATTCAGATTCTGACCCAATCCCATCAACTTCCTCTTTGGGAGGCATCAAACTAGAGCCACGGGAGTTTAGCAGACCCGGACCCTCGACCAAACTGCCACCAAAGATGGAGAAGCCCAAACCAAAGATAACCATCCCCACCAAGCATGTGAAGTTGTCTGCCTCTACCACTGAATCCGATTCTCTCCACACCCCGGTTCTCACATCTACTCCCTCTCTCCTACCCTTCACAGCTGGTATGGTATTCACCTATCCCTCTGCCTCTTTAGACACTAGCGCCTCCATCACGTCCCATGCTACATTACACCAGGGAAACAACCACCAGTCTCAAGTCCCACAGCACTGTGGGATAGCTCATCGCCGCAGCAGCAGCAGTGGAGACCAATCGGATCACTCCCTGCACTCCCCGACCATCCTCACTCTGTGATTTACTGCTATCTCGTCCTGGCAAAACACTAATGTTAATTTCATCATGTGTGAAGAGGGAAATGAAAATGATAATTCAGCAGGATAAGAATGTTACTCTCTTTCAAGTATTGATATAAATATAAAGTCTTTATATTTCTAATTTTAAAAGATAGATAGAATGAGTTTGTTGGAGTTTCAAAACAAAGCATTGCACGCAGTGTTAAAGAATAATACAACTGTGATAACTATCTAATAATATATTAATAACGATAACTCAGTATAATATTGCATTTAACAACTTTTTACATTGTTACGTTATTATTACGTAACATTTGATGTACTTCCTCACCAAGGAAAATAGAGTACTTATAAGTAAATGGTCCTTATTTTTGTATGAATTTTTGTATGAAACCTAATATTGTCTATGCAAATATTTAACCACTAAGGCTGGGCCATAGGAGGTAATATAGATTGTATTACCACATATTTATTCTTGAGTATAATATATTTTTGCTAATGTTTTTATTGTATCTGACAGATGAACTGTTTTGGAGGGCAGTGCCTTACTTTAATCTCTTGTTAAAACGGTACTGCTAGACAATAAAGAGTAAATAACTTGTTCATGACTGTGGGAAATTTGTGGTGGTGTAATATTATTATTATTGTAAAAATTAAACACCAGGATATGATTAAACTTAACTGCATCTCAAAATCAACACATTCAACGCATTGAAAATGCTGTTGGACTGACAGGAGTGTTTGATTAGTCAACTGACAGAAGATTAATCTGCGGATATTTTGAGAATAATCAAGAAAAAATGAGAGGTGAATATTTTTCAGGTGGCAGTTTATCCAGTGTGAGGATGTGCTGCAGTGTTTTATATCATTGGTGTTGGTCGAAAGAAAAGACATAACCTTTGACCTAATTATAATGGCCATATTTCTCTCTCCTTTCTTACATTTGAGATAAAATGACTAATTGAGATAATTATATTAAATGAAAAAATTATCCCAACCCTTTTACTGACGCTTGTTAGAAGTGATTATACTGACATCAATGACTGCTCTATGCCCCTCAACCATGAACACTGTGTTCTCTGTTTCTCCATTTCCAAAAAATGAAACGAATCTCCTGCTAATACATAGATGGCTCAGAGGGAATTGGGTTGCTCTGCTAAAATGGGGTTGGAGAAAGAAATAGAGATGAGATGAGAGTCAGATTGAGAGGTCTAGAGCATGATGGAGAAAAAAAATCGGTGTGATTGCTGCTGTCAAAGGACGTCTGTGCATCGCTAAGTGGTTAAAAGCATTACTGCCCTCTTCAGCTTTCCGGACTGGGATCCAAAAATAAAACTGATGAACATCCATAAAGTCAGACTGTGTGACATGACAGGAGGATAAATCATTTGGTTGGTTTTGACACGAAGGTCAAAACAACAAGTGCAGAAATCATTCATTCTGTGTCATGTAAACGTGTAAATGTTTGTTTCTGCAAAGTCAAACACACAAAGAAAGGTCAGAACAGCACAAAGTGTCATACCCACTGTATTTAAAGCTCTTCAATGCACTACGAGCATAGCCCACCAATAAACAGCTAACAACAAAATAAATCTTTTCTAATCCATGTGCATTATCTATGATTTAAACTGAAATCGGTTAGTAGCCTAATGCTAGTTAATACAGATAAATCAAGATAAAGAAGGGTCAAAGTTAATGTAACGGGGTAAATACAAAGCATGAGTTACAGAAGACAAAGCTGACCGTCGTCAACTTAAACAAACTGTGATATGCTAATTAACATCAAGAACAATGTAAGAAAAATGTAATACAAGTGAATTTCAACAGCTTTGTTTGAATAGAATATAAATCATTAACACTTGTAGACCTTCCAGTTTGATACAAAGAGTTTCCAGTTGGATTTTTAAAAAAGTGACAGAACTTGTTCAGTTCAGCTCTGAGTGAGGTCCAAGGACATCTACCATGTCTCATCCCAAACCCTAACATGTGTGCTGGCTTTATACTCCGGCTCTAGCACATGTACATTATGCACAGCGGCCCCACCCACAGTAAACCTGAAGGGCCCACATCAGACTGGATAACAGGCCTGTACAAGTTGTGACAATCATCATGCACATATGGCACTCCAATCCTGTCCTGAGGAAGAGAGTGCATAAAATAGTACACATTATTGGGCATCTAGCAAAAGCAATTATCAAATAGTTTCATTTTTTTCTTTTATCACAACTCATCTATTTCAGTGCTATTGGAATTCAGTGGACTAAATATGGCTCAAAACTGGATTGAAATGAATCTTTAGATGTGATTTAAAGATCCATGATAACACTGTCCAGTGCAATAGAAAAAAGGCTTCTACCAGTGTAGGCTAGTCCAGTGCATGAGATAATTTTTTTTATGCGACCCATTCTTTTGGTCCCATTTCTTTTTTCAACAGACCATTGAAAAAGGAGTTTCCCAAAAACAGAGGACTCATTAGAAAACAAATACTGTAAAATGTGGATACATTATCATCTGGCAAACATCTATTAAATGTCTTTGTAAAGTCCTGAAAATGTCAATAGTGGTAGATTCTTTGTCAAGTCTAAACCTGGTGGCACACAACTATTTGCAGCATTCAGAAGGCCCTGATGCTTTTGCACCAAATTGATTTGTATAGTCTGACAAAGCTTCTGTATCTCCATTCTGTCCATCACATCACCCCTAGTCTACAGATTCCGTATTTGAGTGGGTGAAGCCCTGACTGCTGACATAAACCGGCCATCAGTCATCAGGTGAGCACACCAGATGGAGCTGGTCTGGGCTTCCCACGCTGCCTGTGCTTGAGCTTCCGTCCCCAAGGTCCCGGGCCACCATACAGGGAAGGTTGAGCTCGGTGGACCCTCCGGGGCTGGAGTCACTCCTACTGACACACTCCTCCTCCAGGACCAGACACAGCTCCTTTAGGTCCAAATTCTCCTTCACCAGTCCGTCCTGCATGCGCTCCAGGTCGGCGAGCTTTTTCAAGTAACCGCCCAGGTCCTCCCTCATCACTTTAGCAGCGTGATGCCCGAAAAGCTGCCATTCCCTGGCCAGCTTCTTCACTTTGAGTCGGTCGTCGTCAAGGAAGCAGCACAGGTCCCGCAGCTCCACGTTTTCCTCCTGCAGGCGCTGATTGATGACTTTCAGTTCCCTGATTTCGTGGAGATGTCCCTGCAGCTGTTTATTTACCTCTTTTATCAGCCGTCCTCGCTGGATGAGTGCTGATATTTTCTCCGACTCCTCTTTACGCAGCCGGCTCACCAGCTCCTCTTTGGAGCACGCCAGCAAATCCTCGTCAGACATCTTTGACAGCTCTCTATTTATTATCTCACCGTCGCTACCCATTTTTTTATATTTAAAAAAACCTACACCTAGAAGGTACCTGAGAATGAATTAAAAGCGCTGGTGTAGCTGGGTCCTTCACTGCTTAACACAGAGCCATCACATCCTCATCCTCTTGCTCGGCATACAGTGTTTTCCAGATGTCAGCCTATGCAATCACTACAGAACTGGAGGCCAAATCATGGCACATACATGTGATTTTCGTTGTTTTAGATGGCTTTCTCCAAGGCGCTGTGACTTACGCCCTAATTTGTGCTGAACCTAGTTCTCCGTAGATGATAATGAGGTCATGTAGCGCCGCGAACTAACATTAATGTCAATCTGTCATCTTCTCAACGGCAGACTGTGTTCTCAAAAGGCCTCCAGGAATACAACTGTCCTTATTTTACCTCCTCTCTCAGTATCTGACGGCAACGGCCGCCCCGTGGGCTCTTCGTCGGCCTTTATGTACAAAGAACCGGTCGATCCACGGAGGCTTAATCCAGCAGCCTTGTCGGATGCACACCCTGCAGATGTTGTATTTTTCACGTCGCTGGCATCGTCTCACCAGGCTGTGATCCGCTCGCCTCGGCTGAATGAACTCCGTTCCCCGGTGTCGATGAGTCCGTACGGTGCAGCGGCTTTCTGCCCCAATTCTTTACAAACGACTAATCTTTAGATAAAAACAAACAAACAAAACTAATTAAAATCCAATCTCGCATTTTATCCGCTCAAAATAAGTGCATCATCGCTGTTCATCCTCTGGGGCTGGTCTGTTACCACAACAATGTCCGCCTCCGCCACTTTCACGGCTGTGACTCCACCAAGCCGCGAGCTGCTCGTGAAGCTGGAGTATTACCGGAAACAGTCGTTGGCGCCTTCAAAATAAATGCATCAAACTTGTTACATATTTTAATGAAAATAGTGAGAATGCATTCTATTTCACTACAATGTAGATTTCGTACTCATCACCGTTGTTACTTTTATTTTAAGGTGTCTGAGTCTAGTTTGAATGCAATCATGTTCCTCAACAACATTCCTGTTATTTTGAATGCTTTTCCCCCGGAAGTTTCACTTTTTGCGATGACTGCTGTTTTGACACGTCGGTTAGACAGCGATCGGTGGTTTCCTCTGAGGCTCTTTGCATACCATATGCCTATGGCATAGTGAATGCTAACATAGAATCGAACAGCTCCGTGACGCTGGCCGTCTGAGCTATGAAAATCATCCAGATGTGAGGGGGAAGATCTGCTGCATGTGCTCTCAGAGGAACTTGTGCGCCCACATTTGGATTTAACTTTGACCATTATCATGCCATAAATCCAAAACAACATGGATATGCACACGTCTTGGAGGAAATGAGTAGGAAAGGTCTGGGCCTCTTGGGTTATCTGATCAGCTTGGTCTCATAATCCTCAAAAATGAAAGACTATGACCAGATCTTAGCTCTGCCCAAACCTTTGCAAACCATAGAAAGCACATCAATAGGCCCTTCATGCCTTTAAAGTTCACTAAAAATAAAGATGTACAGTACAGTGCAGATGTATCATGAGTGACTTCTGGTTACTCTTTTCTTTTCAAAGAACATTGGCAGAAAGTGTGACTGCAGGCTTTTTTCCATGGGTTTATGCTGAGGCATTCAGCCACATCCTTCCGCCCTCTGTCCCACCTCCATTGTTTAGCTGAGGCCATAACAATGTAGGGTGTTAGCCATGCAAGAGGGAGCTGGGGATGGAATCAGGGTGTCATGTGGGGTTAGAAGTGAGAGTGTTGATTTGCAGCGAGAGATCCGACAAAAAAGACATGTTGACTGAGTCATTTTCCCTTATGTTGTGATTTTGAAGGACACATGCAGAAACACCAAAAGGGAGGGCGAGGAGAGGATTTGCAGGGATTTATTTAGATTAATCGCCGGAGGAAAAGAGAGCAGATTGTGAACACGCAGCAAGCACGGCACGGGCCTTGTGCTCACACAGATCTCGGCTCGAACACATTTTAAAATAACTTAAGAGCACAAATGGAAGGGCAGAAATGGGCTACTGCCTGGCTGACAGATGTACATTATCCTTCATATAGTTTGATTTTCTTCTGGCCATTGATGGCTTTCTTACTTAAAATGAATGGTTGCCAACAGGATTAAACACAGGCCAACTTTGTGGTTCAGAGCAGTAGACAGGTCGTTATGGGTTCTGGGTAAACACATGTTGTCATATTGCTAGGAATGGCAAGACACCCTCAGCTTTAGGTTTGGGTTTAGAAGTGGGACGATGAACAAAGGGGAATGAAACAAAACATAGCATCATGATTAAAGTGGTTGTCATCCTTTAAGTGGTGTTATGACAAATTATCCCTCAAATACACCAAATTCAAATCAATTTAATTTCGTAGAAACCAACAAAACGCTGTCCATTCCTGTTTTCATCAGTGATTAATGTCTAATTATTAAATTGTCTACACACCACCTTTTTCTTCTGCAGCCATATATTACTTGGTTCGAAAAACAGTGTGTCTTTGTATTTTAACCTTAAGGACAAAGACAAAATAATGGCCTATTTTTATTATGACGCATAATTTAGGAGCGTTATCATATCGGGATTGTGACACATTTTAACTCCGAAGGATGAGCCGTGTAGTCTGCTTGCCTCTAAGGCAAAGCAGACGTCAAGCACTGGTTCGAGTGCTTAGAGTCTAAGCTGTGACTGAAGCACTCGAACCAGCTGAACAGTCGGCAACAATCGAACGCACAGAATCGTCTCTGTGTTCGAATTGGGACGTTCGGTTTTACAATGTAGCCAATCAAAGAGAACATAAAGCGGAAAAGAACGTAGATAATAAGATTGTGGAAGCCGTACAGATAGTAGATCATTACGAAGCTCTGACAAAGGAACTACCAAAGACTGACAAAAAACGGAGTAAAAATGACTCTACCACTAAGATAGTTTCAAAATAAAGGCATCATTTCTCCAAATGGGTTAAATTACAAAAAGCTCAAATTGAAAACACACAACCCATGCATTAGGATCATCAGGCTCCACATCACCAACATCCACATCCATGTGCTCGGATGTGGATTTTGGTAGGATATTAACTATAAACTACTGTATGCGAGAACACTTCCTCTGATCTGCACTGTAACAATATCTTACAATTTACATATAAGATATATTGCCACCTAAAATTAAGATTACAACATAACACATTCAATAACAAAAGGCGAGTCAATTTGTTTGGAGAAGATGTCATAAAATAGACATTTACATCAACACGTTTCCGGTGCCGTTAAGAAACCGGAAGTCCGTTTAGCACAACTGCGGTTGTTGACACCGAGCATCCATAGCAATACATTACGCTGCCATTTGGTAGACGATCGTGTTTCAAACCACGTGCGCTAACGTTCATTTTATCTCAGTTGATCGTGTTGTTGTCTGGTTGCCGGTTAAGTCTCCGCTGAAGCTGCTCGCATAGCTCGGAGAAAAAGCCAGCCTTTAATGGAGGGAGTTTGCTAGGCGGCCATGGCAAGAGGGTTTAAGTTCAGCCAATATAATTTCACCGGTTACTTTACTTTTCAGCTTTGATTGCAGTTCGGTGCTTGAAACGGGTCGGGGCAACACTCATACCAAGGTATAGTGTGTGTTTGGTACTTCAAGCGTCGTTGAGATAATCCGACAGCTGATTGATGATGGCTAACGTTACTGATGCTAAACTAAACATCTCCTGACCCACTTGCTTTTACTTTTCTACCACCACGCAGATGACAATGGAGCTGGATGTGTTCGTGGGTAACACCACCATCATGGACGAGGAGGTGTACCAGCTCTGGTTGGATGGATACACGGGTATGAGTCAGATTTGTGGTTCTCCAGATCACAATGTACTCCAGCAGACTGTCAACATACTGATGAGTAGATGTGCTTCTACATAGTCCTGGTTTGTTGGAGTTATCTTACAAAGATGCACACAATGAGGGTTTTATTGTATTATCACTGATCGTATAATACAAATGCAGTGGTTCCAAATCTGGTGGTCAGGACCAGCCAAGGGGTCAAAAGAATCATCGGAGGGGTCGTAAATTGAATAAACTAAAGATTAGAAACCGCTAATGTGCTAAAGGTTTGACAAGATTGGAAAACACATCACGAAAGCTACAATAAGCTGCACACATATTGCAACATTTATATATATCCACATCCTGCACATTAGAAGAAACCCATGTAAAGTGTATAGTGCTGCTGTTTATTCACACCAGCAGCTTTGTTAGTACAGGTTATTACACATAACCACAGCCACGAATGGATCACCAAGCTTGTCTGATTTATCCAACAGTGAACGATGCAGTGAAGGTACGAATGGATGGAGGAGTGATGGAGGAGTGTGAGGCGAGTGCAGATGTTCTGCTGAGTGACACCATGGACCAGTACAGGACTTTCCAGATGTGTGAGCGTCTGCTGCACAGTCCATCCAAACTAGGCAACCAGCTACTGTTCCAGATCCCACCTCATCGACAAGCCATGCTCATAGAGAGGTGCAGTAATGATGCTCTAATGTTGACACCTTACATTTTATGATGTGTTTGCAGTATCTGAGTGTATATGACACATCTTATCGTCAACATTTAATCAAGATGTATGTCATTTTCCATCTTTGAAATAGGCCCCTTCCTTGAACTAGCTTATTCCTCTCTCAAGGCAGATATTACAACAACATGTATTTTTGATTAAACACCACTACTTTATTCTTGTTTGCTGACATAATAAATGAGAATACATTCTGGCAATTATATTTCCATGTTTAGATATTACACCTTCGATGATGCATTTGTCCGTGAGGTGCTGGGAAAGAAACTCTCCAAAGGAACCAAGAAAGACTTGGATGATATTGGAGCCAAGACAGGTGTGACACTGAAGAGCTGCAGACGACAGGTAAGAGCAACACCACAAAGACTGTTTGTCTGTGTTTTCAGTTTTTAAATAATTACTACTCACTATTTATCAGAGGAGTCTTCAGCAGTTAAAACAAGTATTGATATATTTTTCTTGTGAAACCACCTTTTGTGCTTCATGGTCCAACTATGAATTTCAGTTATTTGTCATTTAAAATGTGTTTTTAAATGTTAGTGACAAGCTGAATTCTTGACCCTTCTAATATTTTAGATTAACATCTTTCATTGTCTGAAGTATATACTTTGTGCAGATTTTATACATGTGGTCATGTTGTTGTACATTTAGTAACTATCATGCATCATTTGTTTAATTTCAGTTTGACAACTTCAAACGTGTTTTTAAAGTTGTGGAAGAGCTGAAGGGACCCCTGGTGGAGAACATCCGTCACCACTTTCTGCTTTCTGACAAGCTTGCGAGGTAATCCGTGTGAAGAGCAGCGCTCACACCTCCCTGACTGCCTCTGTGTTGTTGTAGTTATGAGGAATTACTACATGGGTTTATATTTTTAGCTGACTCTAACAAAACCTCTTCTGTGAAGGCTAGTATTCAGGGTTATTTAAACTAGTGAAAACATCAAAGTTCTGTCTATGTATATATTTGTTAGCCTCTATAATACCTCTTTTGCTTATTTCAGGGATTATGCTGCCATTGTTTTCTTTGCCAACAATCGCTTTGAGACGGGGAAAAGAAAGCTGCAATATCTCACATTCCAGGACTTTGCTTTCTGTGCTGGGCAGCTTATCAGCAACTGGACTGTTGGGGCTGTTGGTGAGCCATCAGTCTTGTTTCCTTCATTCGTTTGCTGCCACTTTTATCTGAGATATGAAAGACATTTTATTCAGTTATGTAACAAATAAATTAATGTAACTATCTAAATGTGTCTTAGTTTGAGGTTTACAGATTGATACAACATTTAAAGTAAATCCAACAAAAATAGAAAAAAAACATTTTAAAACTGAGACTAAATATATAGAGGACTTTAAAGACATGTCTCACGTAAGAACAATAGGTATGCTGTCAATGTTGGCTATTACGAATAAGGAACATTTAGAGCAGTGCCTCTGTCAGTGAGGCCAGCTGACCACCAGAGGTCCTTCAGGTTTTGCAGATGCTATTACAGTGAAGATGAAATTAAAATGTGTAAAGTGAACAATGTTAATTGGGAACCAGTCTGGTAATAATTGTCAGAAAAAGGAATAAGCAGTGATGATAGTTGAAAGAAAAACCCCTCTTTTGAACATATTTGACAGTGTCTGACTTTGTAGATAACATGGTGGAAGACATGGACGTGGATCTCGATAAAGAGTTTTTACAAGAGCTGAAAGAACTTAAGGTTTTAATCACAGACAAAGATCTGCTGGATCAACACAAAAGGTAACAGAAACATGAAGAAAAATCAAAACGTTTTTTTCCTTTTTTTGAATTTTGAATGGGCATTTAATTAGACTTTTATACACACTTATTATTACACACGTATTGGCAATTTCTCTTTTTCCTTTCGCCCCTCTCTTTTTAGTTTGGTCTGTACAGCTCTCAGAGGAAAGACTAAAGCTTTTAATGAGATGGAGACTAATTTTAAGGTGAGAGAAATACCAACCTCAGAATATCGGAAATGTAACCAGTCAGTAACTTCTACAGTGAAAGGAAATAATAGTTTTTCAATTCAATTATTTTCTTGTAGAATCTATCCAGAGGCCTTGTCAACATTGCCGCAAAGTTAACCAACACAAAGGATGTCAGAGATTTCTTCATTGATCTTGTGGAGAAGGTGTGTCCTTCTACAAAATGTATTTTTTATCTTTATGTGTTTGACGCAAAGACAGATCATTCAACTCGTATTTCTGAGTCCAGTCTTGAAGTCTGCCTTGGAGACTGTGTGATGTAACATCTCCTCCCCTCTTTTTTTCTCCCCCAGTTTATTGAGCCGTGTCGTTCCGACCGATGGACAGCTGCGGACATTAGACTCTACCTTACTCACTACAACAACTCTGCACACATACTTGACACATTCAAGTGAGTTCATGTGCTTTTATTCTGTAAAGCGTATTAACCTTGCCTGGACTATTAATTCCTCAGGGGCTGAAAAATACAGCCATCATTTTGTAAAGCTCTTTGAGAAAACTAATCAATAACCAAATAATATATGTACTTTGACACTCATCAAAGCTTCTCAAGCATAAAGTTGTGTTTTAAATCCTCTCTAATATTAACGTCTCAGCTTCACCAGTGGGTGTCACCCTATTTCGCCCCTGATTTCTCAAACTGTAGTTACCTTGTTTCTCATGCAAACACTCTGGAATGTAGTTAAGGGTTTACACAGCCCTGCACCACTACATGTTTAACAAAGAGATATTCATAAAAAGAAACAGAAAACCCACCCCCCACATATTACACTGAGTGGACAAAGATTGCCTCATTCATTTACTCTCACAGATTTCACAATTACAGTTTGTCATGAGTCTTGCATTACTCTTAGCTCTATTTACTTACAGTTTGCTCTCTTTCTGTCTCTCTGCTTTTTGCCCCTCAGACATCAGGTTGTGTGGGACAGATACATGGGCGTTGTCAAAAGCTGTATCTTCAAAATGTATCACGACTGAAGCAGTTTCTTCGCAGCTCACCCCTCATTTCTCGACGCTTCTCCCTCTTTGGTTTTCTGCCCCCCCCCCTACAAAGCCATTATCTTAACCCTTCGGTTTGTTTCGTTTAGTCAGCGGTGATTAATTAAGCCCCATTATTGCACCTATAACGTCTGTGCAGTGTCTGTACATTTTGTTTGTAAATAAAATGAACATATTTACATCAAAATGTCACTGTTTTGTGTTGTCATTTTATCTGCGGTGTTATATGGTGGAGTTGTTATCTTTAACCCATTCCAGGGACAAGGTTTACTGAAAAACTGTAAATCATAACACAAAAGTGAAGAGGGCAGATTGGTAAAGCCCTGCTCCGTCAATCTAAACTGTATTAGTGTTTTAGAATTTAATATGGCCAGCAGACCGCATGTGTCATGTACCAAGACCTCTTCCAGTGTGTGTGGTCATGGGAATAAGGGACCAGCCAGGGGGGCACAGTTGGTCCAGGTAGGGGGTTGTCAGTGTGACTTAACAGCATCTCCCATAATGACAGCTGCCATCTCTGCCACCACCCAGAAAGAAAGGACAGATAAACAATCTTGGGCTAAGTAAAGGTTATTTTGAACCAAAGGTTTACTGAGAAAAAAAATAAAAACACGAGGAGAAAGAAAAGTATTGCTCCTACAATGTTAAAAAGTAGCACGAATGTGCACTCTAAAACTATAAAGATTAGTATCTCTATGAAAGAATATTAGCTATAAACTTTAATGCATGCAGTCATTTTGTAATGGGCTTGACTTTAAGGAGTCAGACTCAAATTTATAAAAAGTGGATTAAGCAACATCCCAACGCAAAGCAAAGCAGACAAAATACGACTGAATGCAGTAATGGATTAGTCATGTACAAGCAGAGTACCAGCAAAGCTGGTCAAGAATAATGATAGTATTTTATTTTCTCCATTTCATCCCATAAAGCGTCTCCAGTTTATTCTGAGAAAAAAGCTGACAAATTTTCCGAATAAGTCTCCACTTTGTTTCTCTTCCACTCTCTAATTTTTGTCCACATTCCATTAACTTCTCTCTCCACGGCTATAAATATCCTGCATGTCAGATTGGACGAGAGCGAAGGCCTTAGTCGCTTTATGGAAAAAAAAAAAAAAAGAGTAAAAGATGGGGGAGGTAAGTATAGATAGATGGGGGGTAAATGGGGAAAAGGAGGGAAGAAAGGGTGGGAGAGCTTGGGGCTTTTGCGGGGGTTTAGTTTAAATGAAACCAGGTGTGTTGTGGGACCAGTAAGAGGGGGCATTGGGTAAGAAGATGGGGGGGCAAGTGTGTGAATCTGTAAGTTGTTGTTCGGCCTGAGATTTGGACAGATTTGGAATTTTGGTATTCGGGCCGCAGACCAGGAATTTGCATCCTGGGGGGTCAGGGAGAGGGGGTTTGGAGAGTGGAAGATGGCAGTGCAGGGGGCCAGAGGGGGGAGGAGGTGGGGGGTAAGAATGGGCTGTCCCTCTCTCCTCTCCTCTCCTTCTCTTGCTCTCTCTCTCTCCCTCCCTTTGCATGTGTTCAGCTGCTCCAGCTGTCGGTCTCCCCACTCACTCTCTCAGGGTCAGACAGGCAGGAGTTTAAGGGACCACTTCTTTGCGCCAACTCAGCCGGGACGACCGCAGCCAGCAGAACGACACACCGGTCAGAAGGAGAAGACCCATCCGAAAAAGAATAATTTGTGAGTTTCCTTTTCTTTAATGTGTGACACCCATGTTTGAAGATATTTGTATGAAAAAGAGAACCTTTGGATGACTGATCATGTTTGTGAGAGTTTTCAGAAACCTTCTTTTCTGGTACAGGCCATACACGTCAGTGGAGTTGCACCACTGCTCTGCTCTCGGCTCTGCTCTCCCAGCTTTATATTGCTGCTTACAAAAGCCAAGATAATGTAGCTCCCAGTCTGAGTAGTTTGCTTCTTGGCACTGCGTTTCAGAGACTGTAATAGGGGGATGGACAGGAAGAGAGGTAATGAGTCACAGGCCATGTATTATCACACAGTATGTTACAAAAGTTCTTCCATCTCATCCCTCTTGTATAACATTTGAAGTCAGTGTCACAACCTCAGTTTAGTCACTCCGGTTCAAATTTCCAGGAAACCAGCAGCTTCTTTTGAACAAAAAGAAGAAACAGGTGGCAGCTACAGGAACATACACACACAAAACACTCTGGCTAACATCACAGACAGCATAGGATGCTGCCTCACTACTATTTGACAGTGCATTTTATCACTGTTTATACTGTATGCTCCTAATAGCTAACACGTGACGGCCCCAGCGTCACTGTAATGACTCAGTGGGATTGTAAAGACAACAGGAAGCATAGTTCCCCTGAGAACAGCCCATCATCTCGTGCCACATTGTATGCATCCACTAATACATCACAGCTCTTTAACCCCCCGTTACATAGGCAAACAGAGCAGTATCACCACTGGGAGAACAAAACCGCAACAAAGGGATTTATTACAGTTACAGTGTGTGAATTTCTCCTGCAGGCCACTCTACATCCCTGACTGTGGAGTTTTCCAGGAGGTGTGTGTGTGTGTGTGTGTGTGTGTGTGTGTGTGTGTGTGTGTGTGTGTGTGTGTGTGTGTGTGATAGTGACCCCCTGGTTGTGGATTTGCCGGTTCACTGCCACAGAGTTTTACCCCGCTGGGCCACCATGTTCTCAGGCTGCTCCACGCACAACCGAGCAGAACAACACAAAGTTAGCTATGTATACACTACAACACATGACCATCCTGCAGTTTACAGTGTGTGTGTGTGGTCCAACTGTGTTTTTCTTGGTCCCCATATGATCACTTTTATAAGCCGCCTGACATCATGTAAAATGTTGCTGACTGTGTGAATTTAGAAATGGGTCAGCCTGCTGTTCCTGAGGCCTGGGTTAGCCCAACATGATAATTATATTAGAAGTATTGTTGATGCTGTACATAACAGGTGTCAGAGCGTTCTACCAGGGCAACAACTTTTTTTTATTACCAATTAATCTGCTGACTAGTTTTTATATTAAATGTTCCACCAAGTAAATGTAAAAATTAAAACAAATGCCCATCAAAAGTTCACAGAGTCCAAGGCAATGTCTTGTTTTGTCTGACCAGCAGACCAAACCAACAGAAACAATTAAAACCTTTTTTGTAGTGAAGCGGTTTCACAGACAACCTGTTTCTCTCTACGTCAAAAAACCCAGACGATGAATTCGTTATGGTCACATTCTCTGACATCCACCTACACGATGAGAGGGTTAGGGAGCAGTGGCTGGAGGTTTTGGCACTAGTTATCCTCTTATGTGAACCATGGGGGGTTTCCCAGAACCTGATACTCTGGGAACCACTGCCGTGGCAGGGCATCCCAGCTGGGAACTGGCGCCCACATCCTTGCCACGGGCATTCCAGAGGTCCACCGCCACTTGGTCTCCAGCGGCATCAGGGATACACCCATGCATCCCTGCTGCCCACTCTCAGTAGCCAGTGAGTGTCTGGACCCCGGACAGATGGTCAGTTTTGTTTTGGGGTGGTTTTGGGTCACATTCTTGCTGGTTGTAAATGTCCGATGGTCCAACTCAGAGAGGTCACGTATTGCGGCCGCCTGATTGCACCGTGGTATGTGTTACCGTCTGTGCTTATAGGGTATGGGCATGTTTGGCTGCTTTTAACCATGCAAAGGTTCACGAATGGCCTGTGATGTCATCCATCAAGTATTTGAGTGTGTCCACGTCACCCTGCGGCCTTCTGTTTGTCTCAACATGAAATACAACAATAAGCCATGCCTGCAGATGTGGCCTCCTGAGTTTACATCAGAGCATGTGCCTGTGCACGTAGGCAGGCAGTGATTATAACTTTCCTGTCATGTATTTTAACTGGAGCTCACTGGCTCTGCAAACAGCGCTCTCTCAGAATGTTTTTCGTTCCTTCAATTAGCCTGTTATTTTTCTACTTTTTTGGTCTGCGGGAGCTGGAATAGGTGATTTGTTTATGTTTAGAGTCAGCTTATACACTTATAGCTT